>NC_049172.1:52409090-52724090 GCF_009769625.2 Cygnus olor
GTCACCAGCTTCCATCCTTCCCTTCTCCAGAGGATGCACTTTCTTAGCACTGGAGGTGGACACTGCCTGCTTCTCTGCTTCCATTGGAGTCACAGACTCTTCAAGCCACTGAATCAGAGAAGATCTTGTCTATCTCCCTTTAAAGGTTGTACATGGTGCTTAGGGACATGGTTTAGTGGGTGACATTGGTGGTAAGGGGATGGTTGGACCAGATGATCTTGGAGGTCTTTTCCAACCTTAATGATTCTATCATTCATCTTGCCTGATACTGTACAGCCTGTTCACTTCCTTCTGTAATTCCTTCATTTAGCAGTTATAGGTCCTCCAAGACTGTGTACCTCCTGCAGGACAGGGAATGATCTCTCCTGACATCAGATAGAGGTCCCAGGCACCCCTTGCATCCTGGGACTTGGATGGCTGCATCCGTCATCTGAAGCTTTATCTGTGTTGAAGCCTCCATCCTAGCAGAGAGAGGTGGTCCAACAGTCCAACACCTGCTGGGAAAACTGCTCTGTAGTGCAGCACCACCACCATATCTGAGACTGTTATAGCGGTTTGAAGTCTACCAACGTTTCCTTCTTCACACCCTTCTGTGCAAGCTACTGGCTCTGGGAGGCTGTACTCTGGGCATAGCTCTTATGTAGACCTCTCCCAAGCATTGGCTAAAAGGGTGCATGACCCTGCCTAATCAGTAGGCAGCTGTAACAAAGACTTGCAGCACTCTGGGTCAAGAGCAGCTGATCATCACTGTTAGAAGCTACTAAAGCTTCCTCATGCCCAAACCCTTGTGGGTCCCTTTACCTCACTGTTGTCTAGCAGCAGCTGACACCCTCAAGTTTCTTTTCTAGGTATTCCCTGATGACCTCAGACTTAGTCTCTAGAAGGTTTTCAGGCTCCTAAAACAATGTGTAGAGTCTGCTGAGCAAGCTGTTGTATCTATTAGATGTCTCTGCTAGCTATGCTGGTAAAAGTTCCCATAAGAGGAATTTGTGAAACACCACACAGAAGGTAAAAAGCCTAGAGACACACCAGTTTGGACCTATGAAAGAAGCAAACCCCATGGAGATGTGCAGAGATGAAATATGGATTAGATAAAACCAAGTATCTAGAAAAACCTGTGCAAGCTGTATATAGACAAGCTCTGTATTTGACAGGAAAACATTTGCTCTTTTAGTTTCCACAGCTGTTTTCCTAGACCTACCATGCTGAAAATCTTAATTTAAACTGTGAACTGGGGCTATACTAAATAAAAAGGCTTTTTCTTAGGGTAGGGTGTTGGCAATCCTATGACGCTGGTAGCAGAAATGGGGCATAAAAGGCTTTGCCCAAAGCCTGATCTACTTGTGTTATTGACCCGATGCTGCAGGTCAACTGGTTGTGGGCTGATATTCAACACAAACAGAATTTTTGGTCTACAGCATGTGCCTGTGTTATGTTACCCCAAAGATTTTTCTTAGTGGCAAAAACATCTGGCCTTGTATTTTGTTGTTTCCTTTGATGGTAATTTTTTTAGTTTGTTAATATTTACTATAGATACAGACCTGGAGTTTATTTATCTCTCAGGCTGTATAGTAGAAGATTTTGCAGGCACCCAACTAACCTATTGACCTGAAAAAGTAACACAGAACAGCCACAGATATACAATAAAGCTTTGTCTCTTGACTAAGTAGCCTCAAACTTCACTGTCTTGAAGCTTTGCAGTTTTTTAAAAGACAAATTATTTTCTGAGCATTCCATAGGTTAGGATTAAAGTCCAGTGTTCATCCATATCGCCTTCCTGTAGGATGTCCCTGTGATCCTCAAAGTGGTGACTTTCTACGCTAAAGAGAAATCTAGAGTGTTGACGGTGCTTAAAAATGTCTCTTATAGCTTACTTGGAGTGTGGATAGAATCAGGCATCTTTCTACCCACCACATCCTAGGGTTAACCATAATGCACAGCACAAAATTGCTGGCATAGAGCAGATACAACATTTGCAGTCAAAATGTCCAGCAGCAGGGTTTTGTTACATGTTTCTGTTTGCAGTTCATTCATAAGGATCTTTACACAGATGGGAGAAAATTAAACAATAAAGTCTGAAGAACGTAAATATGCTAAGGGCAAATAGAAATCTGTGGAGACCTGTAAAGGGAAATCACTACATCCTCAGTCTCCATTTTATCAATGGTTTGTTTACTATACAAACATAGGAGAGGCAGAGGTGATAGGGCATTTGCTCAGGAAGTATTTAGCACCATCTGGCATCTTGAGGTAATTAGTCTGCACTGTACCTCCTTTGGAAACCATAGCAACTCTACAATAACTTAATTATGTTCTCTGATGATAGCATAATAAGTGCCACTGCTGTAATATACTAATTAATGCATTCTCAACTGCCCAACTACTCCATAAAAATTCACTGTTTATTATTGGTTTCTTGGTAAGAAGTGTTTGCAAAACAGAAAAAGAAAAAGATTCAAAAAGAGCATAATTTTGAATGACATCAGCCCTAGACTGATCAGGGAGAAGCTCGTACAAGATTCAATTGATTAAAGATTACAGGAATCTAAGGAATGTCAGTCAACACAGTTGTAAGTGAAGTAAATTAGTTTTGTCAAGCAAGTCTAATTGCACCCTTTAAGAGCAGAAGTTTTGTTGATTGAGGTAACTAAACAGATGTAATCCACACAGCTCTTTAAGGTATTTTACTTCTTGTAATATGACCACAAATCAGTATTACTCAGTATGGATAAAATATATAGTAAAAAGGTTTAAAAACAGCTAACAAATCTGATTAAAAAAATACCACCAACAAAAAAGCCTTGAAATCACAGCTCAACTCAGTCAAATGTAGTTTTTTACATCTAGAAGAAAAAAAAAAAATAAAGAAAGAATACAAACTGTGCACCCAAAAGAATCAGAAAAGTAAATATATATATATATTTCTGAGCAATAGTACATTCAGAAATTCATCTAGATTATTGGATAATGAGTATGAGCTAGTGGATCTGGTATTGATAAACCCAGTGTTAAAGTATGGTATTAAAGTTCATGTGCATGCTTGTGTGCAGTGCAGGAAAGAGGGAAAGAACCAATTCAGGACAGGAGGAACTGCTCTAGAGCAGAAGAATGTGGACAAGCTGCAGCACTGGCCAGGATACCAGCCAGTGTTTGCCGAGTTAACACTGGGAAGTCATACAACTGCACAATGAAACAAGCCCAGGTGAGAGTCGAGGGTTATTTGCTCCCTGTGTCTTCCTACCCAGGTTTTGTGCTAGAACTTCAGCAGAAGGTTGCCCTACATCATGAGCGCATGCCAGCTTGCTCAAATATAACCCAGGGGGCACTAACCAGGCACAGCACCACATTGTTTCAAAGTTACTATATTCCGCTGAGTTGTTGGAAAGTAAGGTGGAGAGGTAACTTGTTAAAGACACCATGGGATATGAGAAATTGAAGTCAAATGCAAATTAATGTCCTAAAATCAAGTTGAATACCTTTCAGGATCACCCAAGCGACTGGACTCAGTACAGGTGTAGACAGAAGAAACATAGTGGCCTTAATGGCCTCTAATGCATTCAGGATGTCTAAACAAGTGATCATGTGCCCCTTGTATCAGCGAAGATGGACGTATGATTTCATAAAAACATACAGTCACCCTATTCCCAACCTGTGATGACCACCATTATACTGTCACACTGGCAAAAATGTCAGTGTGATCATTGAGTCCTGGAACAAAAGTTATAATTATTGCTTTTTCATCAAACCTGAATTTAATATTTTCAGACATATTTTTAAATCATATATTGGTTAGTAAAATAGTCCCAGTAAAACCTGAATTTCTCAGTAATGGCAAACAGAATTCTGAAATGTACAGAGGAAACAAGTTAAATTTATCCAGCAGAACGTTATTTCATGAGAGTTAAATAAGAATTCTCTTGTCATGCATTAAGAATACAAAGACAAATCTCTCCTTACTGTCAACTATATTTTGTAAAACAACAGCACAAATCATCATATTTGTGATGCTTGTCATCTCCCCAGACCTGTTGACCATGCTAGTTTTGACCAACTGTATTTTTCCTAATTTATTTATGACTGCATGGTTTTCCCAACTCCCTCCTAAGGGATGTATGTTACGAAATCCAGCGCATGTAAATACACATATTCAAAGCAGTGACTGAAATATTTCGCAATGTTGTTATTACAGTACCCAGTCCCATCATTGCTGAGGCCCAGAATGTGCCTCACTCCCTCAAAATAATTCTAGGTTGCTTTTAAAGCAATATAGCAAGTTACAAACAGATTTAGAACAAAGATATCAGAAATACTATCATAGTCACTAAAAGAAAAAAAAAAAAAAAAAAAGATTGTGGATCAAAAATGTAATGACATTAAAATATGTTGACATACCAAGAAAAAAAAAAAAATAGCCAAACATATACACGGGGCTTTCAGAGCAAATAATTACAAGATGATCAGGAATTATGCTTGTATCAATCATGATTCATATTTGACTCATATAGTAAGTGAAATTAATTTGAGTCACATGCATACGTGCAAATACTTTTTTTCCTGTAGGAAGCTAAGAGTTGTTTGGACTGATTATTAGCACATGATCATTCCCAAATACCTGGGGAAAAGTAATAACCCAAAAGGCCTAATTCCATGCTGAATTCAACACTATTCAAGCTCGTTGAAAGAAGCAGGAAAGTTATTGAGCAGGGTTGTTTTTTTTTTTTCCATTTCTTCAGTAGCCAGTCTTCTCTGTAGATATCTGTCAGATCATTTTTGTGTTACTGAATTTTGCCATGGAATTGGCAAAGGTCTCTTAAAGCTTTCCAAGCCTCTACTTTTTGGTAGCGATTGCAATACATGCCTTCTGCCACAGGAGGGCAGGCATCCCAGTAAATAAACACGTTGAAGTGGTTACTCCACAACCTCTCCTCACGCATTAGCCTGGTTAGGATGACCTTGATGGGACTAGAAGCTCGGAGTATTTTATGAAGTCAGCGATATCTAAACCCCACCAGCTCTGCGTTAGTAGCACAAACAGATCAATCACAGCAGTGCAGCTCTTAGGTTAAAACAACATCTTGCCATTGAGGAGGTGACCATGATTATTTGACAGCCTCAAACAAAAATCTATACCTCTACATTCACTTCTGTGAAGAGCAGATAGATGCGAGTGTAACAATTTCATGCAAGAAAGGCAGTAGAAATTTTTTAATTGATATCTGCATTTTCAAATACTGAACAAGCTACAAATACTGAACAAGCTACTGTTACCTACAGTTCAGCCTGTTTCAGCCCAGAGTTAAGAAACCATCTTCTCAATACATGCTATAGATCTGCGTAGCTGACAGCACAATTCAATAATGTATGTATTTTTTCCCAGTTCTCTTGTATAAGCATACTTCATTGTTCATTTTCAGATATACTGGCAGTTAAGCATAAAAATAACAGTAGCTGTGTCTATGTAATGTGTGGAGTGGGAGGGAAAGGGGGACTTTGAAACAATTTCAGAATTAATAATGGTGTGCTATTCTAAGCACTGCTATTTTATACTGATTTCACAGAAAGCTCAGATTTGTTTAAATGTTTTTTGTCAGATGAGCAATGCTAGCTGCACAAAGTATCTCATGTTCTTCTCAGGAGGAGGGAAGGGGATTGCTCCATTTCGCTTCCTTTCCCCTTCTTTACCAACCCTCTCCTGTCCTTCCTTCTTCCTCCATTTCTGTGGCTTTCTGTGTCACACTGTCATGTGAGAGATAACTGTAACCTTCACAAACTCAATAGCACTAAGATAATAGCCAGCAATATAGTAATCACCTGAGCAGCCAGCTGTGACTTTGTTCTCACCAGGGATTTCTGGTTATGTGCCAAACACTAGGAGTTTGTTCCCGATGAAGCCCAGCCTGAACAATAGATCTCGCCCCTAAGTATCTAAGTGAGATACTTCATCAGCTTGACCTGACAGCAGTCATCAGTCACGACACAGAAAATATTTCAGATCATTTACTGCTTAGACAGGTTGAGGTCTCCCCCGTGATTCCATTTAATCCACAGCATCAGTTAGGTAAATTTAGCTTCATTTCCAAGAATAGAGAGATAGATGTGGGTTGTCCTGTCTCAGATTGTTCCAGGCAGCTTGAAAACAAATCTAGTAGATCTAAAATATAAGATCCAATTTTGTTGGGATATTTCCCAATAAAGATGCAGCTACCCAGAGACCATCAAGATAAAATAAGTAGTTGGACCTCAGATTTCTTGGCAGAAATTCAATTCAATTCATCCGTAAGATGCCACATTCCCAGCCTACTTTCATTTGCTCTTTCTCTGGTCTAGATAAAACGTGAGCTAACAAACCAATCCCGTTTCCTTCTTTCCAGTCTGACACAACAGATACCATAGCATGCTCCTTTGAGAAACGCTATCTAAAATATGCAGAAGAGGATTTCTGAAAGCTTTTTTGTCGGTCAAAAGTAAACATAAGGAACTGCAGCTATCACCATGAACAAGAAAGTGAGAAAGAATCAAAATTTCACTTCTTGTCAACATGTCTCTTTCTCTCCAGTTTGTGTTTAAGCACATTGCTAAAATGAATGCCCTTAAGCCTTGTTTATTCAGCTTTTGCTAATTCAGTGTCCTCTCAGCAATGAGAGAGTAAAGGCTTGAATGTGTAATGAGAACAATATCTTTTTTTTATTAATTACCTAATTAAAACTAGTAGCTCTGTAATTCCTATGATATATACAGCTATATAGCTGTTACAAATTGATTTTCCTTGTGCCATTTGCTAATCACTTACCTCTCTTCAGGGGCTGCTGACATGATAGCATGTAGCTGAAAAAGAGAAAGGCAGCACCTCATAGAGAAAATACCCTTTTCAAGCAAGCTTATTTTTGTCCTAGCATGTTTCAGATATTTCTTGTCATCTGAAATAAAGGAATTCAACTCCAAAATAAGCGGTTGCTCTTTAAAATTAACTGTAAACTCCAAAGAACACCAAGGAAAAGAAAAATAAAAAAATAAAGATATTCATATTACGTCTTTAACAAAAACATCTCATGTGGATCTGCAGGTGCGTAATGCCAGGAATTTCAGGGCTTTCACTTTGAGAACTCTCATGCTGCATGAGAGCTCCCTTAGATAGCATGCTACCCTCGTTCTCCTCTCCATGCCTCCCACAAGTTAACATCTGCTAGCACTAGTTAATACCAGACAGCTGCAGTTGACATTCTCTGGAAAAGCACTAGCTTCTTGAAAATTTCTGCCTGGTGCTTCGGCAGTCTGAAGAGGTCTGCTTGCAAATAGAGCTAGCACTCACCTTCTCCCCCAGATTTCAGTCCTACAACGTGCTTGCTGAGGTCCTACCACAGCCTCGGTAGGAATGTACCACATCTCTCACAGCTTCATCTAATGATGGCTTGTCCTCACTGCGTACTTTTGTGGAGAGGCTGGTCCAGGCCAGGCACCAGGCTGTGTAATCTCCTGGGTTGTCTTGATGTAGACCAATTATAAAATTCTGCCAGAGCACATTTCAAGGCTTCTTTCTAACCTCTGTTTTTGCTAGACTAAAATCACTAGTAATTTCCATAGCCCCATTAGGCAAGGTATTTCAGAAAACACTGACAACCTATGCTATATGATTATTGTAATAATTATGTCTTTCGTCAGGAAAGTCTATGAAGAATTAATTCTAACTAAGTAGCTGATAGACAAAGTAAATCATTCATCAGTGCTTAAGTCCTGCACATTACAGACTGTAATAATTGTTCTGTTAGCATAAATGCTGAGGAAGACAGTGTAATCAATGAAAACATTATTAAAGGTTTGTGTCACTGCTAGGAAACAAATTGGATAATTTCTTTTCTGCCTTTGTTTTCCTTACTTGCTTTTCCAATATTAGACAGTAGTTGTCCTTGGCCAATGACTCACTCTACTGCAACATCATTTGAAAAATAAGAGTGAAAGCAGTAAGTACAACAATAGGAAGAAGAAGGAAAATATGAAACAGGTGAGCTATAGTCAGAATGTGACTGGCCTTCTCTGTTAAGAAAAGGGAAGAATTATTTTTTTCTAGAAGGTGCCAAAACCTTCAGATTTATAAAATGGCACATTATACCTAATTTTGGGATCAGGTACCCCTGAATTGTTTAGGTTATTAAATTATCCAAAAAGTAATTCAGATTTGAAAACTAATGGTAAAATCATTGTAATAAATATGGTTGTAATTACATATAGAACCACAACACAAGTAATTATAAATATTAATATAGGATTCATGTTAACTCAGAGCCATATATATATATATATGCTATCTATGTTAAACGGACAAAGTTCTTAGAGCCAAAACTCAAACCCTACACAAGAGAGGGAACCAGAGAGCCCACGGATACATTACAGATGAGGAGATTCCCCATGAAGAAGTGGTGGCTGAGCAACCCATCTCTTTCATAATTGTTGAGCCTTTAGACAGGCTGGTTCAAAGTTTGAGTTAAAACACCATTGAAGTTTTTGACTTTGTGAATTCTGGAGTTTTCGTAGTCCCCTTTTTTTCTCCAAATAGAGAATCATTTCATCTCCAATCAGAGAATCACCCCAGGAAGGAAAGCTTTATTGAGATTCTCCTTGTGTCCTAAGACTGCGTATAAAGCCATAAAGTAACAGCTTAGCCATTTAGAATTCAGTCAAGGATCCAGGTTTTATGTGCTTATGATATGAGATAAATAAAAACAAACAAATAAACAAAAAAAAAAAAAAAAAAACTTTGTTGCTATATCCAGTGTGAATGAAATGGAGAAAACTTATCAGGCTATATAATACACATTTTAGAGGAAAAAAATACAAAAGGCAATAGCGACAAAAGTAAGAAGTAATGAAAAAAAATGCATCAAGACCATTAAGGATTTAAAAGAATTTAAATTGCCAAGTTTACAAAGAAAGAAAGAAAGAAAGAAAGAAAGAAAGAAAGAAAAAGAAAGAAGCCCATAAAGAAAAAAAATATATATAAGAAAGTGGTAAGGCAACTATAGGAGAAGTATTTGCTCAACATTTTTCCTATTTTTTAAGCATTTTTAGTTTATGATGATAGCAATAATTAAAAATACAGGAATTTAAATAGATATCTACCAAGAAGCAAAAATTTAAAAATGGGAAATCAAGTAAAACCAAACTCAAGAAAAAGCAAACCTGCAAACAAAAGGTTTAGATTTTATGACACTGTTTCTCTGACAGGATACTTGTTGATATTATGTTTTTGCACTACTGCAGTATCCAGTGCCACAGGAGACACAGAACATCCTGTAGTTACATTTTTCCACTACTGTGAATTGTACCTATCATCAAACTCATATATTCTTATCTGGAGAAAAAAAAAAAAAACATTATATATATATATATACATATACATATATATATATATATATATATATATATATATATATATATATAAACCTAGATAGAATGTAAGGGCCTGCTTGCTCAGACCTGCTAGTATAAACATAATTTTGGTCATTATGGGGAGTCCCACTGACTGCAAAATTATATGACACTCCCATCTGTCTTTGTAGAATCAAGGCTGAAAGTTGCCATTGATGTAGAATAAAAAAGATTTATGTGGCAACTGGAAGAAATGAAAAATTCTACAGTGCACTTTTCTGATGTGAAAATTGCAATAAACAGCAGTACCTTTCTTTCCTTCCCTTTCAGTGAGTATACACTTCGCCATCACAAGTTATAAACCACCACTAATTCTGAGAGAGTTTTTCAATTTTCAAATGTCTCATACACCATTAAGCAGGCTATCAGTTATCTGCAATACCTGGACATAGCTCAAGGTGGAACTCTTATTTTTTGGAACTCTTGACAGAAAAAAAAAAAAAATAGTAATGGTGATATATTTTGATAATATGAACAAAAATATCAATGTACATGTATCATTCAATAACATTTTCTTAAATTCCAAAACAATCTATTTCCCAAGAGGCAGAATGTAAACCCAGAGAAAAAGGATAAAACACCATTTTAATTCTTTTCTCTGACTTACTTAATAAAAATATTTTTGCCTGTTTGAGGCCAAGTGGAATGATTCAGGAAAAAAAAAAAAAAAAAAAAAAAGGTAACAAAGCTCTGATCCAAATCCATGAAAACCAATGGAAATTGTCTCACTGATTCGATGAATATTGAATTCCACCATCTTCACATGTGAGCCAGAGTAATTGTAGGTTAGTTCTATTGACATCGGTTTACTGGCTAAAAAATATAGTTTTTCGCTTCAGAAATTCCACTGATACATTTTTTTTTAAAGTTTCTTTTAATAGAACGCAGGATAATGTCAATATGACAGAGCTGAAGATGCAGCATGTGCCTTCTTGACACTCAGGATAAATGCTTTAAGTGTGATAATCTCTTTCACAGAAATATTCCAGAGTTGCTGGCTCTCTGTTTCAACCTATGGAAATAAGGTCAATGTACTGGAATTAAATTTCTGACATCAAATGTCTTCTTATCTTCTTCCATTACAATCCTAATTTGAGAGTAGAGAATGTTTGTTTGTTGTTCACAGCAATGCTACTTACTGCCTGTTTCAGTCACAGTGGGCAGGCAATGTTTCTTGCTGCTTCAAAACAGAGAAGGTGAAGATTTTATATTTCTTTCTTGTGGAAAATTTCTTGCTATATAAAGCAAAAATTAATGAATCACTGGAGACTATTTTGCCATTGGTTATGTTGACACAGAATCATTGATTGCCATACCATTTCTTGGATGACTGTAAAACTTCTGGGTTTGCAAAGGATGTAAATGGAAGTGTAGTTAAAAAAAAAAAAATGCATTGTGAATTTGAATACAATCTGAATTCTGATTTGGTTTCAAAGTTGTGATCTTTGGAGTCTTTCATCTCTTTTAATTCTTGGAGTGAGTCCTGGTGGACAGAAATCACTTAGTATGTCTCCCCTCCATAAGAGAAAGCAGTATAAGCATAGAATCGTAGAGTATCATGAGTTGTAAGAGACCCTTAAGGATCATCGAGTCCAACTCCTGGCACCACACAGGTCTACCCAAAATTTTAGACCATGTGACTAAGTGCACAGTCCAAATGCTTCTTAAACTCTTACAGGCTTGGTGCAGTGACTACTTCCCTGGGGAGCCTGTTCCTGTGTGTGACCACCCTCTCAGTGAAGAATCTCTTCCTGATGTCTAGCCTGAACCTCCCCTGCCTCAGCTTGACACCATTCCTGCGGGTCCTATGTGATTAATGAATAAGTTGAAGTAATGTGTGTGTGTTTAAATACAAGAAAATTGAAAGCAACTGCTCACCATGAAAGTGTATGTTCCACACAGAAGCTCAAAATGAAGAACAATTCTTCATCTGCAATACTTCCATGATCAAGAGAAAAATTATTTGATCTTTTCTGCTGTTACTCTTTGGAGGGTATTCTGGAGATGAATTCTGAGTTCAAAAAGAATTGTGGCAATGATCTTTCTTTCAAGCCCTTGATGGATATACAAAGCTTTCACATGGCACCAAATTAAAGACAGACTTTTATGATAATAACCAAAGGCAGGGGTGATTCAAAAGCACAAATTCAGGAAAAAGATGACTCCTCATAACAATAACCCATAAGTTCTCTAGCTACTGCTTCCCTCACTAAGCACTATGAAGTAAGATCTACAAGATTTTCCTCCAAGAAAACAATTCCGTAGTTATCTAACTATGGAATTGTTGCTGCTCTTCCTCTAAGCACTGACCTACAAGAATCTCTTTTCTAAAGGTTCTTAAGTTTGGAATGGGACACATTAAAATACTGCAATAACAATTTTTGCTTGTAACCACTATATAATTTTTTTTCTTTTTTGAAGGAGGGGGTAGTAGTAGTGGTAGTAGTTATGTCAGTGGCAGTAATTATAGCTTTGCTTTTAAAGCATGCCTGTTCTGCTCATAGGTGTCAGTTTACCTTTAAGCAAATTTACGTTACTTCAGCTGCTTCCTGAATGTCTCCTTGCAGCTTAGTGTGGAGTCATCTAATGTCACCCTCTATGGGATCCGTAGGCTGTTTTTCACATTATCATTTACCCATCTTCATTGCCTACAAAAGTAGTGGGAGAAAGCTGTACAAGTTAATCTATGGCATAGAAGATATGAGCCATAAAAGAGCAGCAGGAAATGAAATTATAATTTAAAAACAAAACAAAACAACAAAAAACAGTTGGGTTTTCTACAAGAATGTGCTCTGTGTCTTGAAGTGAAAAACACAGCAGGTTTCTCTCATATGCTTTTAAGTTGTTCATCTTGATATTTTTACCTAGTAGGAGATTGCCTTAGAGTGAGCATTATAGTCATTTTCAGATGATTTCATCTCATCTTGCAACATTTTTTTCATTGTTCCAGAAGCAGTGAATCTTCTCTGTCTTTGCCACATATTCAGATTTTTATCTCCTCTTTTCTCATGACTGTGCTTTTTTTCCAATCATCTTTAACTATGTTATTTTATGATAATAATTCTTCTTTTTCTTAGACTTTTACTCTAACAGTTAGCATCTCAAGCCAATGAGAGAATTGTCTAATCAAAAGGACTAGTTAAGGGTGAAATACAGCCAGGAAAAAGAAGAGGATCAGAGAGTGAAGATTCAGCTAAAACTACAAAAATTATGAGGGCAAAAAAGGGAAATTACAGAAGAAAAGGCCCAGAAAAAGGAAAAAAAAAAAAAAAGAGAGAGAGAGAGAGAGAGGCAGAAAAAAAGAAAGCCCATTGAAGTTAAAACGGATTACAAGAGTCAGTTTAAATCCTTAGAAGCTCACTGGCATATGCCGACATCACCCTTCTGGGAACAGCACTGGAGCTGTGTGAGAAAAAAATTTACAGTTTAAGGATCTTAAAATGGCAGCAGATCAGGGGCAAAACCATGATGATAATTTACACACAGGGTGAAAACAAGTCCTGGAAAATCAAGAGAGACAATCCCTGTTTATTTGGAGAAACAAAGCTTGTGATTCACTATATGAAATGTAGAAGTGGTGGGCCAGGGCTCAGCAATAAATCATATATCTAGAAACACTGTGCTAACATATGGAGAAGCAGACCTGGGGAAATTAGTGAGATAATGAATTATGCATAAGCATTTCTGTAATATTACAAGCATTAAAAAAAAAAAAAAAAAAAAAAAAAAGGAAGTATAGTAATGAATATGCAAGTAACTTCCTACTGAGTTGTGTGCTGTAAGGTCCACTTAACAGCCTGGTGTAACTGAAACCCTGCCTTTCACCTCAGTGAGCCCAGGGCCCATGCTCAGGAGGAGACATGCTGCCCCATGCAAAAGAAAGTGCAAGTATGAGACTGCTGGTAAGCATCTCTATAATACTCCCCATCCTCTTTACCCATATCCAGTATCCTGGCAGTGTGTTCCTGAAATCTTCACAAGGCTGAGTTCTGCAACATAGGTATATACATACGTACATGTATATATGTATTTTTACATATATACACAAGGAGCATGCATATATTTACACATATTTTAAATTGTTGCTATGACTGAACAAAACCATGGAGCATATCTCTACCCATGGATTTTAAGTCAGTGGAAGGTTTGTACAAAGAGCTTCGTACAGGATCGAGATGGATGAGTATGATTTGTAGGAACTATGTGTATCCAAACAAATGTCATTTCAGATATTTTGGTATAGATTTTGCAACTTTAATATTCTCCCATTTAGGAAAAACAAATAAATAAATAAATGACTTTAATTTTCATTCTCTGCTAAGTATACATAGCCTAGCCACTTCCAAAAGATGCCTTAAAGTCAAACATGTTAGGTGTGTGTCAGGTAGGAGCATAGCAGCGAAGTGTCTCTCATTTAGAAGTGAGAATAGAAAACACGGGAGTTGCAAGCACAGATATTTTTAAGAAAATATATGCTCTGCAGGCACATAGGCATTCAATAAGAAACTCATAGGGTTTTTACTGAAATCTCTCCCTTTTCATGTGCACATACCCCACTGGCATCATCAGTCATGTTGTATTACATATAGGTACAATATAAAGGAGAGACAAGATTAATATCTCCGGTGAAATTATGAATATTTTTGGTTAGACTTTAATCTGTGCCACTTAAATTCATGAGTCACTCTTATGTGTAGCTGAGATTTAAGGAACTACATTTAAATCAAAGACAGTAAAATTACAATATTTTGACAAAGCGAAATGGTTAGTGTTCAAAGTTTTCTACTTCAATAGCACCACAATTTTTTAATACGTTAAAATTAGCCACCAACTGTTATTAGAAATTATTCAGTGTTTTTTATGGCCTGGTTTTGTCCCCACTAAACAAAAAGAAAGAAATTTAAACAGAATCTACATCAAATAAAAACCCTTAAACACAAATTAAATCTCCTTAAAACCCTTACTGCATGTTTTATTTCCATTAAACTTCTCCCCTAAAACTTCAGCGTAATGGTGATGAACACTGGCTGGGATCAAACCTTCCCCATACTGTCCATGCTTACATGTCCATGGCACTATATCCAGCTCTTTTCCACCTTACCTCAGAACTGGTCAACATCTGGCATTTCCCCTGACACCCTAATTACAAACTATCTTAGGTGTTTATTCCAATGATTTTCCAGATACAGGTAAATCAACCCTATCATTTCTCTCCTCTAATGTTGTCTCCAAGCCAGAACCATGGCCCCAGCATTCGTGGCCCCAGATAACAGACACACACAGTCATCGCTTCTTCCCAATATCTAAAAACCCAGAGTCCACTCACAAGTAGTACTGCAGAAGGCTAGTTTCCAAGACAGTTATGTTCCAAGTTACACAGAAGTGTGTGATGAATATAGGTCACCAAAGCCTCTATTCTCTGAGTAGGTTGAGCCTCATGGAAGATAAGGTTTAGTAGCCCTTTAGTTTTCCATGGTAGAAGGAGGAATGCAACCTCCTCAGTGTATGCTCCTATATGGATCTAAAGTGGCCACAATGTCTGTGGGGAAAAAAAAAAAAAAAAAAAAGGAAAAAAAAAAAAAAGCTGCAAACCAGTATAAGTCAGTTTTATAGGCAGATGCCTAATAAGCAAATAACTCCAGGTAGTCACCGGTTCACAGACTGAAGTAGTGATGAAGACACTCCAAGAAATTTCATCCTAACTCGATCTTGCTAGTGGCCAGTTTGAAGTATGAGTCTGTGTCAAAAAGACAGTTTCATTACAAGTTGTCTGAAAAGTAAATCCTATTCTCATTGAGTTTCCTTGTCCGAAATTATACTTCTTGGTCATTAAATTACAACAGGCAGCTTCCACCAATAACAGTATTAGTCTGTAGAAACAATTCAGCTCTCTCCACTCCCCCTCATGGCTGATTTCTACTCCTTGCCCCTGTTCAGACTGCCTGCCTCCTGCCTCCTGTCACCCCTCTTCATAATAAACTGAGCATTTTTCCTGTGTGGCTCAGCCATCCTGCTCAATGGTAGCTGATGTTATCAGTAAAAACTGATCCAGGAAGAAAGGAGAAAGCAAGTATATTCACTGTTCAAGAAATATTATATATATAATAAATAAATAAATAAGAAAAAGAAAAAAGAAAAAAGTCATTAGCTTGCACCTGCATCAGTTAATAGTAGATGAATGGGTTGTACGGCAGCCCTGGCATAAAGTCCAGACAGAAATGGTATACTGATTTGGGGGGTTTTGTTTGTTTGTTTTTGTCATCTAATGCAGCTTTGCCAAAGACCTCCTGTTATGCAATAAAAAAGCATTGTCTCTGGTTTTGACCCCACTCCCTACTGTATGATTATAGGTGCTGGAAAAATGATAATCTGATAATGAAGGAGTTGTGAGGCCAGGAGATTCAGAAACGGGTCCTGCAGAATAGGGAACTGACTCAGCAGGACTGGCACTGGTAGCAGAGATTAGAGCCAGGAGTGAGAAACAGTTCTTTCTCAGCAGCCAGCCTCTCAGCATCAGTAGTTTCTAGTTTATGAGCCCCAAGAGAGGGAGTTGGACCAACAGCAGCTGCAAGAACTATTTGTCAGAAACATTAGGTCTGATCCTGAACCTTCCCCTGTTCTTTGCCATTTACAGCAAAGGCTGAATGACAGAAGTCCTAGGAGAACCTAGCTGGTTTATGGGAAGGTAGGGCAGGAGGTACCGCACTGGCCTGTCCCTCAGCTCTCAGGCTCCTGGGAGGTGCTGAGCACACCTAGGAACTTCTCCTGGGCAGGTAAGAGAGCATGATTCAGCTGAGCATCTAGTCAGTAGCTGGGCTTGGACACACAACGAAGGTTTTCAAGGCATATTTCCAAGCTCTCCTGGGCCTAACAGAGGTTCTCACATTTGTCTCTTGTCCTGATTATCTTAGATGGTTTTTATTTTTCTGCCCTGGCAGAGAAGAAAAAAAAAAAACAAAAAAAAAAAAAAGGAGGAAAGAAGGAAAGAAAGAAAGAAAAAGCCATTTCTTAAACCTGTTTTCCCAGAGGCACCATCATCTTGGCTGCTGAGCTCAGCTCTGTTCTCTGGGGGATTCCCTGGAACCAGGGCAGGGCAGCCCTTGGTCTTTTGTCAGAGACCACCCCTGCAGCCCCCCCATTGCCAACACCTGGACACCTACACCCAGTGCACCTGGGCTTGGCCAGAAACAGTCAGAGCTGCCTCAGGTGGCATAATGGTATTTGTCAAATAGATGTTCTCTGCAGGACCTCAACAAAACTGACATGTACAGCACAGAAAAGGCACAGATTGCTTTGTTTTCAACTTTTCAGATATATCTGTTCACAGAGTACGTGACAGGACATAAAGCCTATCCAAAACTCTCTAAGGAAAAAGGTGTTTTGCTTCTACAGCTGGTCTGGGTACAGGTATTGACAAGCAGAGGCAGAGTCTTTGGAAATGAATTAACAGGTTCCCCCAGCATAGCATAAAAGAGGTTTACATGGCGGATGTTAAAAGCGAGACCAACAGCATGTAACAGAATGTCTAGAGAGATGCTTGCATCTAAGAAGATAAAGAAGATATTCGTAGCATTTTCTCTACTGAACAATATCTTTTTTTTTCTTTTTCTTTTTTTCTTTTTTTTTAACCTTCAGTGTCTACCTGGAGAAATCACTTTTAACTTTCTTTCTAGCACCTTAGAATAACCCATCCCTGCTTCTCTCAGGCAGGCAGAGAAGCCTTTGTCATTGTGACCACAAAGGCTGGTATGTAAAATATCTAAAGTTAAAATCACACCACACAGCATTACTTCATAGTCTAGACTCACCACTTTTGCACCAATTCAAGAGAGGTTACACAAGTTACTTAAAGCTCTTCATTATAAGAAGATAAGCCTTACCGGAGTTTCATAATAAAGCATAATAGCATGTACTGATGTTTGGAGAAAAAAAAAATAGTTTCCATAGCAATAGGAAAAATGTGAATAGTTTTCAGCATCATTCTTTCTTTCTTTTATTGTTACTTCTAGTTTTAAAATACCTGAAGGAGAAACAGCTAAGGTGCCTCTACTCTAGAAAGAGACACAGGAATCCATCTTTCAAACACATCGTCTGTCAAGGGCTAGTTTCTAGGAGACGAGATTGGTTTGGCTTTAAAAATTACTTCAAGCAGTTCACAGGTGGCAAGGGACACATATGGCAAGAAGATCAAGGCAAATGCCAATCTTCCTTAGACCAGCAGTACTGAAGAAAAAAAAATCCAGTTTAATATTGTCTCCATATTGAAATGTTCCAAAGGCTCATTCTATTGTAGACATCAATCACACAGAGCCTCCTGCTGTCATGGTTAAAAACCCTCTACCCTGAAGTCTCTGTGAAGCTCTCCCAGGTAAGCCTGTTCTGTGTTATTTGAAAGTAGTTTGGGACCGTTCACCCCCTTTCTACAGCCTTGCAAGGCAGAGCCATCAGAGTCCAGACCTCCCAGCAGAGGTGAAGAGATACAGCTGCAAAGCAGCACCTTCCCCAGAGCTTCCCCAGTCTCCAGCAGGCAGTTCTTACTCTACCATTAGGGCTCCAGCATCAGTCCAGCTGCTGGATGAAATTTATAAGATTGTTGGGCTTCTGGTAGGTACCTGGTCTCTCTGAGAGCTGTTTTGAGGACAGCCAGCCTTGTATCACCAGAAAAGGACTCCAGACCCCCAGATCATCTTTAAGCAGTCCCAATCACTTTGCAGGGTATTGTCATGAACATGCAACCCGCTGGCTGAAAAGAGAGGTGGGACTGTGGAGAGGATGACAAACTCAATTGACTAGAAGGTGGGAGAGGCTATCTGCCACGTGGTCTGTAAAGAAGACTTACTTAATGCTTGGCCATGACATGGAGATACTTATGTGATTAACCTCTGAAAGTATAAGACCTTTGGAAAGATTTTTATTTCAGTAAAAACATTAGAGTTTTCTTCCTGGGTTGAGCTAAGAGGGCAATTATGTTTCCTATCAGGTATTGATGCTGTTTTGATTTTAAGTGCATTATGCTACATCAGTATCTTCTAAGTATAAGCTAGTGCAGATCATGGGTATGTGTTTTTTCTCGTCTTCTTGAGAATTGCCTTTCTCTACTTTTTCCCTTTTTCATTTAACCAATTTTCATTGCTCCTTTGCTCTCTTTAAAATGGTACATAATTACTTAAGGTCTGGGATTCAGCAGAATAGTTAATCAGTTACTAATGTATAAGTGTTACACATTTACTAGACGGTAGTATAAAATCCAAAAATGTCACTTGGCTGGCTTCTATTGCTAATTCTTCAATAATAATCAGGTATAAATGGTGCTACATTCTGCCATGGATGCTGATAAAACAGCTGAACAGCTGTGGGCAAGTTAAGGAGAAAACCCACTTGTTTAAGGATTCCTTTCCTCTGAGCATGTCACAGTGCACACAGCATGGATAGGAAGTCTGAATATATGCAGAGCAGACAGAGCTGGTAACATCATCCATTGTCAGGCACATGGCAGTTTCCATTGCAAGATCTTATTTCGGTTGCTTGTTTCTCACTCTTAACTATTTGGACTAAAATTTTCTGTGCCAGGTTGTCTGCCTCAGGCTGAGTTTTATTGGAAGCAATGCAGGGGAAGAATGCTCCACCGTGTCTGAGAATAGAGCTGGTGGAGGAGGGAATGCTCAGCTTTTTCCACATTAATGAAGCAGTTCAATTAACTAGACAGGAATCTGCTTGCCATTGTTTTTTGCAGCCATTGAGAGGTGCTGCAGATGATCAGGGGGCTGGATCTGAGTGAGAATGGAAAAAAAAAAACACCAGGATGCTGGAAGATGCAGTGGTTAGCAGTGCTTAAATAAAGCAAGGTTCAGATTTCTGCTTTGGTTTCGGGAAGACTATTCCCAGCTAAAAGAGGAGGATGAGAGAAACTGATGTCTCAAAACAGAGGAGGAGAGAGTATGGGGATGAGACAGAAAGAACCCACACTTGATGGGGAGAGAGGGCAAAGGGGCAGAGAGGAGCAAACTCCTGGGCTTGCACAAGGCAGCACTTCCTTTTTAGAGCCTGTTGGAGCCAGAGATCACCAGATTCCCCAGCCTTCATCTGTTAGCAGAAGTTCATCTTGTTCTCTTCGTATGGCTGCTCAGCAAGCAGAGTGACAAGCTGTTGTCTCACCCAGCGACAGTCAAGAGATTTGTGTGTTCGATCTAAAATGTTTGATACATAGATTCAACATGATTTTCCTATGGCAGCGTTGGTTTCCTCAGTTCTTGGAGAAATTAAATCTAGGAAATATGTAGGGGAAATAAAAATCATACAGATAGTTGCAGAGTCAATGACATCAAAGTTATAGAAAACTAGATTAAAAACTGACTGTATTTCCTACTACATCTCACATGGGATGGCTCCATTACACTTCTCTCAGCTTTTAGCTGCCAAATTCTGCTTACATGCTTTGAGCAGAGAGAAACCTCAACTGATGGTCTGGAATGGGCAGAGGAACTGAGAGGAATGGCCTGAGCCATCCTCCTAGTATCGAGCATTGTCAGTCCCTTCTGCTCCCTCAAAAGTAAGGGGAGATTTGGTCTGGCATCTGCTGTTTAAAACTAAGCAGCTGGTAACCTTACTGTTAACTGTATGTGTGTATATATGTTTTCCCATTGCTATTAATTTTAATCTTCCCTTTTAAGATCTTCCAACAGAGAACAGATTTCTTTGGACAGATGTTTTATTTCCTACCTTTATAATTTTTCAGAGTAGCAGGCAGTGAAGCGCTAGAGCCCTCTCTTACTCACCATCTGACATGGAGGATATATTTACAAATCACATTTTACAGGAGGCTTCCAGACTCTAAATACCCGTAAACAAGGTAATGAATCACAAGACATAATACTGTGTGCACAGGAAGCAACTAAAATCACAACCCCTGAAGAAAGTAACTGAAATAAATAAACATTTCTGTGGTGGGGTGGGAAGTGATGGAGAGGGAGGAAACTAATTTCTGAAACTGTTTCAAGTTCACGCTGAGGTATTTCAAGTGCTGGGAGGAAAACAGGCAGCAATGCTACTTTCATAGGTGAAATCTTTCATCAAATAAAGGATGCTAGGCAGAGGCTAGCCACTTCATCAGGCTTCGGGTTCAATGTGTTCTTCCCCAGCTCTAAAGGAAATGTGTTCTGCAGTCACGTTGGATAGAGAAGAGAAAAAAAAAAAGCAAAAAGGAAGAAGGAAAAAAGAAAAAAAAAAGAAAAAAGAAAAAGAGAAAATGGGGGGGGGGAAGGAAAAGAAAGAGAAAAGAAAAAGAAAAAGAAAAAAGAAAAGAAAAAAATAAATTTAAAAAGGTTTATTTTTAGTGATAACCATTTGAACCATAGTCAAATCTCTTGCAATTCACAGGCTGGTGTCCAAGATCCAGGCCCTGTGCAGGTGGAGATGCCATGTCTCCAAGGTGGCATGTTAGCCAGAGAGGAGGGACGAGCCATCTGGCACTAGGAGAGCAGCCTCAGAGGAAGAGAGCCGCCGCTTTTTCAGATACCAAGATGAAGGACTGGAGGAGGGGAAAAAACATTGACTAGCCAGCCAGTTCATATCTAAATGCCTGCTGTTCCCTTTCATCAGATGGATGATCAGACTTAAAGTCAAAAGCAGTTTTCTTGGATATTTTTCTTCCCTAATCAAATAGTGGATTTCAGGATAGCCTGAACAAATGAATTCTAACAAAGAAGACAGGCAAGGCCATTTAGGGAGTATTAGTATTGGCTTTTTGTGCATCCTTCATGTCAGACCTACCTCTTCAAGACCTGCTGTCTACCCTCCTTTAGCTCCATGTGCAGCCAGGTTTGCACTATTGAAATGTGCAGTCAGGGGTGTGACTCAGACCTAGTGAGCTTATCAAAGATTTAACAATACAAATACATTAGGAGGACACAGATTTCAGGGCATATCAACAATCACTCGGAGCACTGCACAAGTCTTGACATAAATGATGTTCACACAAGTGAAATAGAGTGAGAGCTAAAAATCAACTAACGGTAAAATGGAGAAATACAATGGAATACCACAAATAAAATCCATCTCTGCTTTGGGCATATTTCTCTTTAATGAAGAGAAGAGAAGATCATTTCCAGAAGCTGCAGGAGGAAACAATAGTAAGATTCTGCCAGACAATCTGTGACACAAAAGCCTGGAGTAGAATGATAACTGGAGAAAAGCACTTTATTCCATTTAAATGAAGTATTTATTTTTCCACCAGAAATCACACAGCCATGATAAGCTGCAGATAGGATTTTGCAGATCTATCTTTATGATGGATAGTTAATGAATGGAATGCATCTTGTTGTTTTTGTTTTTTTTAAACAACAACAACAACAAAACTGTCTTACTTTATTATTTTAGGTTGAAGCTTAGCTTCAACCTGTCCCCAGGCAAGGAAGGACTCTCTGTGCTACATAGGCAGCATGTCTGGGGCGTGAGATGGCACATGGCAATAAATTCATGCAGGAATGCAAGTAATTCTGGTAACTGAGAAAGGGCTTCCTGGAGCTCATTGCTATTCTGGGACTGCAGTTGTTTTGTAGTTTTATAGGAAGATTAATTCGTCCACTGCAATTTCCAGCAGATTCCCTGGGAAAAAAAAAAATCAGTTGCTTGAGCCATGTGTGACAGCGAGATTTCACTCTTAAATTGCCATATCTGACCTAGAAACCTCTCAGAAAGGAATGGAGAACTGAAGTGGGAAAGGTATTTTTTGTATAAAGCAATGTAATTGCTATGATGTGCACAAGTGTTTTCCATACTCTCCAAGCCCATGGTGAAAAACAGTCCACTAAGAGGCAAGAAACAGCAGTAGCAAGGCACAGCACTGCTCTTAAGTGCATTGTTGTGTGTTTAGACAAAGTGGCAAAGTGTTTTACCACGCAGCAGAGAACACAAGGCTCATGTTTCTTAGCCATGCAAATGACAAACATGGTGAGGGGCCCAAATGAACCTGCTGAAATTTAAGTGAGCACAATATCATAATTACTTAAATTGACAATGAGACTACCTGTGGCAGTTTTTCATAGAAATCATAGAATTTCTGAATTTTCTCACAGAATCACTGAATCAGGTTAAAAAAGACACTCAAGATCATTAAGTCCAACCACAAAAAATAACCATTAATTTTTTCTTAAGCACACTTAATAAACAAATTAGCAAGCAAAATCAAAAGATTATTTTTGTGTGTGTGAAGTTCCTTTCAACAGATATTTCCAAGCTGCAGAGAGATGGTTAGCTATGTTTTCATTCCTTCTTCGTTTTGCTGTTAAGCATAAGAGGATACAGTAGACGAAAACAGAGGAGATTAAATAAACATGTGTGTGTGGTAATAGACAGCATACTTTTTCTTTTTTCCCCAATAAAAGTTTAAAAGAAAAATGCATTCTTTTCTAATGTTATTACATCTAATCTTTTCTTGTGGTTATCAAGGGGATATTCTGAATTATGCATAAGAGGAAAACCATTCACTGGAGATTGGAAATAGAAGCATTTCTCTGAATGTGGTCCACACTTTGAAAATCCAGAACTTTATGCTATATTATGTAATGAATAATCTTTGTCAGTACTGAATTAGTGGTACCCATATTAATTACAGTGGGCTACACCATTGATTTGCTCTGAAAGTTGGTGACCAGATTATTTTCTCTGCAGCTGCTCAAAAAGAATAACATAATGAATCACAACATATTGCTTTTTCTCTCCTATTTTTTTGGCATACCAGAAAAAAAAAAAAGTTGAGAGAGGAAATAAAAGCTCCTTCAACTCTTTCCCCATTTCCTAACTAGTGTACACCAAATAATTAAAAGCTCTGTTTGACACTTTTATTAACATTTGAATAATATTACAATTTAATGCCATCATCATTGCCACCATTTGGTATAAGGCTTCTATTGAATACACCAGGCTACTCTTACACTTCGTCCGTCAGGAAGTTTACAAAATGCATTGTGAATTTTGAAGAAATGCAGTACTGAGGGATGCAGGTTTCACATAACTCAGTGTGCCCTTTTGCTTCAGAGATGAGCCAAGAAGCTTCTGCCTGAGGGTGAAACCCATTTCTTTAGGATGTCATCTGAGTACAAGTTCTGCTCCTCATGTTTTGAAAGTAAATTGCTCCCAGTCTGGCATAGAGTGTTTGGAAGGTGCCATTGGACTGTAACTGAGAGTAGAGAGGTAGAACTTCTAAGCTGTCTCACAGTGCATGTTTCTGGCCACCAAAAGAGCAAAAGAAGCCTGCCTCAGAGAGCCTCTACTGTAAACAAACATAGCCAGAAACTGCAAAATGGGATTTGCTGAGAAACAAAATTATTTCACATCAATGCGGTTGTTTAATCTGCTGCAAACTAGTAGAATGTTTGATCAAGACCTCAGGTTTCAGATTTTAATAGTATATGGTATGCATGGGCTTTTGCTGACTCTTTAGAAAATCTTGGAAATGTTTAAACCTTGTAATAGCTCTTGATTCCTTCTGCTGGCCTGGTAAATGTAGCCTATTCAAAATATATGTATATGTATTAAAAAGCAAAAGGAAAGAAAAAAGAAATAGCATGAAGATTCAAAGTAGTGATTCACAGAATCACGGAATGGCCAAGGTTGGAAGGCACCTCTGAAGATCCTCTAATCCAACCCCCTTGCCAAGCAGGATCACCTAGAGCAATGACCTTCTGTCACTGGTTATTTTCTTTCAACTTCTATCTAATATAAATTTATACTTTTCCCCCTCTGCAGTTACAAAAATGCCCAGATCCAGATCTCACTGTGGACCCCTGAAAGCACCGGTTGCCTTAGTGTGATCATAGTAGAGGTATGGAAGAAAACTGGTGCAAAAGCTTTATTCTGTCTTATAAACTAATCAGCAGATCACACTCAGGACACAGCTATGTTGAAAGTCCTGAAATCTTTGTTTGACAGCCTTTAGCTTGAATGACCTTTAGCTTGAAGCCAGATGAACTTTAGCTTGAAAAAAAAAATCTCAAACTACAGGTGGATCATACTGTACGGTTACTTAGCCAGGTGGCATGTTCCTTGTCAGTGAATCTTACTGAGTGGTACAACTTTTTAGCACCTGCTGTTCAAGGCTCTCTGTTTTCCTCTGGTAAAGACCTAGCTGTGGCATTGTGCTGCTAAACACATAAAAATAGCTATCCTGAACAGCTAGGCTAGAAAAGTAGTCTAAACTGAAGAAAAACATGTCAACTCTTTTGCTCAGATCTTTCTGACAAGTTGTGGGAAATGCCATACTTAGATCTGGGTCAGGTTAATGGTGATGCTTTTCACTGCCCTTTGGCTGGCTCAGACCTTCTTCCTACAACTTAACCACCACAATCATGTTGCAATCATAAATTCTCCTCCCAGGTAAATAAAAGGAGGAGAAACAAGGAAAGTAAGTACATTAAAACTAACAATGTTAGACCTAAAGTTCCACATTGGTTGTGGATAATGAGAAAAGAAACGTATATACCATAGACATAACACAAAGCTGACAACAGATCCATAGTAACCTGTGTTCTTCTGCAGACAAGACTGCAGTTCCTATATCATGTTGGTCATGGAGCTGAAAGAAGAAAAAAAAAAAAAAAAAAAACATTAAGAAGCATTATTCTCTCTCCCATCATCATGTCTTTAATGACCATATATTCAACCCAGTAATCCGGGGTGGCACATGACACTAGATGGCACAAAATTGCTTCAGATAAAGTGTTTAATACCTGACACAGAGAGAGCATCTTAGATCAGTGCTTAAAATTTAATTTCCTAGACATTTCAAATTATTCTTCACTTAATGCTAATTTAATACTTAAATATAGCTCTCTTCAGGCAAAGGGAGGAGGAGGAAGTGTGAGCGTGATGCCAAGAAAGGATAACTGGGTGATTAAAATGAAACAGCTAATGTAGAAAGTTAAAGCAATACATAAAACTGAACTTCTAGCAACTGTGCTTATTGATTATACTGGAAGAAAATTATAGATTACTCCACTGTCTTGAAAGTTGACTGTTGAATGTGATAGAAATTAGTGCTGGCTCAGAAGGTAAGGGTGGTGTCGCTGTGACCCCAACCCATATAATCCTAACTTGCTTTTAGCTAATTCACATAACAGGGGTTTGGAATGCATAATGACTGCAAAATCAGGATGAATTGTGGTGGTCACTGCACATTGAGTAGACATTGAACAGGAGAGTAGGTCAGCATAGTCTGTAACAAAATAAATATTCTACCTGTGAGTAGATATATGTGAGTTAAATATCTCAGGACGGACCAAATCACTAGGAAAGGAATGCATTATTTGATTACAAATTCTGCTCTGCTCTACAGTCTGTAGGTATTAAGAAAAGATACGTTAAGCCCTAGCTGAAATATTCAGTAAACCTATTTCTTAATAATATATACTCTATAAATAAATTGTGCCCTAATTATTTTAAGCTGAAAGTGTTTCCAGAAGGATGTAATGTTAATGAAGACTCTTTCTTTCCAGTGGGCTTAGACATGGGCCCACAACAGAGCTGCAACATCCAAACTGCAGGCTAGGTCATGAACCAATGACTAAGCCAACCTAGAGCCTAACTGCCCAGGAAAAAGATGTAACCTTCTCTCTGTTTTCCAACTACACTTCTGAAGTGAAGCCTAAAATCTCAGCTGGATCCTCCACTTGGATGCAGTCTCACCTTGGACATACTAGACACAACAGGGATTGTAGTACAGGGCATCAGAGTTCCTGAGGCACTTGTCACTCCTATTTCTGCAAGCACACAGACACAACTTGATTTTGACAGCTGAGCAATTCTGTGTTTGTATCTGTCCTAAATGTGAGTGAGCACAAAACTGTACATCCTCTTACCAAGACCCTTGAGAAGGCAGAGAGTCACAAAAAGATTTAGTCTCATAGCACATCTAATATTCACCAGGATAAGGCTTTCTAAACAAAGAAGTGGTGGCAGCTATTTTCTTTTAGGACAATGAAAGAGGCTGTGAGGGAGGAGTACCTACCAACTTATAACTCTGAGTCACTTACTCTGGAAGTAGGAGACAAGGTACAACTTTCTGTTCTGCCTGAAAGGATGTAATGTCATATTGTTTATCAGAAAACCAGAGCTACTAAAATTACTCTGGATGAAAATTAACAATAGTAATAATCCCCAAGCATGCTACCAAATGCGGGATACTGAACAGAAAAGACTTAAAGGAAGTGAGAGAATGAGCGTACAGCCAAAACATTTAAACTTTTTTTCCCCTGTTCCCTATGCGGGACCCAACAGAGAAAGTGACTGCAGTGCAGGCTGGTTCCCAGAGCTTGCAACATTTGTAGTAGTCACTCAGTCACTAAGGTGGATACAAGGGCTCAAAAGCCATTTTCGTCGTAGACATTCTCACCTTTGCTGATTTAATCTGAGAAGACAGATTCATTCAAATTAACTCTGCAGTGGGGCAATGTGTCCTGTGCTGCATGCAATACACAAAGTCTGGGGAAAGTTTGGAGACTGAAGATAAATTCTACCACTCCTCCAGCAAACAAATTAAAGAAAGAAGAAGTCTCAGCACTTCTATAATAGCTTAGCAGGAAGCTGACCTGGTTAGCAGCTGAGTGAAAGTGTTCTCTTCTAATCCCAGAGAAGCCTGTGTGATCCATGTCTGCTTCTGCTTTATTCCTCTTCTGCTGGACCTCAGCAACACTGAGAACATCTTCTGCTCTCATAAATGCTTACCATTTATCCATGGAAGCTGTTTTTTGCAGCACGACCCAGTACCTACAGGGTAGGTTTCCTCATGCAGAAGAAACCCCGTCATATTTTCAGTGGTGGCATTAAAATGTAACTGCAATTCTTGATCATATTGTCAGGAGAGTTTGCCATATTTTTAGAAACTAGCCAGCCAAAAATAGAAGAAGAGTAAGTCTAATATTACTCTCCTCTCATGACATATAAGCTATTATTTAAAAGAAAAAAATATATATATACTGTCTAAAACTATTTTTTCTTCTGTTATTTTATACTGACAATTGCCAAATTAAACTGCAGATTGTTCTATCTTTTGATAGAACAATGCACAATAGGATTTAAATTATATGCTATTCCCCTTCAAAATTCAAGGCAGTGAAATAATCATCTGCTAGACACTTTAAAGTACAGGAGAGGAAAAGAGAATTTATTTTTAAAAATGGGAGGGGAGGAGAAAACCTCAGATTTAGTTTTTACCATCTCTATCCAAAATTTTTTATGTTGGATGCTCAAAGATGTATGAGGTTTTGAAATGCTAAGATCAGAGCAAGAGGGGGAAATCAGGATGGGTTCCAAGGAGAGGGGAACCAGCAAATGTTTCAGACTGGAAGTGTGAGTGCAGAGCTCGCTCAGTCAATCTTGACGCAACCAGATCCCCGCTCCTTTCATGATATTGCTTTACTAAGGTCACTTGGCAGTTAGTTTAAACCAAAAAAAAAAAAAAATGTTTGAAGTAGAACAGAATTTCAGTGTTATGGCTACTACCATTATGTTTGGGAGACAAGCTCTAATGTTATCCCATTATCTTAGTTTCTCATGGCACAAAAAAAAAAAAAAAAAAAAAAAAAAAAAAAAAAAAACATAGGCAAAGCCAGGAGATAAGGCAAAATCACTACCCTTGAAGTTCAGTTCTTGAATTTCTAGACTGAGACATTCATTTTTCACTTATCTTTTTTTTTTTTTTCCTTATCTGGTATAGGGTATATTATATAATCAAGTATAATATATCTCAGAAAGAAGGGACTCGTGAAAAGTACGAAAAAAATGGAGGAAAGAAAAGTTCCAATATAAAATAGCAACAGGAAACAAGAAAAGAAAGATACAGCATTTTTAAAACTTTAACAGTGTCCTCCAAAAAAGAAATAATAATACTAAGATAAAATAGAATCAGCTGTCCAAGCAAAAATTTTGACACATTTGACCAGCTTTTCTTCTGGCGTTCTACGTCATTCAAATGTGAAGGGTTTGGGAGAAAAACAAAAAAAAAAAAAAAAAGTTTTCCTAAAAACAGAGTACAAGAGTTCTCATTGTGTTGGAACATGTAGCCTATAATGGCAAAGGAAGAAACTAGTATAACTTCTACTATTAAAGGTGAAGTAAATGTCTTTAAGCTCTTCTAATTTACAACAGAAAGCTTATCTGGATGAATTGTTATGCCTGCCAGCAGAAATAATTTGAGAACTATTCCATAAGGTGAGTTAATTAAACTTAACCAACAAACAACAACGGATAAAAAGAGAAAACACAGACAAATAAAAATTTGGCAAGGTTAGAAAATGCATGATTAACTTCCTCTTAAAAATGTTTAATGCAGGGAGTGCACTCAATATCCCTCAAGGACGGAAGGGAAAGACAAAGAGCGGTAACGGAAGCAATGCAGTTCTGCAGAAAACACATTCAGCACAGTGTCGGTGTTCTGGTAGGGAAAAGTAATCAAGTGGGAAAAAGCCTAAGAATATTTCAGTCCTTCTATAGAAAATAAGATTTGACCAAAAATTCCTAAATTCTAAGCTAAATGAAGCCTGATCCTACGTACTCTTGCACTGTTGCATTCTTAAGGTAGTTTTGTTAATATGTCACCTAACTGGTAGCTCAGACTTTTCCAAGCAGGTCCAGCACTGACCGCCAGAATATCTTACAGTGGAAAGTCTCTAGGCTAAACAAAGTTAAACATTAGGCAAATATTAGGACTTCTATGGGGCTGATTTAATTTTGTTTTCTTTCCAGTCTCTATCTGACACTGTGAAAATAACAAATACATGCAAGAGAAGTAATCAGGATGAAAATAACTCTGTAACTCCATTGCCAAATGAACTTAATGGTGTCATAAAACCAAAGTGCGCAAGGAAGATTCAGGTCAAGTGGAAATATAATGATGTAAAACCCAGAAGGAGAATTCAAGACCTACTCATAAACATGAAGGGAAAACTATTGTTGTATTAAAGCATTGATCACTCCCTTTCTTTTCTCCACAGAAATGAAAATTTACAGACAATAATGTACAATTCTAGTACTACAGTTTTATATACAATTCAGAAAATTGTTTGTAATTCTTACAAGGTGTACCTCTGATAAAATACATTTTATCTGAAGCTGCATTTCTTTTCTTTTACCACTAATGATCAACACCTGAATTCTTCCTTCTCTGTTCTCATCACGAAATATAGGCCTATCTCTAGGCCCTCCCTACACACACATATACATATACACAAAATCCACTTTAGATGTTTTTTTGAGGGTTCAGCATTTGCTCTTTTTATCATACTGAGACAGAAAAGGCTTTCAGAAAGATTTTAGCCTGGAAATAGGGGGGGCCTGACAGGGCCTGTACTCGTGTACATACAATGTTCACTAGGGTGGCAGCTAACCTTGCCTAAGCACAAGGCCTGTGGAGAAACTGTGTTTATCTTCTATTAATGCAATAGTCATCTCTTGTCACTAAAACAGGTTCTTGCATATATCCTATTGTTTTGCTGATTATAGCCTGTTTTAGGGGGATCATCAGTTAGATGCTGAGTACTCATATGGTTACATCCGTAGCAGCATTATCAGCCAGTATGTATGTCCATATATTTTCAGAACAATCGGTTGCATTCACGTCATGATGCCACCAGGAAATTACTTCTGACAGGCAGCTCACCATGTTTTCCCAGAGACAGGCTTCATGTCAGATTGAGCAAAACCTCAGGTCTTTCAGCACAAGAGCAACGACAGATTAAGCACACACAGAGAATGAGAGACATTTCGGGGAGGGGCAGGGGGGATGAAAAGGACAGCTTTTTTTCCTAGAAAGCGAGTGCCTAGGAAAACCACCAGTGTTTTGTCAGCGTGCTGACAAGGGCGTTTGTTCATCCCGCTGCAGCTTCAGGCACGCAGTGCAATTGCAAGGCTGCAGTGAAATGGTGGAGTTCCCAACACAGCAAAGTTGCTCTTTGGCCACTTTGCTCTCTGCTGCAGGCATAAAGGGTTGCAAAATTAACAATTGCATCAGGTAGGGGTCATGTCGCATTTCACTGTATGATACAGAAGGAAGTTCTTCATTGCATCCCTTTTGCTCCCACTGTAATCCAGTCACAATTTCAGTTAAGAAAGGCACTCACCAGAGAAGTGACACTTTCACTTTAACCATGTAAATACTGGTTTTGAACCAATATACCAATGGTGAAGTATAAGCAGAGATGGGTCATCTATAAAAGCCATGGGTCATTTTAAAAAGAATGCCAGACACATTCTTCCGAAGTCTTCAGAAGCACAGAGCTGCAAGGACTGCAGCCCTGAGAAAAGCACAGGGTAGCAGCAATCTGTGCCAGAAGGCATCGCATGGTACTCCAGCACGCACTTTAAAATCAGCCAAACTTTTTTCACCAAAATGGATAATGAAGATTCATTCAATACTTTTCCAGACAAATGTATTGATTCCATCAAATGTATTGATTTATATCAGTTCACGGACATCTAACAGTTTGAATTTTGCACCAATGTCAACATAAGACTTGGACCAAAACTAAAGTTTAAACCACAATCAAAGCCTTCAAAGGCATGAGAAGAGTCCAGATAAGCTGTGCTTTTTTGGTCACTGACAGACACTGTTAACATCTAAGACAGAATGTCTACAATACATTTTTACAACATTGAACATTTTTAATTGATTCATTTCAGAAAACTTGTCAAGTAGAAACACAGATGGGGGTGGTTCTTGTAAACTCAGTGATAAGAAGCAAAATATGGGAACTAAAAACAATAACGTTTGGCATTCTGGAAAAGCAAACTTGAAGACTGTCAAATATTGAGCCAAATTAATAAATACCATAGCATGAGCTCCTATAGCATGCAACATTTATCTCCCCAGACAGGATTAAGTGAATAATTCATAAGTGCTGCAGAATGAGGAATGAATGAGTGTCCTATACTAATTCTTGTAAAAGAGATTACCAGCATCTCATGGGGTTCCCAGCATCTCATGGGGTTCCCACTGTTCTCCGTTATGCTATGAATGAATGTCCTACTTTAGTTTCATAAATGACCACTCATTATTGTTTTTTTTTCTTTCTGTTCCATTATTATGTATTATAATGAGATGATTGTGGCCTGCTAAGATTTTTTTCCTTTTATCTTGCAGTTTAGATTTTTTTTTTCAGAAATGGTGTGGTATTGCAATCAGTCATTTGTCTTCCATAGAAACTGAGGTTTTCCTGCACAGAATTAAAACCAAATTCTTGTTTTACAGATTAAAAAGCATACTAAAATCACTGCTTGGGTCAGAGATTGTAAGGATAAATTTATGGCCACTTCCTTTACTCTCAACAAGGTGAACTTGAAGCAGGGACTTCAACCAATAATATGAATTTAATTACCTGTCAAATGCAGTTTATAATAGATGCTTTTTCATTGGCAACATCCCCATCCCCAGAATTATTTAATCTGTGAAGAAAATATTCTCATGCACTCATCAGATTTTCCAGTTACTGTGTATGTCTTCTTGGTTTTATCTCGACTCTTCATGCATGAAAAAAGGGGTCCAGCTTTTGGAGCCTCTGTGTCAGCCTCTGTGCAAGCAAACATTTCATGAAGCAGTGGTGCTTAGCACTGACTGACACAGTTGATATACTTGTACCATGCAGTGCATTTGCATGACTCTGCAGCTTCCCCTTTTAGACTTTGCTGTCCATGGGTGGCCTGTGCCCAAATGCATCTGACACCTCAACATGCCGATTGCAGCAGGGGATACAGTTTTCTCCCAGGCAGCAACACAGAGCTCACGTCAGGGGGAGGAAGACAGAGCAAAAGTGACGCAAGCAAAGCTACTGGCCACTCTCAGACAGAGAACTGAGACCAGGGGAACATGCCTGCAGCAGCATGAACAGGTTTCTGTTTCTCCTTCTTCCTCCTCTATGGGAGAAAGGAATCCATTTCTTTTCACTGCCACATTTTATTTGGGAAAGGAAAGCAAAGCAGGGATCATGTGCTGGATGCTGAGTCATTGCTTTGATTTATGAGGCTGTTGCTGTTTCATCACTGCACATTGAGTAATGATGCAATGTTACCAATCGTTAGAGTAAACCGAACTCCACAACTAGCATGGTTCTTCATAAATATATACAAGTGCTTAGTATGAGTGTAAATAATATGCATTTTTGTAAGCTGTTATTTTAAACACTTGTTTTAGTTAGCTTCTTATATTTGCTCTTTACTAGAGAAGAATGGAAAATGTGTAGTACTTTTCATCTGTTCTATACTAAGAATTTTATAAATGTTATCAAAAACTATTATCAGCTATATTTTACTGGTAAAGAGACAATTGTGGAAATCACGACAGGAAATGAGAGGAATTATCTGGAGCTAAATTCACGTCTGCTTTCAGTTTAATGAAGAAAACAAGTCAATAAAAAGGTGACGCTGTCAATGGAGTGTGTACTGTTCTTCTGTACCGGAGGTGCAAAGCCTTTACTTTTCCATCTCTCCCTTCCTAGAAAAGCATTCAGTTTAGCTGAAAATCATTTTCCTTCCTGTTTTTCTTGCATTTATCTGGAAAAATGTACAGTTTACCCTAAAATCAGCTCTGCAAAGACTTCCATTTTCTTCAGGACCTCTTTGGTTTCTGGGTCCTAAGCAGACTGCAGCCGTGCCTAGTGTTGCTGAAACATAAACAGATTACTATCTCAGCAGGTTTTAAAGCAACAACAAAGCTTATTAAAATTGAGACATTGCACAAACCTCATTCAGTCTGTTAATTCTGATCTTTATGTTCACTAACGCTGAATTTGGTTCATCGCAGAGCACTGCAGGGAAAATGAAGTGATAGTGAAAGTGATCTCGATGGACTTCAGCTCACAGCAAGTATTCCCCTGAGAAGAGCCTCCTTTTCAGCAGGCTAATGTTTGAAATATAAAAAGAAAATGTATAAAGCAGTATGTTTTTGGATTATTGGAAGTTAGTCATTATATCTGTATATATATACAGATATATCTGTGTCAAATCAACTTGGTAAGAGACATAAAATGAAAGCTGGCATTACTGAACCTTATGGAACCTTTGTAGGTGGCAATGGATGGGCTAGTTAAACTTCATCCATGATGAATATTGTATTTCAAAATCTGAATAATCTGCTTTTAATCTTCAAACATCTAATGCAATAGTAAGTCATTTCAATTGGTAATCTACATTTTCTGATTCTTTTCTCTCAAATAAACATGAGATTAGTCTCATGGTGTCTAAATGAATGTTGGTACCTCTAGAGAACTAAAAAAAAAAAAAAAAAAAATGAAAAGCAACACTTAGAGGACAATGTTTTTTTGCATTTCCCCTTCATTTTTCCTTTTCTGGGGTAATGGAGTGTTTTCACTTCTCCAAAATCTTACCAACCTTCCACTCTATTTGCATTCTGTTACTGATTTATTTATATTTAGCATTTTTCTTTGGCCAGCAGAACAAGCTATGATGCTGGATTAGAGCTTTATTCATAGTAGGATTTCAGATGACTCACAGATATATCTCTGCAGCAGCTGTTGCAGACCTTGTAATGCCATTAAGCTATGACTCACAGAGAGATGTTGCACTGGAGCACTGTGGCTGTAGTCCTAGTGATCTCTACAACAGGGAAGTCACTCACTGTAGGTGATAGGAAAGCATCAATGCAATTTTGATGCAGAGCATATCCTGAACACATAATGCACACAATATGCACTTCACGAGTTTGTGACCTTTGCAGCATTTATGTGGAAAACCACTGTAGAAAATGAGGAAATCCTGTTTTCAGAAGTCTGTAACTGATTCCTGTCAAAAAAGATTCAATTCCTCAGTCATAGTAAAACAAACAAACAAACAAACAAAAATAAAACACCCACAAAACAAAAAAGAAACACTTCCTCACTCATGATTAAAAAAAATATATATATCAACCTTGCAGACCCACTCACGACCATTAATGTCCATGAGAACATTTAGAGGTCCCAAGAGAAAATAGATTGAATGCGATACCAAAAATTTGGTCAGTTTAGTCTGGAGAGGATCAGAAAGCATCTTATATATTTCCAACATTATAGTTCTGGGGAAGAGTTATCATATGCATAGGCACAGATAATGCTTGGCCATTTCAGCTTCAATGCCAAGAACTCTACCAAGTTTCCACCCTTGACTGATGCCATCTGTACAGAAACAGTAAGCCCACCTTTACCCCTAAGCTCTCATATATTAAACTGACACACTCAGCTAAATTCAGATTTAGAGCAGATAAACTGCTACCCCTGGGGATAGATACTTAAGTACAGCCACTTGTCTGAAGTGCTTGGTAAGTATGAGCTGTGATCATCTTGTTTCTGCCAAGTCATCCAGTAAGACAGCTGGCATTATTTTAGACTAATGGAAGACATATAGCTGGCTCTTTGCACACCTTTCTAAATCTCCACTGGTCAGCCAACGCTCATTTCATCTGATTTCATTCCACGGCCTTCATCAGAGTACATCTGAAATGAATTTGGCCTATTTAGATATAAACAAAGCAATAAAGGACATACAGAGATTTAACAGACTAATCGTGTAACAAGTTATGTTTCTGAAACCCGGAAATAGCATGTAATTGTTATAGTGCAAAGATACAGAAATAAAAAGGGAGCAAAGGAGAATGAGCCAAATCGTTTGTTACACTGTTGATTACCCAGACTGATAGAGATTTTTTGGCACGTCAAACATCTCAAAAATAAAACATGAATTCTCACCTCCCTAACGCAGAAGAATGGGCATCTGTCATGTTACATTCCCTCTATCTACATTAGAGCCTTTCAAAGCCTTTCAGAGGCTCCTACCATGGAGCATTTTTTCATTCTGTAATGAACCCAGTACAAGGACATTATTTAGTTTAAAGGTCATGCAAAACATTAGCTGAGTACACTCTTCAAGAAAACTATTTCATAAATGCACATGGTTAGAATATTTCATAAGCGGCTAGTGTTACAAGGTTTTGAGTACACAGCCAATGACCTCATTCCTCAGACTTGTATGTATTTATTACCTACATAAAAGCACATATGCGTTGTAAATGCTCACAATTATATCAGCATGACAGATCAATCTATCCAAAATAATGCCGTTCTATAACAGTAAATATTAGCTCTGGGCAACTGTATATGCCATAAATGTGTGCAAACAAATGGGTACTTTTAAACTGAACATGGGATGTTTTAGTTTCTTAGATCAATTGTTCATAAGCTCCTGAAACAAAATAGGTCTGGAACTTATTTTAATTGCATTATGGCTGCCTTTCTAGCTAAGTAGTCTTGTAGCTCTCTTCCCTGTGATTCTGCAGAGCTAAATAAATGATCAAGACAGACTTTTTACTAGATTGTAAAATAAAATACCATGTCCTGTACATCCAACATAGGCTATACATAATCATATTACTCAATTACTAATTACATTATTTTAGAAATTACATGAGAATGCCCCTCTACCCTTCATAATTTTTTTTTAATTGTTCCACACTACCATGCTTTAGAGAGGGCAGAAAGAAAGCAGGTAATTCAAGAGCCAAGGTCATTGCACAAATATACTGATTTATAGCATAATGTTATTTGGGACTCTGTTTTGTTTTGTCAGAAGTGGGTTCTTGGTTTGTATTTTACTGACTACATACTTATATGACAGGCTTAAAACTACTAAAAAAAAATCTGGGTAGTATTATTGTGCTCCTAATTTCAACCACAAAAATGCCTGTCACATTCAGTTTATCTAGGATTTCTTTCTGAGCTTTTCTTTTTCCTGAGGTGTGGAAGATGTCAAAGAAGGTTTTCACAATAGCAACATGAAAATGAGACTTATTTGGGAACTCACAAAAAGTGGTCGGTTTGTGATAAAAGTCTGAGATGGGCAGTGTGTCATCTGTGTATTAGAGCCTATACAATTCAACGGGGTGCCAGTTCTGTGACTTCCCACTTGTGACACTGGCTGTGTAACCTGTACAGTGAAACTGCCTATAGTTTTAAAGGCATTCAAGAACCAAGACCAAAAAGGTCCACTGTGCAGGTTATTTTCATTTTTCATTAAAACTATTATATAGGTCATGAGTTTCAACACCTAGCAGTTGCCAGAGGTGTTGGACATTTGGTTATTGCCCTAGCAGTCTAAGAACTGAGACTCCTAAAAAAAAGATTTGGACAAGCACCTGTACCGGTGCCAACCAGAAGGTTTTCCATGAGTCTCTTGAAAGTACAAGCTTCCTCATATACTAAATGATGTGTACTTTGATAGCTAAAGACACTTTACGGATTGTTTTTAACTACTAGCCCCTTTTCTTTTGACTTGTACAGTGTACATAACTATCTTTCACATACAATTGTCACCAAATTTACTTCGAAAAATGTAGAAAAATTATTTTTTTCTTTGTTGAATATTAACCCAGTAATTGCCCTTCTGATACCCGGGGAGACATGGTAAAGATGGAGAGGAGAGGAGAGGAGAGGAGAGGAGAGGAGAGGAGAGGAGAGGAGAGGAGAGGAGAGGAGAGGAGAGGAGAGGAGAGGAGAGGAGAGGAGAGGAGAGGAGAGGAGAGGAGAGGAGAGGAGAGGAGAGGAGAGAGGAGAGGAGAGGAGAATCCTGCTCTCTTCTGTGGTCCTGGGTCAGGCTATCTGTCAAAATGTGTAATCTTCAGACACTGAGCTGTCAAACTGACCGCACTAAAAATGCACAAGTTCAGATTTTCAAAGTCATGATTTGCCCAGTTTCAGCTGATTTTATTTTCAGTTTTTTTTTGTTTGTTTGTTTGTTTGTTTGTTTGTTTTTTCTGAGAAATGTCATAAAGCATTTCTCTGATGATCAGGTAAATCACCTGCTTCTCTGCAAAGGCTCTGCAGTTTCTCAACTAAATGATTATTTAGCATTTTTGACATAAGAATTCCCCTACCGTGCACTATTTTCTCACTCACACATGTCTTTCTGCTCATATTTGGGTGCAGTGAAAACAGGGAGAGACAAGAAGGCATGCAGATCTGTTTCCAGGCTGCAGCCTACCACACTGCAGTACATGCTGTACTGCCATGATACTACAGAGAGTGACACCTGCTTGCTTGCTTAAACACACAGAGCTGACTCAAGCAGGTTATTGCTTTGTCTGACAGAGTCTAGCCTGCTTTGGGTGGATTTCAAATTGATGATGCATTTTCATTTTAGGATTTCTTTCCCTTTACTAACATTTGAATATTCCTGCCACCCTAGCTCCTGGTGGTATCTATATGGAAATTTAAATCTCTTACAGGTGCTTTTTGTAGCTGGCTGCCTGAAAGCATTTATCTTGACCGAGGCTCTCCCTATTCTCCCTTCCCATTCTCTTAGAGACATATATCTAATTGGATATCAAAATTTTACAGATGCTATCAGGAAAATATCTGCAACTGTTTTAAATCTAAACTTCGGGGGCCTAGTTCACCATCCAGCTATTCCATGTTTACAGTGTCATAACATCTTTAAAATCAAAAACGTTAAAGCCAGCATAAAACGGAGGAATGTAGCAATCAATTAAACTATTGCCATCAGTGTAAAGCCACGTAACTTACATTTGCACCTATTTCTTGAAAGTGAAAACAATCACCGACTAGCAGGATTAAATGGTCACGCTTTATATTTTAAAGACCCATGTAATTCATTTGTCATGACCCTTTTCACATTTTCTTTCATGGTTTGTACTCACAGAAGAAACCAACCTAATGTAAACATCTGCATATTGTTCTTCCTCTGTTTTTTTGTGGTTTTAATCAAATATTTGCATAAGCTTGTGATCAGCCACAAAGAGGAATCCGGTTGGCCATGCTCTTCCTGATCCATTTTATTTATGTGCCAACAGTGCTTTTGCTCCTGTGCTTTTTTCCTTCTGTGACAAATCTGCTTGCCAGAATACCACACTGAAACTACCAGCACAGCTCTTTCACTTTCTGTCTGCTGAGCAATGGGTGCTTGTGTGTTTGTCGCAGCTTCACAAACATCAAAGGACGCCTGCAGAACCTTACGGCAGCAGTGAACCCAGTGTGAATGCCAAGTAGCCTGGCAAGAGATTGGATCTTTGCCTTGTTTTCTAGCAGAGAATTTATTTCAGGCATTATGTTCTTCTTCCTCATAGTTTCCACAGCTGTGAATAACTGTCAACAGAGACACAGGCAGACCTGAACTTTCATGTCTCCTTTAGCTGTCTGCTTTTGTATTACTTTGTTCTTCTTGTGTATCTTGCACACAAGGTCCTGTGGGTACAGCAGTTACGTACTGGCAATCCTGTAAGAAATGGTGTCCAAGATGACAGTCATCTTGACCCACTCTTGCATAGTGCTGAACACCTCCTGTGAAAGGCTGATCACTGTTGTTAGCACTAACACTATTAGTGATGTCAGGATCCCACTGCAGGGGGGCTGGCATTACCCAGATAAATATCAGGAGAGAAGCTTTGCTGCAAATAGCTCAAATTGCAAAGAAATGCCATGAAAGCAGCCAGCAAATGCTTATGTAAGGTCACAAAACAATTCCCTTGGCAGGTTCACGAAGACAACAGAAGTGTGTCACGTGTTAACGCTCCTGTAGAGGTAGTAGTACAAATAAACATGCAATCCTTAAATGCATATCTTTCTAAATCATAAAGTTACCCTAAAATCAGTTTAAAAGGTAAAAGAAAGCTTCTACATTTGAGAATTTGGAAGCCAGGGTGACAACTATAGAAGCGTATAACACAATCAAAAGGAGACAATAGTCAGTAACGGCAGTGGTCTCCAAGGTTTTCTTCTCACATAGCCTCTCTCTCTGCCTATATTTATTCCATTATTATTATGTCCAAATCAAAGTATGGGAAGCCTATTTTGGGAAAGGATAAGAAATAACTTCCCCTCCCTTCAAACTAAAAAAAAAAAAAAAGAAAAAAGAAAAAAAAAAAACACCAAAGATATGATGCCTACCAGCTTCTCAGAAAAGGATAATGGGGTAGATTTTAAGAAGTACTGATACATTCACTTTCATTTACCAGAATGAATGTTCCTAACAACACACTTGATATTATTGGCACTGATTTCCAAGGCCAAGCTATGAAACGGTGAAAAGTTGACCATACATGCATTGCACCATTGTGGACATCTATAGTTTGGATGCTTCCACCTCGCACAGTTCCTTCTTGCAGATGTGATCATTTCTTTTTGGGAACTAACATGTCTGATGTTGACCATTCGATGCTACCACAAGGGGATATAGGAGGCATACCAGGGAATTTGTCCTTGCAGATTTCTACTGGAAGCAAATGTGAATCTGGGTCTATGCTCTGGGATTATGTATCCCTAAGTCTTTTCCCTCCAGTGCTATGACTGCGAATCTAACAATGTATAAAGGAGATTTAGCCAAAGGAAATTGATGCTGTCTTTGTGTCTGGTTTGTTTCTCTTTGGTTATATTTCGCTTTCTGGTGCTTTGTTTACACACTCAGAACAGCCGACTGATACAGCAACTGAGGTGGTAACCCACAGAAATGCCTTCACAGGCTTCTACAAATCACCCCAGAGGCTGAATTATCTGATGTGTTCTGTGGCATGTTCTGTGCGTTTAAATATCCACTTCAGGATTCTGAGGTTTCTTTTACTAACATGTCTTGCCCCAGGAAAGCAGAAGTTTTGTCTTTCACAATGATAACAGATACATACAATATAAACTTACATTTACTTGTACAAGTCAAACACACTTTGTAATGAAAACCACAAGTCTGTTTCCACCTGTGACTTTTTAAGCTAGACTAATGGGGTACAGAACCCTTAATGACAAAACATCATATAAACAACACATCAGCAAATAGCAGCTAAATACTTCTTTATATCTTGCAGTCAGACATTGGTAAGTACATATTTATATTGAATAACTTTGCTGGCATACTGAATGTATGTTAGTCCATTTTGGATAAGCTGATACAGCAGTCCATGAGCTGGAGATCTCTAAAACATTTGCTCTCACTCAGCTGGGAGTAAAAATCTTGCTGTAGTAATTATGCCTTTCTTTATGTAGGAGTTCATAGAAACATAACACATTCTGTCTTTTAGAATTTATATCTCTAAATTTGATGTTACATTCAGGCAGAGAAAAGATTTGTTAGCTGGTCTGAGCTAAAATGGTTCCTTCCCTGTACCTTTTTAAATTTCTGATTTACCTATTCCTAAAATTCCATTAAAAACTTCCCAGACCATGACAGTATTTTATATATTAAACTAAAAATATATCAGTTAAAATATTATGAGAGTTTGAGATCAATTGCACAGCCTCCAGTTGCTGTAATATCTTTTAAGCAGAAAAAGACTCATGATGGAAATCAGCAATGGAAAGTAATTTCTTTCTAGACAATGCTGGAAAAGAAGCAGCAGTTACCGTATTAACATTCACTTCCACTACTGTATGAAAACTGGCCACCTGTTTTTTGACAGTATATCACGAAGGAAAATTGCACTACTTCATATACACTAATAGCATTACACAAAAAAATTTTGGATTACATTTTTTATATGTGTCAAGTTTGTGACAACTTCAAACCTACAGACATCATTTTCCCTTACTAGAAATATATTCATCAAGCCTACAGCCCTCATTTTCCATGTTTATACATTTATACATGCATTAATTTTAAAGGGAATAGTTCTTATGCTGGGACACTGCTACTAAGTAGGGTTGGTTTATCTTAAATAATGGAAACATATATCTTTAAAGTCCTAATAAAAAGAACATTTATACCGTTTGCAAGAACAGATTTCAGTTGGGTTAGTAGTCTTTACCTTTAAAGGCCATCAAACATGAATTAGTCAGATAAGTCTGGCTCATCATAGCTAAGTTTAATCTATTAACTATAAAGTACTATATATTTTCACCCTATGAATAGACTTGTAATCTGTCACAAATTTCTTTTACTAGATCAACACTTCAGCTGTCATTGCAAGGCTTTTTCTCCATCTGAAACAACTTGTTCTTCATGGGTATGCTTTTCTGCTGTATTTTAAAAATGAAGTTCTGCCTTCTCTTGTGCCAAAAGGTAGTCTTACATTAAAGTAATAATAAATTGTTAGCGATTCCACCAGAACTTCAATGTGTTTCAAAATGCACATTGAAATCAAAATGGAACTCAACATAGAGTGTCATCTAATCTTTAAAGTATGGTATAAGCATACTGTTTAATTTACACCCTAGCTGGAAAGCTGACTGGCTTGCTTCCTTTTTCATCCCGGTCGTGCACATTACAAGCAAGTGATGATCCAGAAAGAAATAGTGGATTCCTTAAATATAGAGCATACTCTCAGCTTAAAAAGCTGCAGAAGCCTTTTCTGACCTGTTTCTATCAAAACAAGAATGGTGGCGTGGGGGGATGGAAACTGCTTTAGTGACACAGAATACATTTACCCTAGATGAGGTGAATGGATGGAGCTCATATCCTCATTTTCCAAAGGAAAGAAAGAAAGAAAAGAGTAATCTTGCAAGTAATGGTGACTGTTACAAAATAAAGGAGTTATGAATTTCCTACATTTTGGAGACATTTGGATGAAGTGACCGTTGCATAACTAAATGGTTAAACAAGTTTAGCTTACCGTTGAGACTTTGTAGAATAAAAGCTGGAAAAATGGAAAATTTCTTGAAGTGATAGAAAAATTTAATAGAACTTTATTCCTCATCTTTTTTCCAAATATTATTCTTATTATAAATTCAAAAAAGACTTATATATATATATTTATTTATAGGACATTGATCATTCACAAGCCAGAGTAAAAAAAAAAAAAAAAAAAAAAACATATATTAAGAATAAAGCTACCAATTTTGTTGCTGGGCTGCTTTTTTTGCAATGTGGATAGAGACTTTGTATTCACAAATGCGAACAAGCACTTGGCAGCATTGTTTTAATATCTTATGCAATCAAGTGGGTAGATTTCCAGTTGTCCAGAGGTATCAGTAAAAGCTTTCCTTGCCAGGGGTCTTACAGAAGGAAAAAAAAAAAAAAAAAGTTTAGACATAAAATTGGATTTAAAAGTGGATTTAACTGACAATCTGACAATCTTATTTATCACCAGCACTACAGTAATTTTGAGGAAAAATCACACGTTCACTGGCATGTATATGAATTTATAGTTAGTTTCCGTCTGCTTGCAGCCTTTTAACAATGACGTATGTTATGAACTGCAAAACAAACATACAAAAAACCAACACACAATGTCCATTGTCAGGCCCTATTTATGCTGGGGGCGTTATATATATGTTGAGACTCCTAGATGACCAATTCAGTCAGGTTCCTATGGAATTTCAACAGAAAACTAAATGCTGTTTCTTCTTACAGAAAGAAACTTGCTTGGCCAAGCCTCTATCCATGGCTGTAAATACGACCTATAGGAAGTATTTCTTCAAACTGGATGAGCATGTTCTCTTCATGTATTTTGTTTTTCCAGTAATAAAGCACAAATAGAAATATTTCTACAGTCTTTGTTCTTTGTTCAGCAAAACACACACACATAGATTCCTGCAGAGGGTGATGCAGAAGAGCATTATCTTGTAAAGAGGAGCCTCCAGCAGGTTTGCTGGCCTTTTGAAAAAGAGCTGCATTTATTTCCCAGTGCAGTTTTCTGTGAAGCAAAATATTCCCCTTCCCTTGTATCTGAGCTAGGCGTTTAATAAAAACAATTTCTTGGTTCACTTTTCTCCTTGAAGCGCTACCTGCTTAATCGATTTACAGAGATATTTACCAACTTTATCAAACAAAAGACTTTGTTGTTGTTAAGAAAGACTACATGTATCTTTTCATAGCATATGTGTACGCTCTGTGAAAATGCAGAAATCCCACCTCTGCAATCTGGCTGTATTACCTACTTTTCGGAGGACATAGTGTTGACCTTTAGGGGTTGCGTCAGGCTCAAAACCCCTCAAGACCCCTAGGCCAACGGTAGCGTTATTCTATTTCATAACTTCCATCTTCCTCTATGCAGGACTGTTCTTTTTGGCAGACTGCAATGGATGCAAACCACAAACACGCCAAGAAGACCTGCAGCTCCAAATACTACCCCCTTTCCTGTTTTCTTCTCCATCTTCCCACAGCGAGGGTGGCTGTTTTTACCAAGACGCAGGCACAACACGCCAGGGCCACGTTCCTCGGCCTGTTGCAGCTGCACAAAACAAACGTCACGTCAACAGCCTCAAAGTAAAACCACCACTGCTGCCTCAGCCCGAGGCACCTGCAGCTGGGATCTCCTTTCCACCAGCCCCCACGGCAGGGCAGCTCGGAGTCACAGCGGCTCAGGGCTGGCAGACTGCGACACTGGGAATTACGGGGCTGAAAATAAAAAGCTGGGCGACAGTTTGGAAGTCTCCCGTGGAGCAGGGCAGCACCAGCCCTCCCTCCGCAGCCTGACCAGAGCTCTGCAGCCCGCCCTGCGCCCACTGCTACCCGCTGAGCCCCCCGGCGGCACTGTGACAGGGACGGGGCCGGAGGCGGTGACAGGGACGGGGGCGGCCATCCCCCGCCCGCCCAGTTCTCCTAGCGCCGGGCACCGGCCCAAAGCTTGGCACGTTCCATTCCCCTCCCGTCACGGGGAGGGGACGATTTCAGAAACCCTCCTCTCGCTGCAGAAGCGGGTCCCTCACGCCGCTCGTTCGCCCGCTGCTCGCTGAGGCTGAGCCGGCGGGTGGGGGGCGTGAGATGGCGGCGGGCAGACGGCGCAGCGAGGAGGCGGTGTGAAGGAAGGGGGGGCAACGGGGCGGAGTTGGTAGGCTCCGGAGGGGCCGAGCGAGGAGCGCTGGCGCCGCGGCGGTCGGTTGGGAGCGGCGGCGCCTGAGGCGTGAGGATCCCGCCGCCGCTCTGAGGGGAGCCCCCGCCGCCGCCCCCGGCCCGGCTCCCGCCGCGATCGCAGAGCAGCAGGTGCAGGGCGGCCGCCTCACCACCACCGCCACCATCACCACACGGGCGCCACCGCCCCGCGGCCATGCCGGCGGTGCAGAAAACGGTGTCGGAGATCCGCTCCCGCGCCGAGGGTAAGCGCCGCCCGGCAGCCGCCTCTCGGCCGGGCCGACACCGCGGCGCCGCGGGGAGCCGAGCTGAGGGGGGGCGTCTGGGGGGGGGAGGGGGGTGTTTGTGAGGGGGGGGCTCCCGCCGGGCCTCTGCGGTGGCGGCCGGGTGCTGCCGCTTTTTTCCGTCTTGTCGGCTTGTCATTGTCCTCCGCCGGCGATCCTAGCACGGGGAGACCCTACCTGAAGGGATCGGGCTGTGCCGGTGTCTGTAATGCCCCGCTGAGGGTCGGGGTTTAAGCCTTCAGACAGCAGCGGCGTGTCCATAATTGCCTTACAGAGAGAATTGCTGCAGTGAATTATTACAATATAGCGATTATTGCATGCAGAAATAAAGCGTGAAATCACAAATACGAACGCAGCAGCGCATTGGGATAGCTTATGTTCTGCTGCTGTACATAATGACAGTCGTGTCACCGTAATGACATGCACTTGGTGAGGTGGGCATGCAGGTTTTATCCCTTTGACTATGTTAAAGGTTTTGCACTTAAATCAGGCCATTACGCTGCGTAGAATATCCTTTGTCTTTGTTTGGTCATGTAGGGAAGTAAAAACTTTCTCCCTGTATCTTTCTTCCTTCTTCCAAACAGATTACTTTTATATATATATATATATATATTCGATTTTTTTTCCCCATGCTAGCAAGAGTGTGAAGAAAAAAAAATGGAAATAAGATGTTATCTTGACCTTCTTTACTGTTTATACCATCTTATGTGCCTTTCTCCCCCAAAAGTAGGTTTGGAAGATATCTGGCGCTACCTTTTACTTCCTAGGCAAGGTTAGCTGGCCAAGAAAGTGGAGGAATACATCTTTCTGAAAAGCAATAAAAAAGATGCATACTTCCAGGGATGCTTTTGAAATGTGCTTACGGCCAGAGTAGCTGTGATGCAGTACCCACAGTCATTAGCAGAGGCGTATAATGGCACTGGCTAGAGGTCCAAATGCTCACTGCTTAATTTCAGTTCTTTTCCAGTCGTTCTTTTCAAGTCAGTTGGTTTTCACTGAAAGCTTAGCATCAATTTTCCCAATTTATTTGTGCTTTTTTAAAACCATATAACTTACAGGAATCTTGAGGATTAGTAAATGAACAAATGTGATGTTCCCTAAAAGTGAATGTCTTTCTAAGAAGTGCAGATGTAGTGAAAAGAGAAAAAAAAATCTAGTTTATGTGAACAGTGTTCAAGGTTGGATGACTGTAGAACAGCTGAATACAGGGATTAATAGGTTTCTCCAAAACACCTTTGCTAGGACTGAAAATAGGTATGAAATTTCTTTTAAGAAATACAACTTTTGGGAAATGATGTGATAGCTTTCATCATAACAATAGAGTTGCTACATTGTATCATGCTGTACTATCCATACCATTACTCAAAGAGAAGTCATTTTAAAAGTGTTACTGTGTCTCCAATCATAGGTTAATGTGAACCTTCCTAGTTAGTTTCATTTCCATTCAGTTCATTCACAGTGGAATCAATGTCAATGAGTCTTTTACTTTTTTTTTTTCCTTTTTGGGATAAATAGCTTCCAAATTTATTTTACGTGGACTGTGTGGCTTGTGGTTCTAAACAGTGCTTCATAAGTAAATATTACAATTTTCTAAGAGGCTTGAGAGTTCTGCAATGTGAGTGATATCCATAGCACTTGAAAGTGACATAAAGTATCTGTAAAACCATGTCTCTGGCCATGATAGGAGTCTCTTAGATAAGCACTGTGCAAAGTGATGATAACGCAGCCTTCTGGGACCTCCACCGAAGTCTTATCTATGGTGTAGAGTAGGAAGCTCTTTGTTAATGGCAAGGTCACTGTACGTTCTTTGGAAGCCACTGTTAATACTGAGATCACAAAGAGCAGTTTTCATAAGTGTTGTAATAGCCTGGGCCATTCCTTAGAGTAGCATGAGACAGGAGGGGATCTGATAGAAAACCTAATATTACCTTCTTTGTTCTCGAATTTCTGTGTTGTATGGGGTTAAAACCTCATTTTTCTCTCCTGGCACTGCAGCAGCTAATTTCTGCCTCAGAGACCTTTTCCATGGATCATGAGTTACCTTATCAGTCTGGACTGCCTTGACATCATCTCAGAACTAAGCTCTCTCTGACATAAAGAGATAGTAATACTGTTATTAGAGAAAATCGGCTGACGTGCTCAGATAGAATAAACCAAGACCTGTCAGAACGATGCAAACATGTATCATTCCCAAGAATTGGTTGACAGTCACAGAGGATGTAATACTACAGTCTGTAAATTATTACAAAATAAAAATTGTAGGTGAGTTAACATCTGTAAGACAACACGTTACCTGCATCGAGGAAGGAATTTGGTTAAAAAGCAGCTACTGTTTTGGCAGTGTTCTCCCAAACCTCTGCAGGATCTTGTGCTCTTCGGGGCTGATAAAAGATAACCAGGCGTGCCTATAATCATTTTTAATAGATTTTTGCCTATTATCCCTGTTGTAAAGAACACTTGCAGTTCACCTTAGGAAACACCTGCAGTTCTACACAACTGGTGTTTTTACCAAAGAAGTCTTGCTCAAGGCATGGAAGCCCTCCTAAACTGATTTAGGAAATCTCTACAATGTGTTTCCATCACTGGTAACCTTAATTCAGAATCTGTCCTGGGCTTCAAATGTTTGGTGCTATAGAAATAGCATTCACGTCATGTATTCTGCAGTTGTAAAACCCATGGGGAAATCTTTGAGTAGTGTAGCCGACATACAGAGTTAGTTAATACAGTAATTAACTATGCTTGTTTTAACTATTTATAGCTACTAGATAGTAGCTATATATAGATTATATATATAATAGATTCTAATATATGCATCTATTAAATAATAGGAAATGTAATTATTCAAAGCTATTTTTTTTTTCTTTTGATGTATTCTGGGAGAGTGGAATTGGGGTTGACAGTTCTTATTAGGGTTCTCTAATCGTCTGAAAGTAGAAGCATTAATGCTTTCCTTCAAGTATTGCTGGAGTTCAGAGAACTATATTAGGTTGTAGAGAAATCTGAGTTGCCGTTGTGCTGTCTGCCAACAACATTAATAACAAATTCTTCATACTGGTGGAGGCAAATGCCTGTATGAAAGCTAGGTGAAGCTGAACTTGTGCAAGATGTGACAACTTTCATAAGAGGGTGATTATTCTGAAATTCTATAGTAATCATCAGATTATTTTCAGAAGACTTTCAGTTTTTGTAGTTCCTAATATATTCTTAAGCATTTCTACTACTGGACTGTTGGAATGTATAGCATTTTACTAGATGTAGTGCTCATTGTTGTCACTTGAGCCTGTTCTTTTTCCTAACAAGTTTGTTTTGCAGACCATGTTGAGATTCCCAGTGCTTCACAACTGGAAAAATTGTGTCTAGTGATAGTGCAGGCTTGGCAGCCTCAGCGGTGCCGGCAGGTTAGAGCAGCTGATTGCAATCCCCCTCCTGTACTTTGACTCCTCAGAGGTACAGAGGACAGCTTCTCAGTGCCAGTTGTGTTATCAAAGTTTTATTGGGGCATTAGGACTAATAGCTCTGAAGGCACACTCTTTCTCATAGTGATACCATCTTTGAACTGTGCTGTATTCTTCAGGAACGTGAGCTAGCAGACTTGCTAGACAAAGAGTTTCTTGGCTACAGAACCAGCTTTCAAAGCTTTTGAATGCCGTACTTTGAGAATAAAATAAAAGTTTTTAATGATTAAGAGAAGTGTATTAAAATCCTTTTGGTGATTTGAGTGAGGGTGTTTTTTTTTTTCCTCCCCTTTCTTTCCATGGTACAGTCTATCTCCATTTACAGTCATCTATTTCTTCATGTATATAAAGGAAAATTTGGAAATATGAAAATTTTTTGTACAGTGTTTACAGTTTAGAACTTATTATTGTTGTTTTATCTATTGATTTAGTAAAGTCATTATCAAAACTGGTTTAGAAAGAGTCCCTGCAAATACTGTGTGAGGGAACATAGTTGCCTCTTCTGGATTTTTCTTCTTGGAAGCAAAACATTGTCTTTAATGGGTTCTCTTATTGGAGAAAGTTCAAGTCGGTTGCTTGGCTTTTTTTTGTTGTTGTTTCATTGGTTATTTTTGTTTTGTCCCTATAAGGGCATAAATAATATATATATATATATATATATATATATATATATACTATCAGACATGATTCTGAATATTAAGTGGAAATTATCTTTCAAACTTGCCAGTTCTGCGTAATAAATTGTCAGAGTAGTGTGACTTGTTCCAATTCTTCCATATTTTCCAATTATTCTTTTTAAAGTGCTGACTTGCAACTTTTTTCAGGCCAGATGCTTTTCTGGCAGTGGGACAGGTAAGAATGTATGCCATAGAATCTGTATGATAATTCAGCTCTGGTTAAATACCGGCAGTACTACAGGCTGCAAAAGAGGAAGAGGGGTCTCGCAACGTATTTATTCTTTCCAAATGACAGGTCTTGCTTAGAGCAGCACCATGGTTCCTAACTGAAGTGTGATAATTGCAGTTTTACTCCTGCTGGCTAGAAGCCTTCAAAATGATTGCTGAGTGGTACTTTAGGATTTGTTGTTACCTTAGATAAGAGCCAATATGGAGTGATGCTACTTTTAATGTTAAGCCCTGGAACAATGCTTTTCTGTTCACTTGGTGTGATGAACAGACAAGAAACGAGTCAGGTGGGCTCCAGTTAAACATCTGTAGCACAGCAATAATTATGTCCTTTTTCAAAAGGAGGTTAAAGCGATTGCTTCATCGTATGTTCTTACTCATAAACTTCACAGTATTTTTTGCATAATCAGATATATGTAACAGCTGATGCTTTGCTATTGACTCTGCATGCGTTGTGGTTTTTATCTTTCCTGTCTGGATTCTGTGCTTCAGGATTTTCTATTTTTTTAACTGTCAACTTTCTGAATATTTGGGTCAGTGTTCTTGGAACTTTCTAATGGATTACAGAATGGTAGACAACTTATTTATTTTTTTTCTTACTGTGTGTTAAATGCATCTGTTTACACCCCTTTCACTAAAAATGTAGCTACTTTCACCAAGAGGTGATCTGGTGAAATTTTCCTTCCATTCTCAAGCATGGATGTCCTTTCACTTGTTCTCGTGATTACTTGTATGCAACATTTTTGAGAAAGGCATCTGTTTATTTCATTAGTAGGCCGAGTTCATACAGATTGGTTTGATGCCAGTGGATTCTCGCTCTCCTTGAGGAAGAAATACACCGCTTAGTAGCTTCCTTTTTGCAAAGTGGTCAGCTTTCGTGTAACCTGCTGCACTGAAGAGCACTCAGCAGTTGAGCTCTAGCCTGTAGATTTGTTTTTTAAAATTTCATGGAAATGTAGCTCTTAAAAGTCTGGGTGTGATATAATGCAGTTAGACTCGAGTTTGTGACTGTACTTTGATACATGTCCTACTTCGTATTTGAAAGTGAGTAATTTAAATAATGCATGTCTCAGACGTGATTTCCCATAAGGTGCCAGATTGAACGAAGCATTGTAATCGTGGAACAAATCTGTGGACTTGGTTCCTGTCACCTTGACTGTAGATTGGTAGGCATTTCAATTTAATGTATGTACTACCATGGTGTGTAATATCCTTCCTTTTTAATTTTAATGCCTGACGTTATTTTGGGCCATTTGTGTACTAACAACTTGTTGTCATATTCTTTATTCACCTACTGTAAATAAAACATCCTGAAGATTTCCTTGCAGGTCATATTTGAATAAATTACTGTAATTAAGGAAAGCTTTTGGTGACTTAATCTGTTTATACTAGATGAATGTGGGTGAGACAGCAGAAATTGGAAATGCTTTGTGCTGGTTTTCTGAAGATGCAGAATACAAACAAACCCTGGGAATGCAATAGATTTTTAATTGTAATTCTAGTGGAGGCATCATGTAGAGAAACTTCCATTCACACTCAAGGTGGTAGCTATTAAATACTTGGCCTTACGTCTCGTGAAACTAGTGGGAAACTTCACCTACATAACATAATGTTTAGGCTTCAGGAAAAAAAAAAAGAGTTCTAGGCTAGGTCTGCCTACCATGCAGGCTAGGGTGATAGGATGTCCCTAAAGATGTTTGGCATGCAGAGAGCCCAGAAACAGTGCCTGAGGCTTTGTTTGCTGTACAGCTGTGCAGCAAAGAATTTTCTTTGACCTCAGGCACTTCTGAAAATGAGCAGCTTCACAGCAAGAAGAGCGTGTCCGATTTCTGACCAGGCGTAAGGCATCTGTTACTAACCGGGATAAACGCACAGCAGAGTAACTGAAACCTGGGCGTGCTGACTCTTGACAGAAGATTTTCGATAGGTAGTGGAAGCAAGACATAGTGATACTATTCCCAAGAGTGGTATATTGTAAAGAAATGGCATTGTGGGAGGGTGGGATGGGATGTAGCAGCTCTTTATCAAATGCTGAATTAAAATTTCAACACTTCTGTTTTCTCTCTACACTCTTTCTGATAATCACATCTGAAAGTAGAGTGTTTCAAAAAGAGTTCTGTGTCTCTTCTGCTTGGAAGACATTTCAGTCACTTAAATTAAGCATGTTTGCCATCCTAGTCAACATAATAATTTCAGTCATATGAATTCTTAGAGTTTTTATATGTGTATACACATACAGACACAAACGAGGAAGAAAAATTGTAACTTCTTGATACTGAGTTTTGTGTGGGAGTGTAGTCCGTACTCCAGTGGATGTATTTCAAAGTTTAGGCAAAGAAGTGAGAGAGATGTGTGACCTTTAAAGCTTTGAAGGTAGTCTAACACACCTTTTGCTGAAGCTGTGGGCTACAAAGGGCTGCATGTGAGGCTCAGAACTTATTCCAAAGCTTCCTTTTTAAGTAAGGACTGAAGAACGTGAATTCAAGGTAGTGGAAAGGAAGGCAGTAAATGTTTATGAAGCTTCTAAGCACCTTGTTGCTGACCTGTTGTTTTAAGAAGAACAAATAAACACCTAAATACTAACATATGAAAATAAATGTCTATAGTTCCTTTGTCTTTTCAACAAACAGGTAATATATAATGTTTAATGCCTGTTAACATTTGCTTTAACTCTGTCACTGTTTGTACTCAAGGTTTATACTTCCAGAAGCTTTAAAACTAATGCTGCAAAATCGTAGTAGTATATTGTAAGAATGTGTAAACTCTTCCCTTATTTCCTGAAGTTACTCGGGCTAGGTTGGTACTGAGAGAATAGTTTCCAACTCTTCCATCAAAGCTCTCCCAGAAGCTATTTTATGCGTTCGTTCCTTCATCAAGCAACTGGAAGGTGTTGTGTACCTGGGATGAAGGTGCACTCACCATGTGACGGATTCAGACTTGGTGTGACTGGCTGTGCCACTGTGATGACTGACAACCTCACATTCGCAGAGATGTGCCTGTGTCCAGTGGTGTTACACCTGTGTGTGCTCCTGGAGTCGCGTGCTGGAGGTCACGCATAGGAGGTGCCTTTCTAAGGGTGGGTAATGACAGGAATAGGAAATGTCTGGCTCAGCCTGCCAAGTGCTTTTGTGTAGTTCCTTAAGTCAAAAAGTAGTGTGTGGGCACCTGTTTGGGGGGGGGCAAGTCTGTTAGGCTGGCTGCTCGTCCTCTGAAGCGTATTCTTGAGACGGGACTGGAAACGTGTCAGATGTGTGCCATTCCTTTGGGGAACCGGAAGGAAGGAAATAAATTCCCGTGGGCAAATGTAGTAGTGAGGATTTCCTGTGTAGTAATATCAGGAACCGTAGGTTCATGTTACTGGTGGGAAAGTCTGCAGCAAGAAGGACTTACCTAGGTGGGGGAGGATCAGGTCAGGGATCACAAATGGGAAATACAGAAGGTTGTGGGCTCTACTGGGCTGTATCCATGAGTGCCGATCTCACTGTCAGGCCACTCTGAGTTGTCTTTGAAAGCTCGTGGTGGTCTGGGGAGGTTGCTGAGGACTGGAAGAGTACAGTTGATCAAACTGTAGGGTAGGTTGCATTGGTTTTCTGCGTTTTAGCTTTAGTTGTGACAAAGAAGTTTCTAAGAGTATTTCTCAGAACAGGTGATTTATGCAAATAAATAGAATTAGTGAGTCATTTTGGTTTGATAGCTATACTAGACACATACTTTTTGTATTCAATTTCATTGTTCAGACATCCTCTTAGGGAACCGTTTTTCTAACATTGAGATTAATGGTTAAACTTTTGCAAGGTTTTTGTAGGAAATTTACCTCTATTCTTATGCAAACTCTTAATTGTTACACCACTATAGTTGTGTAACAATTTAGTTTAAAAGAAGCATGAAGAGGAAAGTGTGTTATGTGTATATAGGGCAGACAAAGCAAGAAAATAGATCAAGTATGGAATGAGTTGTGTAAAACCTATAGTGAATGTCCCTTTATATATTTGATTTTCCTTTAATTTCCTTTAAATTCAGCAACAAACAATGCAGAAAAAAATTACATGCAAAACTAGAAACTAATATGCTGAATGATCTGTATACAATATGAAGATTTTCTGAGTTTATATTGCATACTTGTCAGATTACCAGTGATACCAGTAACTAAAAACATTTTAGTCCTAAACTTCTTACTCTTCCCTTATGTTACTATTTGTGTATTTCTTTTAACGTCCGCCTTTTTAAATACTTGCTTGCCCCAGTACTGCAAGATCACTCAGCTGAGAGAGGGGAAAGATTTATTTTTATTGTTATTATTTTGTATGCTCCCTTCTGGATTGAAATGCATCAACAGAGCATAGTTAATTTCATATTGCCATGAAGGGGCACAAGCTATTTGAGGGTACTCATTAATTGATCAGATTTTACAGTTATTGTTCATTATCATAGCTTTACAAAGCTTCTTGACTACATACCTTTTACCTTCCTTTCTTAATCACATATTTAGTTTAAGTGGCTAAAACTTTATTTTTTTAATTAACATCGCTTTTATTGTAAGAAACAGATAGAGTTCACGTTCACAATAGATGTATTTTTGTTGTGGTGAAGTGCTTTGAGTCTTGTGTGTGTATGTGTTTCTGTCCATCTATCTATCTGTATTAAAAATCCTTCCGTGTTCACAGGCTATGAGAAGACAGATGATGTTTCAGAGAAAACTTCTCTAGCTGATCAAGAAGAACTGAGAACTATATTCATCAATCAGCCCCAGTTAACCAAATTCTGCAATAACCATGTCAGGTATTAACTCGTGTATTTGTTAATACCTTTTTTTTTTTCAGAATGTTGCATACTGCTTAGCAAAATTTAAGAAAAGATCCTGTTTATTCCACCTCTGCCATTTCCTCCAGCCACTAGTAGCAGTCGCTGACTCTGGAGGGAGGAACGAAGTGCAATGACTAGAACATCCAATCTGTTTAATATACAAACCTGATCTTCAGAATTGTTATGAACTGAGTGGGGAAAGGTCTGCATGGGACCTTTACAGCTGCACCTTTGGCATATCCCTAGGGTATGGATTTGTTGAAGATCAGTTTATCTTTGATTTTCAAACATATTTCTGGTAGCTGGATGGCAGTGTAGGTGTGCTTTGCTTGAACATGTCATTCTGTGCTTTGGAAACTCTGCCTTTTTTCGGTCAGTCTACTACAAAGATGCTGTTGCTGCTTACAAAGCTAGTTTTGAATTTCCAGTTTGGTCTTTAGGACTCCGCTGATTATTTTCTTTTTTTTTTTTTTTTTTTTTTTTAATTTTTAATCTAATTTTAGGAAACATACTGAATGCTCATAAGTAACATATATCTAGATCTGATAATGTCCTTCAGTTCTGTTGTTAAAATTCAAAGTAATTGAATGGCAAAGATATTCCTGTCTCAGGCAGGTGTGTTTTCAGAAGGTACATTTGATAAATGCAGAAATTTTGTAGACATTAAGAATAATGTGGTGGTTTTTTGTCATGGACTTGAGATACTTTATTAAGCTTTTTGTTTGTGTGACTTATCTTGATTGAGTCACTCTTGACCAAGTCACTTTTCTGCCTTTTTCTTTGTTTCTTGACAGTGTTTAGCTCTGTATATGATACATCAATTCCACCTTTAAACTGAGTATTTTATGCAAAGTAAAAGTAAATATTATTAACTTTAAAAGGAGTCGAAAATATTCCTACTAGTCTTGTCTGTCATTTTTTGGTATCATTGTTTTAATTGTTATTGTTTCAGGATGGTAGCAGTCTGCTCTTAAATGAGTGTAAGGCGGATGAAAAGATGGGTGTTCAAACATTTTGTGTTGTTGGATTAACCAAGATAGTTACACTAGGATAAGCTATATTCTGCTCTTCCAGCCTTCAAAACTACACATGATATCCAATATTTTCAGTTTTTAAAAGAGGTAAACTTTCAGTTCAGTGAGAGGTATAGGTTTTTATATTTAATGAATATTATAATTTTTATTACTTTTTCAAATATATTGCATCATTTAAATACAGTTGATCCTATTAAATTTTTTTTTAGTCTTCAAGATGCATTAGATCATGAAAATTCATATGCAGCACAGAAGCCGCACAGCTCCTCAGTTTTGATTTAGCACCCTTCTCATTATGCTGGCTTGACTGATAATTCTTGCTCAAGAATTTTGTCTGCTCTTGAGTCATGGTGCAGAATTGCTCACCAAATGTCTGCCATAGATTGCTGGGTAAGGTACTGTTCTGAGGTGTCAGAGGTGTGAGCTTAAGTCTTGTATTACCTGCTTCCTCAGTGCAACCACTTGTCTCTTTCTCTTCATTTTTTCCCTCTCCTTGTTGCCTATAACTGAGTCACAGCAGAGCTTGACTGCTGTCCACAAAGCATGCAGAGGTGACAAGGAAATTTCTTACCTCAAAAATAAAACTCACATTTTTCGTGGGTGATGGGTGCTTTCCTTGGTTAGCTAGATCATAGAAGTGTGTGGAAGTGTCTGTGGAAGTCTTCAGATTTCTTTTTTAGTCAAAAATGAATCTGTTTGCTCACACGGAAATCACAAAAGGTCCTGTTGTATTTGAAAGCTTGTATAACTGAGAGGAAAGGAATACATTTGAAATTTTTTCTTACTATTATAATAGTACTTGGTTTTCTCTTTGTCTTTTAGCACTGCAAAGTACAACATAATCACATTCCTGCCAAGGTTCCTTTATTCCCAGTTCAGAAGAGCTGCTAATGCATTTTTTCTTTTTATTGCATTACTTCAGGTAAGATCAACAATAAGATGCTAATGTTTGAAACTTACTGAGAGAGCATTAACAAAACAAAAATTACTAAAATAAAAGTACATACACTGCTATGTGTACTTCTTTCCTCCTTTGCTTTACATGTTTCAGCAAATGAAACATCTCATACAGATTTCTTTGCTGTTGCTCTAAGTGCTTGGAGCAGTTTTGTACGATGCTTCTCCACAGGAAGCTCACACTATTTTCTAGAGGGAAAAAAAGAAAAAAATCAGAAGTTCAGGGTTTCATTAGCTTTCTCCACCTGGAAACTTGTGGTTTCTAAACAAACAACCTCTTGACCCCACCTGGCATCTCAGGCTAGTCTGGTGGTCCAGCAGCATTGGTTGTGGTGCCACTGTACTTCAAGCTAGGAGATGTAGAATGTGAGGCTGAAAATGTTTGAGACTTGGCATTACTGGATGAGAACCTGGCAGGTGGGTGATTTGGGTGTAGGAAGAGAAATGATAGGAAGCAATCATGGAGTTAGAAGACCACCGTCTGCTATCAACCAATCAGTAACATCACAGAAACAGGAGTAACAAATACAGGGTAATGGAACTGAGGTGTGAGCTGGTGCCCCTTTGCTTTCGTATTTTGCCTGGAAAATAATGTGTAATTGGAATGGGGATGTTTGGGTATACGTGTAAGGAGGAATGAAAGGGCAGAAATAACTGGAGAAGTGATAGATCGCTTTGACCTGCAGCTGACGTAGAGACAATTGTCCATTAACTTTCTGCCTGGTTTCCATATAAATGTTTGAAAATGTAATCTAGAGTAACTTTGAAAACAGATGTATATTCGTCTTGTTCCAAGAAAAATAGCATACATGCATATAATATCGTGGTTTCTTTCAGATGCCCACTGTGGTCATTGCAAAAAGAAATTTATATAATTCAAAATAATACTGCCAGTTTTTCAAAACCATTTACGATTAATTGAAGATGTGTTCTAACCACATCGAGGACTCCTTATTACTCTACTCTTCTCTTGCAAAATCTTGTAGTCATATGGGCTGCATTACCTGTTCTAAACCTATTAAGGCAGGAATACTCTACCCTATCAATGTAGCCGTTAACAACTCTAGTCAATATAAAGATAATTACGAATAGTTATCAATATATATCACATAACTAACATCTTCTCTGCATTCATTTTATGTACACATGCACTTGCATTATCTGTGCCTATACCTGCTTAGCAAAAGCTAATTTCTTACAGTAGTCTTAGCTGTTTGAAATTTGTCAATCAGTAACTAGTATAACACAAAATCTTTTAGAAATTAAAAACCTAAGGAATTAAAAATACCTTGGAGCTGTGTCCACTTTAACAAAAATCTAAACTGAAAAGAAAAATAACTGTATGTTATTAGGTATTTCTTACTATACTAACTGTATGTTAATAGGTATTTAAATTTAATTTGAAACACAAAAAATGAAGGTGAATCTCCTGCAGATACTAAACCTTCTGAAAGTAACTGCTGAACACAGTTCTATCTAAAATGTAAACATTGTGTTGTTGTATCAGCTTTGTTTGATTAAAAGACAATAACTTACTTGGAAATAACCAGCACCCTGTCTAAATAATGAATCCAGTTTTCATCTCTTTGTTTGCACAGAAAGTTCTGCTTCTTGTATTGAAAGTATGTTTTCAACCAGGAATTCAAACACTTTTTTTTTTCTCTTTTTAATAGCAAATTCCAGATGTATCACCAACAGGCCGTTATACAACATTGGTCCCTCTTTTATTTATTTTAGCTGTAGCTGCAGTGAAGGAGATAATAGAAGATATTGTAAGTATTTAATAGCAATATTTTCTAAATAATTTGATTTTTTTTCATAGATTATATTGCAGAAAACCTGTTGAATAATTCTCTGCCACTTTTAAAGTTTTAATAACAGGTTTTCCCCAGCTGTGAAATCCAGGTCAGTGCATCTGATGAGTCCTTTTTTAAAGTCAGATGCATAAAATCTGTGGTTTCACTGTTTCAGTTTTGCACAGTTTTGTAGACAGCAAGGGGAATAGGCTTTTCAGTTTTTCCTGTTGTTCTGGCCCAATGCAATTTATTGTTAGTCTTGTTGATAAATGTGATACGTTGATGTCTCAGGGCAAGGAACACAAATGGAATGCTTATCTTTGCTAGGTGCGTATCCACCTATGGCAAGCTTTCCTGGAGTCACTGTATGCAGTAGTGGTTGTTTGGCTTTCTTATTCTATTGAATGAAAATTTTAAAAGAGACAGGATATTGTCATGGCTTGGAAGTGTCCATTCTAATTTATTTTGTGGGTAGGGAAAAGAATATCAGTCTTTGTTTCACTTCCAACAAAGGTTTGGGGGGTTTTCTCAGTACCTCCCTGCCAGATCTTTATTGAAAGCATATCACAGAATGTGTCTCTCTAATTCAGATAACACAAATGAGTTAGCTTTAGACTGCATCATTTGTATCTAAGGAATTTGTCTTGATTTACCAAGTCATTCTTCAGATGTGAAGAGTTTCTTCATCCTTTTTTGTTCTGTACTAGTTCTGCAGATAAGTTATATGGAGGACAAGATTTTAGATGTAGTATATCAGAGAGTGCCTTGTCATGTGGAGGACAAGGTTCTCTGTTCTTGGTATTGTGGGCTGCTCCTCATGATTTCTGTAAAGCGTTGCAGCTAGTGTAATCTTTCCCAGCACAAGAAGAGTAAGCTTCCTGGGAACATCAGGTGTATTGTGTTTGAGCAGAATTACAGTGTATGTGCAGAAACATGTTCAGGAGGAAGAGTGATGAGCTACAAAGAAGTTCTGAAATGGAGAGTGGCTGGGCACTCAGCAGCCTTTTCTGCTGAGACACTCAATTCAGTCTACTCAGTTAACTTTGAGAATGGATGGTAGGCAAGATACATTATCCCCCTGGGTTTTATGAAGTTCCTGGCCAAGGAGTTGAGAGGTCCCGCAAGAGACAGTGTTGTGTCCATTAATGTGTTCATTCTGTTTTGCATTTACAGTGTTTGCTGCCCTATAGTCGGCTTCTCCTTAAATGTCTTTGTTGCTTTCCATTTACATAAACAAAATCCCTTTTAAAAAGCCATAAAATCAATTCATACTCTTTCAGATATTTTTAACAATTCTGCTGTTAATGCTTACAGACTTACACCATCTGTCAGTGTCTAGGCAAATATAAAACTGAGGCTGCTGCTACTGTACAGAGTGTCCTTTTTAAAATTATCTCATCTTCCTCCTCTTTTATGTCATTTTGTTTCTTTCTATCGTTTGCTCTTTGCAACACTAAGTGTATAGTTTGGCATGGAGCACAAGCCAGGGAACATGTTGAGGGTTGGTTTTTTGTTTGATTGTTTTTGCCATATATCAGCTTAAACAATGAAAATTCTTATTACTAGTTACTACAGAATTACCTAAAGGTAATTCACATATTATTTTTCCTTTTGTTAAGTTTACATTGCCTCAGCATGTAGTTAATTCCTAGAGTGCTTAGTTGAAACTGAATGAGTTGAAGTAGCTGACTGGGAGAATTGAGCTGCTAATCAAAAGGCTTTGTGTGTGTGTGTGTGTAGCTGATGATAACATCGGGAATTTCTCCCATACACAGCTGAGTTTTACGGACCATTGTCTGAAAAAGAAATCTTAATTTTTTCTAGTGAAATAGATATGAAATGTAACATTGCCTTCTGATTCGTGCAGGAACGTGCAGGAATATTTGACTATGACAGCTGTACTTTTTTTCCTGGGAAACCTTACCACTTGCTCCATAGTAAAAAATATTCAGTCTGTTTTCCTTCCATCCTTAATTACATTTTACTTTATTTACACAGTGAGATATCTAAGATCTTCAGGAATGGTTATCTTCATCTGATACTAAAGCAGGATTAATCTGCTTTTAGATGACAAACTTTATATATTGATATAAATAAATCTGCTTATCAACATAATACTCTCAACGCAAGAACCAAATGTTTCCTTTTCTAGAGTGTAATCCCAAGAAGTAGAAGATGTAAGCAGAAGACATTATTCACTAACAGCATGTGTTTTCCATGTATGGTTCAGAAGTGGTAGCAAAACTTGTGATGTGCAGTGCAAGATTATCGACAGTTTTCCAATTTTCACCCAGCATAGCTCAGAAAGCAACTAAAATTAAACTGTTACTTTTCAAGCTGGAGGAGACTCTCCCTCTGGGCAAATAACTACCTGGTTTGGTCAATTTACTGTGCCTTCTTGTCGATCAAAGGCTGTTTATCTGTAAAATCAGCCATCTTTTTGCAGAGGGTCTGATGATAATCTGTGAAAATCTTTTCAAAAATAATATCTTACCTTAGTCTTTGTAAAGTGATAAGGTGCCCTTTTAAGACCTGGCAGCTCAGAGTTATACCATCATGTTATTAGAATTATGGCTCTTAAGTAGGTCAGCTTATTTTCATTTCGATTTACAATGTTGCTTTTGACTTTTTTCTATTTAAGAAGCATGAATTCTGTACCTCTATTCAAAAATCTGTTTTAGTAGTCTCCTAAGCATGTTGTAGCTAATATGAGTATACCATGAAAATACTGCTGTTTGTAGCTGCAACAAAAGATTTTTATCAAAAGGCTTTTAACAGCTTTATGAAAACTGAGAGACGTTGGGGTGAGGGGTTGAGTTGATTTCGTTTGTTTTTATGTCTTTTTTGCTGAAGTCTGCAGGTAGTTATGTAGAAGTGAAGTTAAATTTACTCAGTCACAGTTTGACTATATATGATGCTTACCTGAAGAATGCTTTCATGACCTTTGCTCTGTTAGAGTCATCTCCCAGTTGCAAGGAAGGGCAAAGTTACAGAACATAAATATACCACATCCTTGATCAAGGAATTTGTTCGAATAGAGATTGCCTATGTGAGAGTTACTAGAACACTATTAGCCTAGAACTGAATGTGACTTTCTTGGTGATAAAGACTATACAAATAATCCATAGTACTATTTAAAATCTGTGTATTAAATTGGTGAATAGGAGGGAGTAATAAATGTGTTTTAAATCTTAAGTGTGAAAGTTTTATTTCAACAGAAGCCTTTAACCACTGTGCATTTTTAATTCAGAAAAGGCATAAAGCTGATAATGCGGTGAACAAGAAACAAACTCAAGGTAGGAAATTTTTTAAAGCTTATTAATTGTGGTTGTGTGGGGGGGTGATCTTGAAGTTTTTGCGAATGCTAACAATGTAATCATAACTGTTGAGTATACAGGTAAATGAGCTGGAAATGGATTGTGCAGATTTCTTCAAGATTTGGCACAAAAGTATTCCTAGCGCTGAGAAACTAGTTTAAGCTAATGCGGGACTCACACAAACATAACACTGATATCAGTATACTCTCAAAGCAATATTTGAGTGTATTGTCAAATACAGTGTCAAAACAATAATTAAGAAGTTAATCAGTATAGTAATCCATAATTTTGCTTTCATCTATTCAGCAATTCTGTAACCCTGAAAAATAGCAATGTGAGTAGTATGTTATATATTCAGCTCTACCTTCAGTTGTGTTTTAAACACACAATTGTTCATGAAATTATACATGCCTGTATGGATTCTGTATATGGGTTTTCCTTAATCTGTGTGTTCATTAAAGACCATCTGTATCTCAGTTAACATTAGGTAATTAACTAATCCTAAATTCTTCTATTAATTCTAAATTTTTGTTACTATTTAAAAAAAGTAAAAACTTAGAGGATTTTGATGTGCTATGCTGCATTAGGGACGACTTTGCTTTCCCTAGCTGCACATATAGACACTAGACACTGTCATGCACTCCAATGTGATGAAGCATACATTCTGCAGGATGGTGAAGTAATTTTCCATAGGGCAGACGGAGCATGCTTTTGAAAGCTATTTGTTAGAGAGAGCTGAAAAATGGGAGACATGAATGTGAAAGCCAGGCTACATAAGACTTTATGGGGCAAGGATTCTATAATATAAAAAGCTCATAGCAACACCACTCTTTTTTTTCCTCATCAGAAAACAGATTTAATTTAATGTCATGCATGTTAATTATGCTTAAAAGCTTATTGGATCAGGCTGCGGTAGAGTACTCTTGAGATTTCAGATCTCCCAACATGTTTCCATGAATTTGACTCACCCATTTGTGAGCTGATTTTAACTAGCTAAAGCAGCAGGTAACAAGTCTAGCAAGAAAGGCTGACAGCTTCCTTCCATTTAGCGCCTTAAACTCCTTACTACAGTATTGCAACCAGTCATCACTCTGGATCTGCAGTTTTCCCAATGAAGGGAAATTATGGATAATATGGATTTTGTGTAATGATCAACTGATTGGTGAGAGACAGTCATGAAAATGGCTTGTTTGATGTCTGAAAGGGAGACTGCTCCATTTACCATTGCCCTGAGCATATCAACACTAATAAACTTCAGGGAAGGGGTAAGAGAACTTCTCTCTTCCTGAAGAATTATTAAGCAGGTTAATTAATAGTTTATAGAAATGTAGATATATAGGAAAAGGGTCAATCTGCAAAGAACATCAATGAAAACTTAGATGTAAAGGCAATATGCTTTCCTAGAATTTGCTCCACTTTTATGAAATCAACACTTGCTTTCATAAGAATTGAATCCTCTGGCCAGGTGCTTAAATAAGCATCCTGACAGTTTGAAAGCTGGGAGACACATTAAAAGAGAGCAGTCTCTTGGAACTATCTGAGCATTGATACATATCTATAAATTTTATTTTCATTTTCTTTTTGCACATCAATCTTCAGTAACTTTGTAACCGATGCTAATTAAAAAAATTAACTGGCAAATCAATTAATCAATTAACTGGCAAATGAGGCATGTTTTTTGCATCATAGCAATACTTTAAAGTAGAGCAATGCTTAAAACTAGAGTAGTGAGTGTGCTTGCAATACTAATTAGTTCTGTGACATATCAATGGCAGTAAGAACAGCTGAATCCTAAGCCTGCTGGTGACTTTTCATGAGTCGTCTCTGTATGAAAGTCATCATTATTTAAACTGAGCAAAGTTATATTCTTGAATTGATATTTTTCCCCATAATAACTTGATAACATTTTTTTACTTTGAAGCTTTTTATTCCAATTACTAATTTCATTGGAAAACACCACATTATGATACAATCGATATCAGATTTAATGGATAATTAAACCCTGTAAACTTGTTCTGATTCACCTAGTAATAAGTTTCTATGGTACAAAATCTATCATATAAAGAAAGTGTTGTATAATTGAGATGCTTGACCTGAACTTACAGAAACAAAGCATGCTGTAAAATTTTCAGTAAATGTGGTGTGTTTTCGTGACTTTTTGTAAGGAATCTGACAGAGACTGCAATTAGATTGTATAACTGGAGAATTCTTTCTTTTTTACTGTTTTTTGTTTCAGTACTACGAAATGGTGCATGGGAGATTGTCCACTGGGAGAAGGTGTGTATTTATATTTTCAAGGTGACTTTTGGAGCAGAATATAGATCTAATGTTTGCTTTATTTCTCGAAACCTGTATCACTGAGAAGAATTAACTGTTATGATGGGAAATATATCATCTTTTGTATTTTATTTTTTGTGTTTGTTAATATTTGTCTCTTAAAATGTATTTTTAAATCAAGTCAGTTTTGATGTCATGAGTCAGCCAAAACTACCATTGGCTGACTTAATTGCTTTGGCTTAAAGCAAAAGAACTTTAAAGACTGTTAACTAGTAATTAGAGGAGGGGACTGTTAAAGGTAACTTTCAGGGAGTAAATATTAAGCTTTCCATCTAGTGTCTTGGTTTTGTTGGTTTCCACACCTGAAAAAATTGACCAAAAATTTGATCCACAATAATTTGGAGATAAGATTCAGGTGAAAATTCTGATGAAACCTTTGCAGAAACCACGGTAAGGGCTATAGAATTAGCACTGTAGATTAATTTGTTCTTTAACTCAAGTATTCTAAATGTAGATATATTTATTACAATAACTAACAAAGTAAAGAAATGAATAGGCAATGTCAAAATAAGGCCTACTGAAGAGATTTCTAAGTAATTCAAGGGCTTTGTGTACCTGACGCCTATAGGCTTCTCTGGAAGCGTTTTAAAAACAGTCTTTCTAGCAAATTCAGCAAGGTAAATATTTACTATGCTTAAAACAAAGGGATAACATATTTTGTTTGAGACCATTAACCAATTCCCAGTTTTCTTTCAGGTAGATGTTGGAGATATAGTTATAATAAAAGGCAAAGAGTATATACCTGCTGACACTGTACTGCTCTCATCAAGGTAGAGATGCCCACTGATGCTTATAGTGTAGAGGCTGGTTTCTCTACCCTGCATTTATTTATTTATTTATTTGTTTGTGATTGCTCCAAGGAAATAAGGAATAAACAAAAATGCTGCTTCTCTTGAGTATAATCTTCCGTTCATTTGGGAATTTATCATTTCAGGCAGTATTTCATTAAATTGTGTCAATTGCAATTCTAAAACTACACTGCCATTCTGTTTACCATTCAGTTTTTTCTATGAAAAAAATAGTATGTTATTTTGTTATTGAGTGTAATGCAAAAAAGGTTGATTTGTCTAAAACTTGGACATCGACTTCTGTATTTTACCAGGCTAGCTTTTTGATACCTACATAACAAATTGCATCTTATATTTAAATTAAAATTAATATATTGCAGACAACAGAAACGTGTTTAATAGATATAGTCACCTGTTTGGTAGTTGAATCAGAGGGAAAAAAAAAAAACATGAATCATCAAACTAGCATTGTCTTTGAGCTGAACACTCACTTTATTCATTAATCATTTTTTGAATAATTTCAGCACTGAAAGCAAGACTTAATGTATAGTGTGTAATGTAACTGTTTTTACATGGACAATCAGAGATTGTTTATCATCATTTCCTTGGACAGTTTTATTTAAGAAATCCACATCTTACTATGTGGAAGATGAACATTTTTCAACATCTATTTGATCAGGTCAATTGACAATATATTCTAAGAATTGTTTTTTTTGTTTGTTTTAACATTATCTAAATAGGATCAATTGTGTTTTGATTTATTACTCAATGTTTACTATGCAATGACAGCTATCTTTTTCTGGTACAAGTGGAAGTATTATTGTAATACGTATAATTATGGGTTAGGTGTAAACCATGTACCACAGAAGTTAATAAATCTACTCATACATACAGTTAATGAAGTTAGAATCCTACATGTTTCTGTGACAAATTGTGGTGTACACTACATTATTTATGCTATGTTCCATAATATCTCAAAATTAACTGTAGTAGTTTCAAAACATTTCTATTATTATCATGTTAAACAATTCCAGGTAATTCTGTAAATTCTCCCACAGTCTGTCTTTGTTCAGTATTAATGTTTACCGTAACTTCAGATGTTTTTCTATTCAGTATCCTCTATAAAGCTTTTACTTCTGCATTTTGAGAAGCATTTATAAGTTTTGGTGGTGCTACTCCTCCAAGATCTTCACAGACAGTATACCATGCAGCAAGAACATTTTCGCCTGATAATAGCTTCTTTCATGCTAACTCTAGTGTCTTACAGGCATAACAGATTATATCTTCTCAGAGCACATTCTTTATAATCCTTCTGAGTAAGCTCCTACATTTGGGTCTTTGCCTAGATTTCTTCACTGTTTTGCCCTATCCAATTTGTAGGGTATTTGCGTTACAGTGTTCTCCAGTTGTAGTTGTAGACGTAGAAGAATCCACCTATCTGCAAAGCTGTCTTTCCAAGCCTTGTCCCTTGATGGGAATCCTGTATCATGCATTGATAAGTTGAAATAATACTTAGCTGCTACTGGACTTATTGGGAGTGTTACCTCTTCGCTTCATCTTGCTTTGCCCCACTTCTGTCAGAACACACAATCCCAGCTATGACTGTTATTCACCTTGAATTTCACCAGTCAGCTTTTCTTCTGGGATCCAGTTTGCAAAGGTGATTCCTTGAATCCTGATTGCTTTTGTAGGTCCAGCTCTGGCATTTTTTTCCAGCTAAAACATCTTCCTTAGTTATGTAACTGGGGGCCTGTTGAAGCTCTCCTGCCAAGAGACGACCTTGTGCTACTACATTACCTGCAATTCTGTGCGTGTGTACCAACACATGCTCTCCTTTTCCAGCTCTCATCTCCACACGGCCATGCATTCTGCAAGAAGACAGTCTCATCAGTTTTGCTTTCCAGGTGTTTATTGATAGTCATTTACATTTTAGGCTTCAATAGCAATGCAAGTCTGCGGGCCTGGTTTTATATCAGACTAATATTATTTGGTTCTTTTTACCAATAATAGCAGTTTCTGGAGAATTACAGTTTCCTAAGATAATTAAGATCATGCTATTTTTTACAGTGGAAAGGCACAAACCTCTGAGACTTAATTCTGTTTTGTTCTTGCAAGTTCATTGAAGATCGAAAATAACAAAACTGAAACCAAATACAAAATCATTTTCAGCAAGCTGACTAGAAGGGTTCTTGTCGCCAGACTTTTCGGAAATGTCGATGTAAACTGTAATGGTTTTTATTTATTTATTTTTGATAGCGTATGGTGTGGCTAGAAACTTTGTCAGTTGAGAAATAAGCATAACAGCTTTTTGTTTTTCCTGTTAAATGTCAGTGTTTTCTGCAGCTTAAAGTTGGTACCTTAAAGTAAAACAATCCACTAGAATAGAAATGGAAATATTTTAGTTGTTTTGCTTCTCTGACCTGATTAAAATAGATTTTGAAAAAATTGTCATCAGATGTTTTAATTAACATGTATTGTTTGTATAATAATTTCAAACTCTGTCTTTTTGTCTTTGTCCATTTGTTTTTGTTTTATTTTGTTTTCCCCTATCACTTATTTTTCTGTTCTAATCATTTTCAAACTGGGATGTGTAGGTGGCAGTAGGGGAAGTAGTGAAAGTGACCAATGGGGAACATCTCCCAGCTGATCTCATCAGCCTGTCATCAAGGTTAGAATAAACTAGTTGCACAGGATACGTGTATGTGGGTCCTCGTATACCAAATATGAAGAACACTGATATGTTGATAATCTTTGCTTTACTGTCCATCTTTCTTAGACAAAACCCACACATCTATAAAATGAGAAAAGGTTCAGTTGATAAAAGTGCACATCCTTTAAAGTGTAAATACATGGTAAGATTCCAAGAAATGAGAACTTGTTTCAGACCTTCTTTTTAAGCTTTTACACTATCCCCATGAAATTTTATCAGACAAGTTGTCATTAAATAAATACACAGTAAAACACTGGGATAAGTATATGCCTAATTCCTTAAAGCAAATTAAAAATAGACACATTCATACCAACTCATTTTCAGCAAAGAATATAGTTTATTATTGATAGGACTGGTAGAGGACCCTCTGCACAAATGTGAATGTTGCACAATCTCTGCCGCATGCAATGGCAAAAGCAGCATTGTTCTTGTGTACTGTGTCAAAATGCATGTTTCTTAGACATGTCAGCTTTATGCTATCATCTGCGCTGTTGCTGGACTTCATTGTTTCCTAAAAAATCAATGGGCCTGCCTTGATCTAACTGCAATTTATTTACTTTGGAGGTCACCGCTATCTGCTAAAGTAATTATAATTAAGCATGTGTTTTTAAGCATTGCTGCCTTAGTGCTCCACAAAAATATTGTTTGTGTTTACTATCAACTAATTAGAATGCTAGAATTGTAGTAGTGTTTCATACAGGTGATGCCAGCCAAACAATCTAGACAGAAGTTATTTACATTTTTAGAAAAGTTTGCCAAGAAGAAAATACTTTCTAAAAGGAATTTATGATAATGATTTTGCACATTTTAGTGGTTTCGCTTTGCAAAAATACTATGTTTGAATAACCTACACAGTTTTAGAATGATTCGAGGATAAAGTTAAGTCACTTAGCAGTAGCCACTGTTGCATTCACAAACTCAAAAAAGCTCTTGATTCTTGAATTCCATGCTAGAAAGAGGGAAAAAAACATTAGCTTTAAAGTGGTGTAGAGAGTAAACATTAATTCTTCTAAGTTGTAAAGGTTTTTCATGATGACTCTGGTTCTTTGCAGGATCTTAATTTATGTCACAAATATAAATAGTAAGCGCTCTGTTCTTATGCCCAGAAGACGGGAGCTGAGTGGAGTAATTTAGAAATCCTGACCTGATCTTCTTTAACATCTACTTGCAAAAAAGTCATTTTGTCCTTCTTTTTCTTTTCCTAGTTATCACCTCTATAATGGTTATATGTTTTCAAATCCAGAAGTGTTATACAACACACAAAATCACTTCTGTGTGTTACACACCAAAAAAAAAAAAAAAAAAGTTTTAAAATTGCATGGAAAGGATGGCTGTATTTCAAAAACTGGACAAAAAAAAGCCCATAATATGAACTTTTATTTAAGAAAACCCTTTACAAGAAAATGTTCATATCTGTATTACTGCTGCATGCAGTAGTAGGCACTATGACTGTACTTCATTTGTGCCTATATATAATCTCATGTAAAAACTTAAAAAATGAACAAATAAATAAAAGTTATACAGCATTTTTAGCAGCATTTGATCTAAGATGATAACTTTTGGCAAACTTTTCTGACAATGTGGAGTATTGTAGTAGTTTTACAGATTTGACTATAAATTATTCTAGTTCTGAAGATTTGATAAGGGGAAAAAAAAAAAGCTGATTGCCTGAATAGGTATTAAAACATTAAAGAAAGTTAATGGAGTTTGACATTATAATATAAAATTAAGGATTTTTTTCTCTTAATAGTGAACCACAAGCTATGTGCTACATCGAAACATCTAATTTAGATGGTGAGACAAACTTAAAAATTCGACAGGTAGGAATTTCATTTTTGAGAATATTACCAATATTTTAAGTCTATTATTGCTTATAAAACATTTTAAGACGTTGATGTTCATTTTAGAAGGCTCTGAGATTTTAATAGATTAAGTTAAAAAAGTTATTGGTTATTGCTATCTCATAAATGTTTTCATTCAATGCATTAAATAGAAGGAATGAATACTTATTTCTAAGCCATTCCTTGCACTTCAGGGGGTTTCCTTTGGGAGAATAGGTTGAAGGATTTGTAGTCTGGGTTATTCCTTTGTTTTTAGAGGATAGAAGAGTGAGAAGCACTGCAGAAAGAAGCTGCTAGTGCCAGTATTGCACTTGAGGAGCAGGTAGGGAATGGCAGTTTTTGGCTGAGTGTGCAATGCCTGTGCAGGGACATTCTTGCTGAGTTATATGGTTGGTTGTGACCCTGTCATCTTCATGATATTTTAAGATACCAAGGTGACTTTTTTTACTCTCACTAGCATCCAGCAATATGACAGCAAAGTGTAGTGGTCCTATTCTATTCATGTAGGAATACTGCCTTTCAGGTCATGCCATATCAGATTTATAATACATAGAATTTTATATTGGAAAGTGATTTTTAATGTCACGACAAACAAATTTTGTTTACAGGGTTTGCCTCTAACATCAGATATAAAGGACATAGAAAGCTTGATGAGACTTTCAGGCAGAATTGAATGTGAGAGCCCAAACCGACATCTCTATGACTTTGTTGGAAACATCAGACTGGATGGGCATGGGTATGTAAATGCAAGGGAAAAGATCTTAATAGATTCAATCTATCAGTAGATATGCAAATGTTGTTAAACTAGTCAAGTTAAAATATAAATTATGAAGTCTTTATTCTGTTAAGACTAGAGAGGTAAAAAAAATATTTCTGATATATTCTGTATTAGTCTTCATTCTTCAAAAGATTACAGGGGTAAAATCTGATGTCTGCAATTTGACTTTTTATACTAGGTGACCTTCAGAAACCAATAGATATTAATAATAGAGGAGTATGAATCAAATTCTAATAGTTCAGGGATTTGTAGCTAGTTACTCACTTTGTAAGGATTTCATTTCTTGACTGTCTCTATTATTGAAGGTGAATATAAGTAGATTCTTATCTATTTTTGTTGTTGTTGTAGGGTTTTTGTTGTTCTTTTATTTGAGTGTGTATATAAAAATATTTTATGTTTTTGGAGGGGAACTAAAGTAGTATGTGCTTCAGACTGTTCTAGTTTAATAGGTTTTCCTATTTCTCCATATACAATATTATCCATGTTTCTGTTTCTAGACTGATATATATACTACTAACTAACCGTTAAATACCTTTTTTTATATATTCCATTTTTTATTTACTGATTTCTTACAGATGCATTCCGGGAGTTTTCAGTCGCAAGAGTGTGGATCTATTATAATTCCACTGTACTTGTCGTTAAGAAGAGAAAAACATTTACCTGTAATTCTTCTCTGAAGGTAATAGTTATAATAGATCCACACATCTGTCCTTCCTCCCTGGCTAGGGAGAAAACATGCTTTTATTTTTAATTGAATTATTTAATTTAAAAATTTGAGTAAAAAGAAACATTAAATGTGCTCATGGCTATTGTGCCTCAAGAATGTGTAGGAGCATGCCATCTGCTGGTCAAGCAATTTGTCATTTGAGAAATTCAGTTTAGAATATAGTTCCTGTGCAGTAGAATAGTTCCAGAAGTGTGGTTCTAATATAATACTTACCTTCAGTGAAAAAGAATTGCAGGTAAGTAACTCTTTTCAGATACTGACCTTATTTCCAAACTGAAAAATCAGGGATGAGTTCTCTTTCTCCTTATATTGACTGAGTCATGGTTCCTGGAGGTTTTCAGAAGACATGTAGATGTAGTGATTAGAGGTATGATTAAGTAATAAACTTGGCAGGCTAGATTCACAGTTGGATTTGATGATCTTGGAGGTCTTTTCCAACCTAAGTGATTCTCTGATTCTGTAACTCATTGGAGCATCAGACTGCTGTGTTTGGGTGTCCTTTTCAGTCTTTTCTTCTTGCCTTCATGTAAAAGCAGCTGAAAAAAGGCAGTGGTTTTGTTTTGTTTTTTTCCTTTCTCCTGTTTTAGATACTCAGTATGCAAAGAAGTAAAACTCCACTACAATTTTTAGCTTTTTGGCTAGATCTGTAGACTAAAAGAGGCCAAAATAGTTTTCCTGGTATCTTGTGTTTTTTTTTTTTTTAGTGCATTAACTCTTCCTGCAACGGGTGCAGCTCTTTGTTATGCTCATAAACATATAGAATCATGTCAGTTGGTTTTAGGAGGTGAAGACTGTTAGTGGGAGAAAGGAGGAAAGTTCTTCAGCCTGGATGAATTTGAAATTATGATTAAACAAAAGGCCCAGAGAAGGAGGAGTGAACAAGTTAAAAATGAGGGATGAAATGTTTATTTAAAAATAAACATTTTCTTGAAGGCTATTTTAAGGAAATTGTAGATAAGAATGCAGTATGCATGATAACAAAATCACTGGTATATAGGCTTTCAAACATGTCTTAGAAGTTAGTAGCTCTTAATATGGCTGGATAGTGTGCTGAAGAGATTGAGAACATCCCTTACTGAATATAAGCAAAGTGTGTTGCAGAGGAACCATTAGTTACATAGTATACAAGAGGAATCAGATGAATTGGAGCAGTTTTGAGAAGGCTGAGGCCATGAAATAGAGACTTTAGAGCTCTGTCGAGTCATAGCAGCATTATAGAATGGGATAAAGTCACAATGTTGAAGATCAGTAGCATGACACCTGGCAGATCAGGGCTTTCTGTGTCCCTGGTCATCTTGCTGTCTGTCTTCATCATCTTGGTCTGTGCACCAGTTCTACTGGCGACAACTCCCACTGGCTGCAATCATCATTCTGTTTTGGTTGTATTCTTAATAACAGACCCTTGAGAATAAATTCCTGTCACAAGAGGGAGAGGTATCCATTTGAAGGCAGTCTTAGAACTCACATGAGTCTTAGAGCAGTCTTAGAACTCGGGAGGAATCTTAGAACTCATCAGACTCTTTAAGGAAAGACAGTCTTTTGGCATTCCAGAGAAGGTCCATAGTTGAAAACGTTTCCAATTATCTGTAGTTAACTTAGTAATAACTTTTTCGGTTATATGCCTTTCATCTTTTTATCTGTTAAATTCTTGTTAGCCTTAATAGACTGAAAAATCTGGTTATTCTTGGAATGACATGTAATCCATTATTTAAATGTCTAGATTTTGTGCTGATGGGTGATCTAAAAGACCAAATGATTCAGAGCAAGGGATGAACAAAAAAAAGTGCAGAGCAATTTTTGATGGGAACAGGAGTCACTCTTCATGATTATTGGATAATTCAGACCCCAGCAGTTCCTTTCATACTTGAAAGGAAATTTATTTTCTTTTAATTTTACCATGATACAAACATACGACAAATACAAAAAGAACATAGTTCAAATTTAGATAACAAGTCAATTTCAATATGTTGTATATTTCTTTTTTTTTTTCCCCTGATTCTTTTCATGATGGCTTACATGCACCTTGAAGTGTCCCATATTTTTGATGGCTATGTCATTCAACACTTCAGTGGGAGTGGGAAATGACTCCTTAAACATTCAGTATGTTCCACAGTAATGTCCAAGACAGTAGGTTGTGGTGGGCTAGGGTTTGTTATTTGTTTGCTTTATATGGGAAAGCATTCAAACGTTTTTTTTCTGGAACAAGTTCTTTCCTAATTTCTGCAAGAACTTATTACAAAAAAAAAAACTTTATTGACACGGTTGATTTTAGCAGAGGAAGAATGTGTTGTTTTTTCTTTACTTGCAGTCTTTGCATCTTTAAAGCTTGTGTATGAAAGGAGAGAAGGGACATGAGGGTCCAGAAGAAATACCATCTGAAACTTACTTGCTGAGACTGACCTTATGCTCTCTGTGCTACTAGAAATGTTACCAAATCTCATGGCTTCTTCAATTTATATCATATATATCAGAGGTATAGCTGCTGTCTCCAAGCAGCTTATATGCTCTCCTAATAACATGTTGGTTTCAAACAACTCTAAAGATGGTGGATTTAAGTGAGAATGGCAAACACTAAAGCACTATTGACAAGTCTGAACTGCTAGCTAGTATTTATGGAAAGAAAAGTGCAAAAATAGGAAATCTACTATCCCAGGAAGAGACTGATAATTATCTAAAACTTCTTTATTTTAAGAAAACCTGACCTACAGTATATGGATAAAGTCAGTTGTCTAAATTTAAGACAGTGGGACATGTCCAACATCTTATGATTTTTTTTATTCCTCATTTAATCAGTGCAGTTCTAAAAGAAGAGCACAGGAAAACTGCAGTTTAAAGAAGATGCAGAAAATATTGCTGGGAATTTTACATAGTTAATCATGTTGACAAAGAGTATGTGTTTGACTGGAAGAATGGATTAAATTGAGAATTCAGAGAAAACTAATTTGAGAACCACTTTGGAAAAATCAATTTTATAAGAGTAGTTGTGTTTTGGCATACAATTATAAAAGACTTTGTAATCTTAAATCAGAGGGAAAATAACCTTTGTTAGTTTCAGTATGCTTACTAAGTGGTACCGTATCTTTATCATCCATAGTCAAAATTAAATGGTAAGTAATGTTATTGCAACTTGCCCTAAACTCTCAGGTTTTCTCTAAGTCAGCACACCAAAAAAGTTATCTCTGAAAATGATGTTCTTAGTGTATTTACAACAATCATCTAAATTTTGAGAAATGAGCTAACCATTTTAACAACTGCTGTTTGTATTTGTTCATTGACATTGATAGCTTTGATGCTAAAATGTAAAACTGCTTCTTTCTAGTACTGTTCCACTGGGATCTGATCAGATTCTTCTACGAGGAGCTCAGTTGAGAAATACTCAGTGGGTTCATGGGATAGTTGTCTACACAGGACATGACACAAAACTCATGCAGGTTTGTCACTTGGTCCTCTTTTGATTACCTGTTTTGTTACCTTTTTAGACTGCTGTTTCATAGAACAAAAATTCTTTAAGAAAACATAGCTAGAATGAATATAGTAGATGTCGGTAACAGTGCATCTTTCTTACGAAGTAAAACCAATAAAAATAAAGCAGTTACTTGTTAGAGCTGTTACAGTTACCAGTTGCTTAGTCACAGAGTAGTTTTTCCACTAGTAAGCATATTTATTGATTCTCTTTTGTAACTTATGTTTTTGAAAACTATCTATTAGCAAATTGGGTCATTATAGTTTGCCTGTTCATCTTTTTTTATTTTTGACTGCTCCTAAACTGTCCTCTTGTGGAGCTTTCTTTCAAGGACAAAGGTAAGCATTCTTGTCAGAAAATAAAGTGAAACTTTATTTGCAAAGTAAGAAGGGAAGAGAAACATTCTTGAATTATGAAGTTACTTTTCCTAGTGATGTTTGAAATATCAAAATCAAAATGCATTTGTTGAGCAAAAAGAATGCTTTCAGTTTGGTCATGCATGTCTCATTGCTTTTCTGATTTGTAAAGCAGTAATTTGAAAGTTTGATTGTATGTATTAATTAACAATGGTTTTCTATAGCTCTGATAGGTTGTATGTATGCACATATATTTTAAATGTTTACTGTTAGCTCTTAGTGTTATGAGTGTTCTGTGTGATTGTTTAAAGTGCTTGTGACACAAATCTAAACCTCAAATTCCTGGGTTTATAAGCTTTCTTTTTTTTTTTCTTTGAGTGAAACAGTTATGCCATTTATGATGATATTTGGGAGAATGCTTAGAAACAAGTGCAATAACACGAAATTTGGAGAATGAGAACTGCGTGTATGTACATCTTTTAATTTCAATAGACACTATTGTTTTTTGTCTCTTGCAGAATTCAACAAGTCCACCTCTTAAAATGTCTAATGTGGAACGAATTACAAATATTCAGATTTTGATTCTGTTCTGCATCCTTATCGCCATGTCTTTGGTCTGCTCTATTGGTTCAGCTATATGGAATCGAAGGCACACTGAAAGAGACTGGTATCTTGATCTAAATTGTAAGCTGTAAAATTATGTATTAATGTTTTACTGTTTAGTTGTCGTGAAATCTTTCATATTTGGAAAGGTGGATGATTACCATCCTTTACATAGTGTTGTTCTTTTTAATCAGTTTTTCTTTATTGATTGTTTACGAAAGTCATTAGTCTAGGTATATCACAGCACGTATAAAATTTACCTGATTGTGCAATGTAAGTTGCTGCTAAACTCAGGAAGGGAAGCTTTGTTGTTCAAGCCTCTACATCTCTGCGGCTCAGCAAGTTCTGTATCAGCATTCCACTAACACAGTCAACTTCCTAGATACCAGACTGAAGTAGTTTTCAGCTATTACTGATGTTCATATTTAAAGCTGCTGTGACTTTTAAGTTCCCTTATCCTGGGAAATGATGCTGTGAATCTATAACGTTTTACTATATGAGAATCTAACTAAATATTGGCTGCCAATGTCAGATCCTAGCAGGCTGCTCCTAAAAAAAGAGAAAACAGGCACAAAGGGTCTCATCTAGCATAATGTATTGACAGCTCTACTCAAAGTGGATGTATAGAATCATAAAATGGCCTGGGTTGGAAGGGACCTCAAAAATTGACCAAGTTCCAACCGTCCTACCATAGGCAGCGATGTCACCTACTAGCTCAAGGTTGCTCAGGGCCTCATCTAACCTGGTCAGAAACAGATGTCATTTATGCTGATAAAATTCTTACATAGAAAGTTTTCCTCTACTGTTTCCTCTACTGTTTATAATTGTCATTGCATATCAAGACATCTGAATTCTGCAGGACTTACTTTGAAAGGAATCAAAGCAGGTTGCTTTCTGTTAGTTATAAATACAATCTTTTTTTGTCTTGTTTTGCATCATCAGTTTAGTGTTGCTGGCATTGTTATAAACTTCAGTATTTTAAATACGCTATTGACTATTCTAGTATTCCTAACAGTATCTGGTACTCTGGACACTGTTAGAGCACCAGAGTAGTTAGAAATACCATTTGTGTATTCCAATAAGTTTTAGGAAAGAAATTTTGAATTCCAAACTACTTGTGTTATCTAAAACTTTAAAAGGGAGAATTAGCTTAAAACTGCTTTTTGATTTCTGATTCTTCTAGAAGTTTCATTAATCTCTCTAATTTCATCTCTCCTTTTCATGTGGTATGGATTTACCATTTCCATAAAGTTTTGTTGTTTTTATTGAGGGAGGAAGTAGGAAGGTGTGAGGATAGATGGAGAATAATCTCATTCTGCTTGTTTCCCACTTAAAAAAAAAAAAAAAAGTTAACATTATTATCTTGTTAAATATTATTATCTAATTAAATATTAAGATTATTATCTTAACATTTAGGAAAGGCTGGAAAGTTTGCTTTTCAAACATTGGAGAAGATAGCAAAAATCTCCAAATTAGAACTCCACTTTATTTTAATAGAAACATTTAACACTTATCAAGGTTGTATTTATAGGCAAGTGATATTATAATTCATTCTCAAGTGTCTTTTTAGACGTAAAACATTATAAAAATTAGCAGTTAAGACAGTACTCTAAATGTACTATATACACGTGCTTTTAAGTATGGTCTTAATTTTTTTTTTTATTTGCTTTGTCTTTTGGCAGATGGTGGAGCGAGCAACTTTGGATTGAATTTCTTGACTTTTATCATTCTCTTCAATAATCTTATTCCAATCAGTTTGTTGGTTACACTTGAAGTTGTTAAATTTATCCAAGCATATTTCATAAATTGGGTAAATATTTTTATAATATACATTGATTTCTAGAACCAAATGATTTACAAGTTAAATGATTGATTGGTTGTCTATGTATACATTTCTTAATGTAAATACTTAAGTGTGCAGTTTATTATTACTAGGATCCAAGAAGGTCATGGTATATGGCTTTATTTAGTGTTTTTATATACATACAGGATAGCTTTTTGGAGCACTTTTTCCAGTGCTTTGTACTTTATCACTAATACTGAGGTCTCAGACCTTCAACCAGAATGATCAGAAGAAAGTACAGTCCAGTGGAGTTTTGTCCAGTTTCATTTCTTTGTTATTTCTGAGCTAAGCTCATGTTTTTCCCTCTTTTTTTGTCCCACTGTAATTTATTGTGTTTTTTTTTGTTGTTGTACAAAACCAGTGTCTATTAGTATTATCTTTCATAAAGTAGATAAAGATCATTTTGGTGTCATCTTTTCCCCCACTAAAAAAATTAAAATAAAAAATGGGAAGGTTGTCTGTTGGGTTGGGAAGGGGAAGGGAGAAGTATTGTTTTTTTCCTTAAATCAATGTATGTGTTTTTATTATCATACCTTCAATTTTTCCATTTTATCCAAATGTAAGTTAATCATACCATTCAGAACTCTGGTTCCTTGATCAAATGTGTAAAATAGATTTACGTGAGGTCATGCACCTTATTTTTATGTTCAGTCTCCTGTTGTATATTTTTCTATTTACATACTAGATTTTTTTTTTTTGTAACAAGTTATGGAAGACTAATTTTAAAATATATATATATACTTTTTTTTTCTTTAGGACATAGACATGCACTATGAACCTACGGACACTGCTGCAATGGCTCGCACATCCAATCTCAATGAAGAACTTGGACAGGTAGAAAAAGTTACTGGTTCTAACTCAGTGTGTTTTACAATCCAAATTATTAAGATAATGTGAGGACTTATTTCAACGAACAAACAAGAATTATATTCTTGCATTTTTACATGTTTATTTATATTTTTTTACTAGTTTTCTCAGATTAATTCTTCATTTTGCTTAAGAGTTCCATTTTAATACTGTAAAATCAATCACATTTCACAAGAGTTCACTCGTGGTCTACATTTTATGAAAGTTTGACTTCCGTAAAACTGTCTAGGGTACAGGTCACACTTCTAAAAGAACTGCATGTTACATTTGCTTTTTCAGCCAACTGTATTTGCAGTCTTGCTTTAAAAACATGCTAAAGTTTTAAAGATTTTAAAGTAGTGCTGGTATACAGATTGTGTGGAACAAATATGTGCTCATATAACTGAGCTTTATTATAAGCACAGGTATACATGTTCTTGCATTTCCTAGCCTACAAGTTTTCATAACTAATTAGGTCTTTAATTTACTGTTTTGGAATGTAAAAGTTTTTTATTGTTCTTTATTGCGTAAAACTACAAAGAGAATTTTAACCGTTTAGCAAACAAATCTCAGGGACAGATGCTTAAAAGATCTGTCTCTTGGGAAAACAACAGCTGTAGGTTAACATGCTCTGACATTAGACTACAAAGAGTGGAAGACAAGATCTTGCTTTCTGGACTTATGAAGTATGTACAGATTGCAAAAATCTTGGCTCTGTTCCTGACCTTACAGGAAAGTACAGTCTCCTTTAGTGGTGAAGAGACTCCAAGTCTCCAAGGTGGTTTTTTTCTCACTCATTTTAAACAATTTTTTTTTTTTTTTTTCCTCTGGAGTTTGGTTGTCATTCATATCCCCACTTTTCCACCTCAGCAGTTCTTGTCTTCTTTTTTAAGTTTCTCATCAGAATGTCCTTCTTTACCAAGGTCTAGTCAGATTTCTTTGGATCTCCATTTTCACTTTTTTGCCACATTCTTTTTTGGACAACTGGGATAGATTTCTATAGAGAGACCAAAGGACAATGTGCTAACAAAAAGAGCAAGTTTCTTCACTGAAGTACGTCAGCTTCACATTATTAAGAGAAGATTCTCCACAAGAGATCTCCAGGTTTAAGAAAGGCAAAAGTTTAGTTTTGAAAAAAAGGTTGATTTTTTTTTTTTTTTTAGCTGCTATTCCTGCTTTTTTCCCCCCATTCTGACCACACAGAAAAAGTGCATCTTGAGGTGTAAACCTGGCATGGAAGATTTCTCTCAACTGCTGTTTTGGCTAAATAGTAATCCTTGAGAAACAGAATCTTTAAATTGGAGACGCTGAGTAAATTTTAGTAATTCAGTACCAGTAATCTAGTACTAAATCTAGTTTTTAATCTAGTAATACATACCATTACTGGTTCCATCTATATAATGTATAATACAGTTAATTCTTAATTAAAAATACAAAGATTTTTCATGAAAATAAATTTTAATGAATTAAAACTGAAGTTTGTCTTTGATTTTAATAGTCTTAACTGAGCCTCCGTTGAGAATTTATAAGCCTTCGTTTCATCATAGACCATTTCATTTCTTCATAAATAAACTTTTTTCTTTCCATCATGTTTGAATTATATTTAAAGATACATAGATCCAGTTCTTTTAGCTTCAACTATTAAAATACTTTACCTAGTATTTATGAAGTACTAATACTTCCAGAGAGGAAAGCTTTATGATGTTAGGGAAGTAGGAGACCTAGAGCAGGTAGAAAGGCCATTGGTCTTTGCTAGTTTCTTGTATTTCAAAATTATGTAGAGTGGGGAATAGTTAAGCATACCACCATGTATTGAAGCAAGCATAAGTTTCAAGTCATCTCATTCGATTGCCGTTTTTGGAAATGAGTATCAAGACTTACCACATTTGTGCATCTACCACATTTATGTACTGTGTATTTTCATTTCCTATAAATTCAACAAAGATGCAAAGGTTGGAAGCAAGGGATGAATACAGTGTCCAAGCAGCCAGGGGTCAGGTTAGGAAAGTCAAAGCGCTGTTAGAATTAAATCTAGCTTAAACCAAGCGCAAGGTCCTGTATCTGGTTCAGTGCAATCCCAAGCACAAATACAGGCTGGGCAGAGAATGCATTAAGAGCAGCCGTTATGAGAAGGATCTGAGGGTGTTGGTTGATGAGAAGCTCAACATGGGCTGGTAATGTGCATTTGCAGTCCAGAAAGTCAACCGTATCCTGGACTGCATCAAAAGATACAGAAATGTGGACCAGCAAAGGTGATGGTTCTTCCCCTCTGCTCCAGACCCCACCTGGAGTACTGCATCCAAACCTGGGGCCCCAGCACAAGAAAGATTTGGACCTGTTAGAGCAGGTCCAGAGGAGGGTCACCATCTGAAGATGATCAGAGGACTGGAATACCACTCCTATGAAGACAGGCTGAAAGAGCTGGGGTTGTTCAGCCTGGAGATAAGGCTGAAGGGAGACAGCTTTCCAGTACCTAAAGAAGGCCCACAAGAAAGCTAGAGAGGGACTTTTACAAGAGCCTGTAATGATAGGACAAGGCGTAGTGTCTTGAAACTAAAAGAAGGTAGATTTAGATTAGATATTTGGAATAAATTCATTACTATGAGGGTAGTGAGGCACTGGAACAGGTTGCCCTGAGAAGTTGTGGATGCCCCATCCCTGGAAGTGTTCAAGGCCAGGTTGGATATGACTTTGGGCAGCCTGATCTATTGGAAGGTGTTCTTGCCCATGGCCGGGGGTTTGGAACTAGATGGTCTTTAAGGTCTCTTCCAACCCAAACCATTCTTGCAGAACTGGTTAGAATATATGTGTATATATATATATATATATATATATATATATATTTAGTCTGTTAATAGCCTTGAATTATACTAGATATGTAAATAACTGTTGAATATTAACATATAATGAATTTATCATTCATTTAGGTCAAATACATATTTTCTGACAAAACGGGTACCCTGACATGCAATGTCATGCAGTTTAAAAAATGTACTGTGGCAGGAGTTGCTTATGGGTAGGTATTTTAATATATTCTTATTTCTTTATCTGTATTCCTTTTTTTGCCTATGCATATGTGCACACACTAAATTAACACCACAGTTAAAATAAACTTATGCCTGGCAGTAGACACAACTAGGAGTCAATTTGTGACTATCAGATGGTACTTAGAGGAAGTATGAACATTTCAGTCATGACACGTCTTTTTGGAAACAGGAGCAAAAAATGAAGTTTAGATAGGCTTACTGCAGTAACACAACTTCAGTATGCCTATTATTTTTCCTGTTGCTGTGTCTGGTTACTGTTGATGATTTTTTCTTTAAAAAAGGTTTTTCCTCAAAATTAAAAAAAAAAAAGCTACTTTAGTAGTCCATGCTTCATGTTTTACGTAGGCACGTGCTTTTGCACTAGACAATACATAGGATGAACAAGAATTTGAATTACAGTGCTCTAGCATGTAATCCAGATGGCTTTTATGGATACTGTTTAAGTGGCATAGTTCCTAGTATCAATGCTGCTGTTAAGAAACCTCTTGAACTAAATGCAAACAAAGCGTTTTATTACTTAGTAGTCAACAGTTGCAGCCAGCTTCTTCAAATGAGTTTGTAAAGGCCTCAAACTTCTAAGGCTTTTTACTTCAAAGAAATTCATTACAGCAATGAACAGAGCTGTAGCACCTATATTGTAAATGTCAGCATGCCTTACCAGTACATGAGATGCTGGACTTAGGCTGATCAGTAAGCAGATAATTAGACACCTGTAGAGCTGGGCAGAAACCAGGCAGAGGTTGTGAAATTAAGTTTTGGACTTGTGCTAAAAGTGATGTTTGGGCTTTTTATTGTTTGGATCACTTTGAAAATGCTAAACTAATTTTGCAGAGTCTAATGTAGGCTTTCTGGTTTGAAAAACTTAGATACTTAATGCATTAACCATACTGATATTTTTTAATTAACAGCTGTAATAAAATAAATTTCCAACCCTGATGTTTCATACACACACCTATATATATGGCTCAACTTCAACCACGTGAGCTAAGATGAAAAAAATACACTAATGGTAATGGCACTTAAAATCAATATTTGGTTTGTTGTATACCTTCGTCTGCACTTGGTATAGCACAAATTCTGAAATTTCTCCTTTGCAAAACCTGGATATGACTGTACTCTAAAAATAATAATAATAATTTGGTCTGATTCTTCTTCCTATATTTCATAGCTCCTATCCACATCTTTTTGAAAATATATAGATATCAGATGCTTGTCAGATAAGCATCACTGTTTAGAAAGCAGAGTTTCTTTTAGAGTACGCCACTACAGCATGATAGCTACTGAGGGAACAGAGACTCTCTCTCTCTGTATTGGTGCAGATGAGAGATTGGAAAACAGAAAAGGATAGAAGTGGTTGTTGTGTCTCCTATGCCTCTTCTTTCTAATGTATTCTAAATTGTGATACATTCAAAATTGTGTCATCATGGGGCTGAATCCTGATGTGCAATGGTTAGCTGTGTTTTTAAACATTTTGTGAACTCAGATAAGCTGCATTAGCATAGCTTTGGATAATGGGAAAAAAAAAAACATGCCTTTTATTTACAAACAAAAAACATTATTAAAATGTATACTGAAATATAAAGCTAGAATTGTAAAGAGGGCTAATGCTTTGATATCAGATGGTGTAAGTTAGTAAGTAGACGTGCTTCCAATCAAACAAAAATGATCATTTATATTTTATAAAGTCTCAAGAGAAACATAAGATTTTTGCATATTTTATTCTTTTTAGGCACTATCAAAATATTCAGTTGAGATGGTTTTAAAACTTTTCTTAGTCATTCAATTTCATGAACTAACTTCTCTTTTATATGTGATCAAATTTTTTTAGCCTTTGTGATTCTTTTTCCTCTCCCTGTTTCTATTCCTCCTTTGCTTCTTGTGCAGCCATTGCCCTGAGCCTGACGACTATAGTGTTCCTTCAGATGATTGGTAAGCTCTAAAAGTCATTTAGTATGTGGTGTTTAAGATTCAAGCTTAAAGCTGATGAGATAGATTTATAGAAACACAGCTAAATGCAAAGTATGTTACTCAGAAGTTATGTTTCAAGTCGATGCAGGCCAACCAAGTATTACACGAATTTATGACATAAGAATTATATGGTGTTAAGTTGTGTACTCTGGAGAAGAATTGTTACTAGGGTTACTGAGGTATCCTATCCTATCCTAAAGGTAGCCTGTACAAGTCAGAATTGATTATTGGAGAGATTTCTGTCATTTATAAAGGTAGTTGGTGTTATGGTAGCTTTGATCAGTTTTCTACTGTTATCTAGCAATAGTTCAGTAATAATCTCTAATGTGTTTGAAAAATAATCTATGTTTGAGAGTGGGGAAGAAAATAATAGTTAATGTTTTGCTTCCTGCAGGTAGTTTTAGAGTATTAGCACTGCCTAATTCTTATCTGAAACTGCAATTAAAATACACAATTACACTTGAGGCCAACATTAGTCTTCTAACAGGGACCTCAGGAAAGGCTAAGTCCAGGCATCCTTTCTGCTGCCATCTGCATGATGGCTTGCACTTCCTTCTTGTTCTTTCTTTAATTATTTGCAATCAAAATAAGGTGAGATAAATCCAGGACAAAATTTCATTTACAGTTTTTAAATTATCTTTATTGTATTTGTTGAAAGTCATTGCAAGATACATCACCCAAAACTCTGTAATATGTTGTCTCCTTATATGTAAAAGGTTTACAAGAAATAGCTTGATATGATAGCTTAAAACTAACATTTTTTTCGTTAGATTTATTTTTTTTGAAAATCCCTCCACATATTTCCAAAAAGTAGTACATATACACACCCTAAAATCTTACCTGATCTGAAGATCCTTATTTGATGTTATGACCTGATTATTACAAACATTCTTATTGTTATTACTTTTTAATTTTTATTTTATAATTTAATAATATTTTATAGTTGTTTATTACAAACAAAAGTGTTCTTAACTGTGCACAAATGAGTGGTTTCATTAATGCAATGCTTAAGTGAAATAAAGCATGTTTTTGTATGATATTTATGCAACAAGGCTATTTTTAGTAATACACATCAGAATTTCAATAAGCACATCTAAAATAGGAAAATGAACCTATGCCTGAATAGTGGTTAAAAATATCCCTTTTATAAACTGTGAAATTTGTGTAAATATTTATAAAATAAATTACTTAGGAAAATTATTTTTGTATATAAATCTATTACAATTAAATAAATCTGACTAACATTTCTAGACTTAAAATGAATAATGTACCAAATTCCAAAGCTTTTTAATATTTATTTTTAGTACTAGAAATACATTCTGTCCTACTGGAAAACAGCAATATCTGCAAATATTTTTCAGTGGTTTTGGTACTGAGAATGTGAAAAATGTCCTGAAGTCTTTCTGTCAGAAAGCTTTAAACAGTCAAAGCTTGCCTTAAACTATAAATAAATCTAATGTATCTGAAATCTTTAACTTCTAGCACTACAATATCCAGCTGCTTTGCATTTAAAAAAAAAAAAAATAGAAAAAATCTTGGTGATTGAGGATGCTTTGAATTCCTCACTTTCATAATAGACTTTTGGAAAAAGCAGTCCTTGAGTAGTTATACAGAGTGCTGTCATTTTGTATTCCTTTGTGATAATGCAGGACTAGAACAGCTCACTTTTTCATAGATCTTTAGACTGCTGTTGAGACAAGTGTGGCTTATGCTTCAACTTAAAATCACTGAGGATATTCAGTTTCTTCTAAGATTCAAGGCAAAATCCAAAGTAAATGAAAAATAATGAACACTTTCCTCTAAGTAGGTTCACTTTTCAGCACTGTTTTGTTTCACTGAGAGTCCAAACTCAACTGATTTGTCTTGATACTCAACAATCAGCTGTAGTAACAGATCTTGCTAGAAGTAACTTCTTTTGAGCTCTCAGCTTCAGCCACAAGACTTGTGCAATATGAAAGTTATTGTGTGACTTTGTTTCTCAAGAACCGTCTCCATCCTGTGTCTCTTCAATCCTTTGCTACTTCACCATTGTTGCTGTCTTTATACATCAGTTTACTAGGCTCCTTTTTGGTCACAAGCAGTAGAAAACAAACCATCCCTACCCAGGCTTCCTTAATGTCTGAACTCAGTTTGCTTACCCCTTTCAGGCACCTGACTTTCTTTTCTGCAGACACTTGCAAACCTATTCCAAAGCTGCTAATTTCTCAAATATAACCTATCCAGGTGTATGTTGTTCTGAATTGTTCCAATAATCTCTTCCTATGGAGATCAGGAGCCAGTCTTACGGTGTAGATTGATTTTTACTTCCTCCTGCATTATCTAAAGTGAGCAGAAAAACTTCCCTTGATTTGAGTGTACTTATATAAATCAAGGTTTATTAAAATTAGATAAAGTTTGGGGATATGAAACAAATTCCTTTTCACTTCATTTTCTCAGCAAGTGACTGCATCCCTTTATTGTGACATCTACAAACTAAAATTTGTGTTTTGACCCTAGCATGGCAACATAACAATTCATATGCAAATCACGTAAGAATACGCTAATGGTGATCTCTTTTCTACTTTATTATTTCTAGGCAGGGTTCACAAAATGGAGAAGAAAAGACATTTAGTGACTCATCACTATTGGAGAATCTGCAGAACAATCATGTAAGTGATATAGAAACAATTAGTGTTGTTTTATGAAATTAGAACATTGCTCTCACTAAGTCAAAACATTATGTCCTTTGAAGGAAAATAGATGATGTACTTACACACAATCAGCATGCCCTCATGAATACTTTTATATTATTCATTGTTGATATATGTTAATTATATCCACTTGGAAATAACATCTAATCTTATCTTCTGTAGAGTTGATTTAGAATTTTCTAAGCCTGAAATATAACAGTCTTACATTCTTCATTCTATGGGTGTTTTATCTTAAGTCCTGCTGTGCATACAACGTCATGATGTCCATCAAAGCTTTCAGGATCAGTCAGTTAAGTTTCTCTCATGACGTGACTAATTATTTCAGTGCCCAGGCTTAGACAAGAATCAGGAATTAACTATATACATTGTTTTTGTGTACACGCTTACATAAGGTTAGATCATCAGCTCAGATGATGAGATGAAACAGGTGGCTGAATATGAGAGAGCACTTCTTTAGAGTGAGGATGACAGAGCACTGCAACAGGTTGCCCCAAAAGGTTGTGGAGTTGCCTTCTGTGAAGATATTCAAAACCTACCTGGGATGCCATCCTGTGCAATGTGCCCTAGGTGATCCTGCTTGGCAGGGGCGTTGGACTAGAGGATCTTCAGAGGTTCCTTCCAACCTTGGCCATTCTGTCATTGTCACATGTTTCTAGAGACTAATCTTTTTTTTACACTTTACATTTACACTATTAATGCAGGTGTTCTTGTTCTATATTTGGAGTGTAAATAAATTACTCCTATTTCCTTAAATTTTATCTTTCCCTGAGGGTAATTTCAGGGTAACTGGCAGGCAATGAAGCATTTTGTTCCTACAAATGGGGCAGCCTTAAATGCTGGTACGCTAGTGCAACTCTCAAGCATATCTAAAGCAGTGGGGGCTCTTGTATTTACCTGCACAGGCCAGTTTCAGTGCTAGTTATGTGGACTGCTTTGAAGAAGCATCATCCTGTTGCTGCTGTTGTCTAGAGAATCCTTGGTGCACAGGTGATTGTATCTACCAGAAAACTCTAAAGATTCAGTATTAGGTCTATGTAATATGAGCAAGATCTAATGAGCTATTTACCTTTTTTTAAAAGAGAGAAAAGAAAGCATTTGTATACATCTTTAAAATTCAGGCACAAATTAAAAGAATTCAAAGAGGTTTCACCAATACATGTTGAATGTGTTTATAAGTGATTTGGAAAAGAATCTGTAGTTCAGCCTTTTGAATACATCTTTAGAGCATCTTGGGGCCATTAGTGGAAGAGAACAGGAATCTACTCCTGTGTTTGATTTTGAAAAGCTTTGAATTCATCTGAGCTTTACAAGTCACCCATTAGTGTTTTTGTACTGTGGAATTAGGTTAGGTTTTCAGAGATTATTATATTTTATAAAGTAACATAAAGAAATACTACAAGTATGCTATGAGAAATCTTGGTTGAGGTAGCAACTAATCTTATTTAGAAGGGAATGGTGTGGTTTCTTTTCAGCAATCATTCAGGAGTCAGTTCATTCATTTGCAAACTTCAGCTGTACTAATAAGGAGTGTTAGTTCTTTTTAGTCAAAAACAGTCAACTATTTCTGCTTAGATACATTCTTTTCCCCTTTCTTGGTTAAACCATGTGAAATTCTTTCAGCTTTGTAGATTTTGAAGTGCCTGAGATACTCATCTTAGTATCTTCCTTTAAAAACTGTCTGCCTGACCTTGCGGTATTTTCCAAACGGCTTTCAGATTTGGTTGCTACATCTTTCCAAAGGTTCTTAAAAAGTATGCTAAGAAATAAGGTGTTAGGCAAAAGTAATGTTAGAAGGAATATTTTTTAATAAAAACAACAACATCCAAAGAGACTTCAGTAAATAATAAAAAAATCTGTGAAATCATTTTACATTTTCAATACAGCATTCAGATTTACCTTCCCTATAAAATGCTTATTTAAATTGTTCTATGTTTCTGATTATTTGTTTTTGATTGTATGATAGTGAATGCCACTAAACTCTACATTGCTTATATTGAAGTACAGAAGCAAGAAATTATTTTGCATGTTGAAATTGGTGTACAGATAGATAATGTCTGCTTTATTTAATTGTTGATAGTTTAAAGAGAGAAAAATCTTTCATTATCATTTTCTTGGTTACTGTCTGTTCATATTATTAAAATTGAATTACTTATGGATTAAATTATTAATCATTTCCTGACTTTTTTTTAGCCAACTGCACCTATAATATGTGAGTTTTTGACGATGATGGCAGTGTGTCATACAGCAGTTCCAGAAAGAGAAGGTGATAAGATTGTATATCAAGCTGCATCTCCAGGTGAGAGTCAAATAACTGAGTGAACATACAGTAAAGTTTTAAAAATAGTAAAAACTATTTCCTCAACAAGCAAATTTTATTTAAAAGGTACTGTTTATTTTGAAGTATCTTCTGAAATTAAAAAAGAAAACATATCTCAAAAAAAAAGTGTCAGCTAGAATCAGTTTTGTCTAAAAATATGAATGTAGACTTTTCTGATTTGCCTTAGAATATTTAAACGGATGTCCTGTGGATTATATGAGGACAAAGGGTAATTAACCATATAGCATTCATAAGCTGTCATCAGATTGGTGAGGAAGTCCAAAGGAAGTGCTCAAATGCAAATAGAAATCAAACCAGGAGATAAACTGTCCTTGCTTGTGAACCTATTCTGTAACCATTGTAATTAGCACAGACTGTTCGTAATCAAAAATGAACAAGAAATTGTTTTAATAGGATAAAAGTAGTGATCAAGTCTACTAGAGACTGAGAAAAGATTATAACACAAAAGGTCTAGTTGAAGCCTACCTTGGTTCATAGACAACTTTTGAATTTGGGACACAACGCAGCAAGGCAAAATCTTTGAAATATGTGACATGAAGCAGATATTCTTCAGTCTTCATCATCCCTGTCTGCCCCAACTCCTACATGGCTATCTATCTGGAAATTCTATCCTTCAAAAAATGAAAGACACGCATGGTGGTAGGGCCATAAATAAAGCTAACTGGGCCATGGCAGCATTTTTTTTTTTTTTTTTAGCAACGGTGAGCTAATTCTGTTCTGATGTCTTAAACCATTTGGAGAGAACCAATGCCCATTGGAGACTGGGTTCCCGAATGTAGCTACTGAAGTTATCTATTATTTACTGGAACGATTTATCACTCTTTTCTTGTAAATCACAACTTAAATAAAAGGGAAAGTACGTTGTGCAGCTCCCTAGTGAATAAGGCACTTAGGAATTGTGAGATTTGTTCTCTAAACAATGTTTAGTCAGCATCCAAACATCTGAGTCCCTGAAGGTATGCTTAGGGGTAGAAAGAAGGCAGTATGTCTCATTTTTCAATGAAGCAGTGTCATCTACTGGAATGCATAATTTATTAGTTTGCAAGTTAAAACTTTGGAGAGTGTGTTCTCATCACTGTACTGAGAGATGTGCTCTTTTGGGGGCTTATTTTCTGTGAAATGTAAATTAATTTCATCACAGTTTTAACAGGAGAAACAAAGAGTACTTACCAGCATCGAGTCTGGTCTTACAAATCTTTAAAGGAAAAAAGAAATTGAAAGCATCCATTAAATCATGGGGTAAGCTAACAGTTTTCTTGTACATCTTGTAAAATAAGTACTACTGATTGACTTGTTGCAGATGAAGGAGCATTGGTCAGAGCAGCCAGGCATCTTCATTTTGTATTCACTGGAAGGACACCTGACTCAGTAATCATAGAGTCTGTAAGTATTTTGGGGTACCATTATAATTTGCTGTATTTACTGTTGCCATATTAAATAATTTCTGAATAATTGCATCATAGTACATATCCATTGAGATGTTGTTTTTTTATTTTTGATTGTTCTGCTTTACTTTCTTTTGCATTAATTTCCAACTTTTTTATGTTTCAGCTGGGACAAGAAGAGAGATATGAACTGCTAAACGTGCTGGAATTTACAAGGTAAGCAGCTTGTTGAGCACTTAATGTCTTTTTGTGAAAATACTTTATGAATTTACCTTGTGGGTAAACATCTGCATTTTTGATACTTGTACAGGCAAAGTGTGCAGGCTTGGCTTTTATTTCTATAATGAAATATATAGTATGTGATCACACCATAGGTAAAATAGTACACTTGATTAAGATCACGCTTCTGGTTTTCTTCCAAAATATTTCCAGAGGCATATATTTTTTGTCATCTCCTTTCTGTCTAATATTTTCCACTTTTGCTTTTGCCCAGTTTCAAAAACATGCTTGTGGAAAGTGATCATTGTTTGCCTTTCCTTGTCCTCTTACGTTTCCCTCGAGTTTACCTTGAGGATTCTAAAAGATCAAAAAATAAATAAAAATCCAAAGCAATAGAAAAGGGGCTGTAGATGGATAGGTTGTGTGAAATGAGAGTAGTAGTTGCCTATAGTTCTAATAATAGTAATAATAATGTAATAATAATAATAGTAATAATAATGCAAAGCATAACAGAAGAATCAGCAGAGTGGGGAAAAAAAAAGCAACAGACTTGTTTATAGTTCTGAATGTATTTTAATGACTTCTTGCAATTAACATTAATGTTTTCTATATTGTAGAGGACATACTTGACATTTTTCAGACTTCCGCCATTGTTTCAATTTCCTGTAGGCACTTTTTTCACTTTCTCTTCTGGAAATTTAGCAAGCATGTTGCACATCTGCTTGTATATTGTTAGTTTGACATTTTTGTAAGTTCATACTTTATTCATGGGGTAGCAGTAAAAGATTCCTATTTTGTTCCTATTTTTGCTCTTTATCTTGATTTCATAGATCTTAAAATTCTGTGTCAGTCTAAAACCATATTTTAAACAGTGATACTTCATGGAGAATGGAGAATTCCTTTTGAATCTTAGCCTCTGGAGGACTGAGCTTTTCAGTGGATACTAATCACCAAAACTTTACCATGCATTCTGTTTTTATAGCTGTTTTTGTTTATTCTGTTTAGCTTTGCTTGGAACTGACTTGCTGGAAGCACTAGAGGTCACCCTTGCTCCATAGCAGGAGAAATTCTGACAAAAACCTAACACCATATGTATGGGTAGCAGCATGTACCTTCAGAGTAGTAATCTGTAACAATTAAGACTCCTCCTGAGTTAAGAGTTTCCAGGTGTTCTAGCGTGTTTTTTTCCCCAGAAGAAATGCAAACTAATTTCTTACTGCCTTCCAGTACAAACCAGATCAGACTCTTCAGCAAGAGCGCAACAGTGTCAATATTTGATAGAGTAGTCCTTCAGAGAAGTAAGTTACAGAAGTAAAACTTGTAGGAATGCTTGGTAGAGTTGTATTTTATGGTACTCCGTTTTTGCAGTGATCAGAGGTGTGCCTGTGAAAACGGAAGTATACAATATGCTAATTATCCTTTGTAAGGCAGTAGCTTTCAGTCCAGCTGGTTTGTGAGCATACTGAAAACAACTGATAATCCTAAAGCAGCTGGGAATTATTCCTGAAATGTAGTGCTAATGTCTGTGGAGTAACTAGTGTCCTTATGAGTTGTACTCAGTTTCATTTGTCTCCAACAGATACTTTGCTCAGATGCCACAACTGCTGTGGTACCCTAAGTTTAAGGAACTAAAGAGTTTTTTTAGACCCTGTTCTGACTCTGTGCTGTTCAGCATGAATTTCAGTATACGATTCCTTGTTTCAGTAAGCATAAGCTATGGCCGTTATCAGTGTAGAAATTGCATATCAGTGCAAGAATGTGTCATTATGCACACAGTTCCACTGATGGAGGTTTTGATTGTGTCTGTTTGGTTAGAGGAATGAATTGAAGTTTTAGCACCAGAATTAATTTCACTGATGACTATAGACCTAGTAATTGTATTTCAATATCTGGAGTATGCATCATCTATTGATTTAATGACTGATCTTCCTCTGCATCCCAGGAGCACATCTCCATATTCTAGCATAAGTCTTCTGTGGTAGTTATAGGGTAAAGCTCCTTGTCTAGAGAAAAACATTTTTGATGTAGAATACCACTGTAATTTGTCTGAAATGCATCAATAGCTTGACAAGTCTCAGACCCAATCAGTTTTATGAATAATGCACATTGCCTTGGCTGTTGTACTCTGCAGACAGAAGGCTGCCTTCTAGAGCATTTCAGATCTTATCTCCTCTCCATCATTGAAGGAGGGACAAAATGTACTGATCCTGTTCTGACTGAAGACTGATACTTGTAAATGTAGGGGGGGAAAAAAAAAGTGGCTGACAGAAGAGGTACCAAAACCTTGGTAGCAATATTTGTTTTTTGTGTTTGTGTGGATAAACTCTAATGAAAATTTCATCTTAAACTTTAGATAGGCCTTGCAAAGTAACAAAGGGCCCATCAATACTGTTTCTGTCCCCTCACAATAATTCAGCTGAGCTGTAATCCCATGACAATTCCATGGGAATTACCAGCTATTGTCTCTCCTACGTGAAGAAAGTAAAACAAAAAAAACGGTATCGCATTGAGTTTCATGTAATAGCACAATTTTATGGTTTCTTATTTTACCACAAAACAGACATAAGACTATCACTGCAGTGAAAAGGCTCATAAAAAGTTAAAAGTTAGAAGTCCTTGACAGTAAGTCCTGCTGATAAGCTTTATTGCAGTTTTGCTAAGAAGAATATATGTCAGTCAAGATTCAATGTCTGTCTTCACAGATCAAGTTTCAGAAAGTTACAGGAAAACATTGCTTATTCTCTGGTGCATCTTCAGTAGATTAATAGGCATGCAGTGTATGCAGAACTTCAGGATTGCAATTTTCTTGTATTACAAGACAAGTAAAAAACTGCTTAGTTTTTAGCTATGAAGTGTGTGTGTGTGTCTGTATAAACAGTAAATATATATACATACACATATATGTATATATGTTTAAAAATAAATAGATGGATGGATGGATAGATAGATAGATAACAGGTTCCTCCTCTTTTCCTTAGCTGAACATTCAGGCTGATGTAATGAATTAAGATAGCTATAAGCTAAACAATTATACCAGGAATCAATTGAATCTCAGGATTTTAAAGAAAGCTTAAGCAACATAATTGCAATTTAGATTATCTGAATTTCTCAATGGTTATCTTAGTGAATCCCTAACTGGACACTGTCTAAGGGTTTTATCTGAGATTTTTTAGATTAGAGATGAAATAGAGAAAGAGTTGCAGTAGTTAATGTCTTTTTATGCTGTCTTATGCAATAGTCACAGTAGAAATGTAATTAAATGTTGCTGCTCAGATCTCTGCTTGAAGCAAAGTGCACACATAGGTGGAATAGGAAAATATTTTCTAGAAGATAATATTCAGGCAGTTACTTCACGAGTAATTTTAAAATTCTTTCCTTAACCTATCTCCATATATTCCACTTATGGGATGTTTTCCTTGGCAATCTGAACTTCAGAAACCATTCATGCAATGCTATTTGATGATCTATAAATGGGATCCAGTTCCCAACAGGAACTGAACTTATAAAAGGACCATTTACTTCAATCTCTTTTGTGTATTTTACTGTGAGCTGTATGCATGACAAATTATTTTTGTTCCCTAAATAGTTCCTGTGGAGATGGTTTTTAAAAAAAAAAAAAAAAAAAAAAAAAGGTTTGAAAGAATTATGGTATAAATACACATTTTGACTGGATATGATGTTGAATCTAAAGTAGGTTTGTTGGAGGCCCTCAAAGGGAAGACAGAAAGCAAAGGTGACCATCTTGTCCATCCTTTCTTCCCATTCCTACCTTGACTTCAGTCATTAGGAGTGAAAGAAGAAAAACATAGATCTCATTAACAACTGAGAGTCAGAGAGTAGTTAACATGAGGCAAGGCACCTTCTAAATCTCAGCATGCTTAAAATAATGTGTGATGAATACAACTCTGAAGTATTTGATGACAGTAACATGGCACAGTATACTAGGGACTCTTTCTGTTTGGCTGGGAAGGAAGAAAATGCTGAAGTGGTCTTTATGATCTTGGTCACATACGCTTTATGCCATAAGATGCTTTTCTGCAATCAGTAGACAATATTAAGGTGACAGTAAAGGTTCTTAAATTCCTTTTCGCAGGAAAAAGACCTACAGAGAAGTGCACAGAAAAACTGCATTAATTCTAGTTATTAGACAGCGAAACTGTTTTTCCATCCCAGTCACCTGAAAACATCATTCAGAATAGCCTTGTTCCTTTTCTTTTGAATTATGTAACTTATATATCAATATTCACAGGTAAAATGTTGTTAAATATAAATATTTATGAACTACCCACTTACTGGGCATGTATTTCTCTTTCAGCTCTAGGAAGAGAATGTCAGTGATAGTTCGCACGCCAACAGGAAAGTTAAGACTCTACTGCAAAGGAGCTGTGAGTTTTACTATATTTTCACTTTATCAAAGAACATGCACTTACACGTACAAAAGCAAAAAGTTGTTAGAATGGTAGAATTTCAAAACATTGAAAATGGTGAGGGATGGGAGAGGATGATTCCTTTTTCAGTTTACATGATTTTATTATGTAGTTGTTTAATGTGATGAACTAGTTTATTTTTTTCCTTACTAACTGCGTAAGAAGGTTAGAGAGACCTGTTCATTCTGTACTTCTATGTTCTTTGTACTTTGACTAATACCTTTATACTTCGTATTAATTGTTTCTTTCTGTAGTCCACGAAAATAGATGAAGGTATGGTTTCATATCATTTACTTGCTGGGGTTGTTGAGCATGAATCAGTAGGTAGGAATAATAATCTAGTATAAACAACTAGATTCCTAGAACTGGGAATTTTAGCCTATCATCAGTGTTAAGCCAGAAGTAAATCTTCCTGAAGATAAGATCAGAAGATAGCCTAATCACACTTGCATATAGGAATGGCGGGGTTTCTCATTAGTTCTTGGTCCATATCTAAATTCATGTTTGATAGGGGGAGGAGGGATGGTGATGCAAATCTAATTCCTGAATGGTTTAAAAAGCTAAAGTTGGTGGAATATAAATGTCCATTCTGCATCTTCTCAAGAGAAGACAAGAAGCTTTCGTTAGCATTCTGTATATCAAGCTGGTTACAAAAGCCTATGAATGACAGTTATGCAAAACTAATTTTACATTTTGAGCTTAATATTAAAACAAAGACAGCATTTTAAAAGATCAAAATAATCCACATGGCAAGACAAAAGAAGATACTGTACCTTTCAAAATTAAGGGAAATAACAGCAAAACATGTAGGAGAGACAAATTCTGCTGTGATGTAGTTTTTAATTTTAGAGATTCAGAGGGTTTAGAATGTCCTTTTTTCCTTCCACTGAAATAAATTTACTTCTATTCGTTTATATATTTGTACTGAAGTAAACTAATACAGTACTGCATATTTTTCTGCCACTTTTTCCTGTGTTTTTATTGTCTACAAAACACATTTTTCTATTAAATTGTTTTGTGTTCATTTTATTTATATTGTAGGATACTGTAATTTATGACCGCCTTGCTGAAAGTTCAAAATACAAAGAAATCACCTTAAAACATCTAGAGCAGTTTGCTACAGAAGGTGGGTGATACTATTCAATTTAAACCTAAATGCAAATGTGGTTACTGTTCAACTATTCAGTTTTGCAGTTTTATGTTGCTGTAATGTTTTCTTCACATGAAGTTAGAAAATTACATTTTAGTAATGCCTCCCTAAAAGATAATCTTCTGAAAAAGCTTCAGTAGTAAGTTTAAAAGAAAGAAAACAACGCTTCAGAGGCTTTTAAACAAAATATATTTTTCCGAAGAGCAGAAAACATATCGTACAATTTTTTGTCTTAGTGAATGTTTCATCTTCCGTGATCACTTTAATCTCCCTCACACAATGAATGCTGTAGCATAAGAAACAGCAGCCAAAGTGAATATACTTGCATATGACTAGCATAGTGTTTTTAAGGCAGCTTTCCAATATATTTTTTTCTGTCACCACTCACAGTATGAGGAATTGTAGTCACTAGTTTTCCATATGCTACTTTTTAACAACCACTCTTTCAAAGCAGTTGCTCCATTAGGGCTCATGAAATAGGAGTAGTGAGTAAAATATAAGAGACTATGAAATTAAGACTATTGATACAAACAGCCAATTATTAAGTTCCACAGTATAGACAAGCAGGAAAGCAAACTGTAGAAAGTTTTCTGTTTTGGTATTAGTTTTTCCATCAGTGCTCCTAGTTCTTCCTTTTACTAAGATATCAGAAAGAGGAGGAGAAGAGGGAGGGCATGAATTGTAGAGTTGTGCTGTGAAGTATCATAGTGTTTTCATTTATTTATGAGCTGGGAGAGAGTTATGGTAATCTGAAATTTGAAATTCATTTTTTTTACATCATCAGTTTTTTTAATACATTGTTAATGGAACATTAAAAGTATCTTTAATGTGTTTTAAGAAATAAGCTTATAGTTGAAAGCAAACTTTAAAATATTTTCTTTACCTAAAATGCTTTCCTTACCTTTTCATAACTGATGTCTGATCAAATGTAGTTATATCAGGAAAGATCCTTTTTCTGTTTGTTATGCGTATGACTTCTCTAATTGTTTCTCTTGTGGTTCATGTAATTAAGCATTTTGATTAGTGTTGTAGTCACCATCTCTTGAGTTTGTTGGTGACAGTAGAAGCAAGCCAGAGATCTTTCTTTTGCTTGTTTTCCATATCAAGATCTCTACAGGAAACACTTGGTTAGCCTCAAACAATCTTAGAGAGTTTCAAACTTACAAAAAACGTCTTTCTTTAGAAGAATAAATTTCCTTCTTTGCAAGAAAGCTGAAAGCACAGCTAAAACCGAAGACATTTGACTGATAATACAACATGAAGCCTCAGATGCATACTTTGACCTTACGAATCTAGTTTTGTGAGCTAAGTGTCAAGTTCGGGACAGTTTTTTAACAGTCAAACCATGATCAGTTAGTTTGGGTCATAAGGGTGTATATATATTTGGTTACAGAAAAGGTAAAAATATATCAATAACTGTTATCATGTATGAACTAGTATGAGAATTTAAATCCAATTCTTAACTACTGTTTTCATTAAATCAGTGATACAAATGATACCATTTTTCTTTGGCAGTCAGATTGGACTGAATGAAATCAAAATAAAAAGTGAAAAATCCTGCCCTTCTTTAAAACCAGTGCTCATATATATTAGCGTTAAGAAATTTGTTCAAATGTTTTTTTACACTTCTTTTAAAGAGATGAAAAGATTTATTGTTCAGAAGTGAATTGTTAACCTTTCAAAAACACTAAATTTAATCTTAAAAAAAAAATACACCTCTCTCTGGAATCGATTAATGAAATTGGTATTTATTTTTGCATCAGATTTAAATTACAGCCAATGACGTTGCAAAGTTTCTCATGTGTATCCTTTCATGTAGCAGTACAGTATGTCCTTGGCATTTGCTGCATGCTCTTAGTGTATTGTTCAAAAATGAAGTGATTAGCATGGCTGGCATTTATATTTAAGCACTTATTAAGCTTGAGTGTTAATGCCTGCTTGGATAAATAGAGAAAGTGTATAATTTTCTTGTGTTGTTGTTCCAGTCTGTTAAGAAGCAGACTTAATGATATTCTGTTTTCCACTTTTTATTTGAAAGATTCCTTTAAATTAAAATGAAAAGAAACTTTTTTTTTAATTAAAATAGAAAAAAAAATGAAGCTCCGATTTAAAAGGAAAAATGTGTCAAGTGACATGTTTGCTGATATTCTTCTATACATGCTGATTTCTTCTCTTTGTTTTATCATCTGCCTAAAATATTTTGAAAGAATCGTGGAAACTGTATTCCTATTAGTCATAATTCCCCCTCATGTCATTTCTCACTTCATTTTAATTTCTTTGAATCTTGCTAACATATTCTTATTAAACAAAAAACTAAAAAATCAACTGAATTTTTTGTTCTTTAGGTCTAGACAGTAAAAAGCTTTGTTCCTAATACTGCTCAATTATTAACATATTAGAATTACAAACGATTTATGTCCTGACGATATTATATTATTATGTTATGCCCAGCCTCTTGGATTATTTCAGAATTGCTGCTGGTGCTGATCTGTGCACAGCAGAAGCCTGTGAACAAATAAAGATTGTGTTTAGCCATCCCTAGTTAAGATGCTCTTCATCTCCTAGAGAATAGTGGGTAAATAACCAAGGACACTCCAATAGTGCTGCCTATCCCCCTCCTCAATCTCTCTGCCTGCAAATTGTGGCTTCAAGAGATTTCATTTGGCTAGAGCAATGCTCTTCTCCATATATAAAGAATTAATCCAACTTCATGTGCTAGAAACATAAGAATCTCATGATACGTGAAAACAAACTGTTAGGACTTTGGCACCTGTCTCTCTAAATTCAATTTAAGTCTGTATTGTCAGAAAAGAGATTTATTTATTTTTATTTTAGAGTCTTAGATTCTCACTGTAGTGTTCAATCTAGGTTTATGGTGAAGGAAAAATTCTGTTATGAAGTATAACTAGTACATATATGAGTCTGTGTATATATATGTGTATATATTTATATAGTATTCACTAGATTAATGATTTATGATTTTTATTTATGATTATTTATGATTATTTATGATATTTATTTATGATTATGATTTAGATTAATGATTTATGATATTTAATGATCTCCAAACATTGCCTGTATATAAAGATTTTATTTTAAGAATTTGGAAAGCTGGAATAATCTGTGATATGGGAAAATAAATCTGATGGGATTCACAATTGGTTTCTAGATGGTAAATTTCTAACTTCAACTGATAACTTCATAAGGACATTTGGGAAGGGGTGAAGAAGTGGGAATTTGTAACATTGTGGTGATATATTTTAACTTTCATTATAGAGTTATTGCTTTCCATCATAACAAAATTAAAGTTTATAATATTTTTGCTCAGAAGTATAATTCAATCTTACAGTTGTGATGTTCCTAAACATCTAATGTATATTATCTGTTCAGCAAGTGTAATTGGCTTCATGTTTCTTCTACAGTTTAAGATAAGTTGAACGTTTTGCAAAATTATCATTTTTTCCTGAAGTGTAACACCTGTATTAAATTCAGCTACCTTGGAAGAGTTACTCTCCTGCATAAATTTCTCTTTCTATCACATTTTATATTTTAGATACATGAAATAAACTTCTTCAAGATGTGCAGCAATATGTTGAAAATCAGACACAAGTAAACATAAAATATAGGAGAAAAAAGCTTTTAATAGTTACTCATTGTAGGCATATCGAGGAAGAAACTAAAAAAAATACTGAATCATACTATCTGCTTTCTCTTTAGGCTTAAGAACCCTGTGTTTTGCTGTAGCTGAGATTTCAGAAAGTGATTATCAAGAATGGTTAGATGTCTATCACCGGGCTTCTACAGCTATACAGAACAGAGCGCTCAAACTTGAGGAGAGCTATGAACTAATTGAAAAAGTATGTGCATTTCTCTAGGTTTTTGTTTTTGGGGGAGGTAGTTTGTTATGGTTTTTGGTTTTAATTTTTTTCTAAATTTGTCTTTACATGTACCATGAAATCTGAGTCACTGAGATATAATGCTTTGACAGAAAAAGCTTTAGGAGTATACTGACAGATATATCACGTAGTCCTAGCAGTTGAGATGATTGAAATGAAGGAAAGATTAATTTGACAAAGTTTTTGCAGCAAGTAACTTGCTTCACAGAAAGTACTGATTTTGCATTGAGCTACTGTTAATTTTTTTTTCAGGGTTGCTGTTTTGTGGAATAAATTGGTTAACAGAGAAATAACATCTGCTTTGTTATATAATGATCATAGGGAAAAGTTAAGATTAGAAGATCATCTAATCATAACCCACTGCTTAAAACAGGGCTAATTCTAAAGCTAGACCAGGTTATCTAGCACTTTAATGAAATTCTGAGTGTCTCCAAGGAGGGAGTCTTCCCAGCTACAGTAGGCAATTTTTTTTTTTAGTGCTGAACTGTTTTTCTTCCCCTTTTCATGAATTTATATTTCTTTTGTTGCAGAAAGTGACTATTGACACTTGTTCTTTCACTGTTTACATCACAGAGGAGGATGGCTTCTCTGTAAGCCCTCTTCAGTTAGCAGAAGACAGAATTGGAATCACCCTGTTAGCTTTACTTTTGTGTCCCTGCACTGGGACAGCTTTTGCTGAACAAAGTATTCACCTATAATTGGGTGAAGTTGTAGTGTTCGTGCTATACAGTTGGCAGTTTATCACAACACATAGATATTTAACTTAAAGTTCATAAGAATATACTTGAAGAACGTTATTAGTGGTTACCTAATCTGATTCATGAATTTTAAGAACATTAATCTTTTCATAAACATGAAAAGTTAAACAAAAGACACTAAAAGATTAAAACTGAATTTAAACTGGAAAAACTTTGTGTACCGAATATTTTATATCCACAGAATCTTCAGCTACTTGGAGCAACAGCAATTGAAGATAAACTACAAGACAAAGTGCCTGAGACCATAGAGACACTCATGAAAGCCGACATAAAAATTTGGATACTTACTGGGGACAAACAAGAGACTGCCATTAACATCGGTATTATATATGCTTTTACTTGATGACTTTGTTGATAGATTTAGAAATTTTAGAAGTTGCTGGAGTAAAACTGCTTTCAGAATAGAAAGGTATCTTGTAAAAATAATGCTATTATATGGGTTTCCAGAATTTACATACTATTTTATTTTTTGGTCTCTGGTAGGGAGAGAGTGGGGAATGGTAGATTCTTCCACCATTACAACAGTAACAGCAAGAAAAACTCATGTTATCCTAGAGAGGAGTTAAAAATGGGCATTTGTGCTTTTTGTAGCATTTAAAATAATGGAAAATAAATGGTTTGGGTTTTTTTGACAATGAGAGGGGAATAATATTAAGAAAATGTATTTTTAGTTTCCTTCCTATGTTTCTTCTTCTTTCAAGGAAAGCTGGTAGTGACCATGATCTTAACTAAAGTAAAGCATATAGTTAGTTCATTAAAGCACTATAATCTTTACCACCAATCAGAAGTTTCCTTTTGTAGTTTCCTTTTATTTTAAATGGGGGTAAAAGGAAATCATGAATTACCTAAGTTAAACAGTGATAAATCAGTATTTTTAAATATTAATACATGAAAGCTGCATTTAAGACCTAATACTCTTTGCATGTGAGCATATCAGCGTTTCAGTAATAAGTAGCCTAAGTGTGCCCTAAAATGTAATTTTGATTATATGTTTTCTTTTTAGTATTATTATCTTTAATCTTAAATAACTTTATATGTGCCCATGATACAGTCAGTTTGTGGTTATTTTCATTTGTACTTTCAGGTTTGAGGAAATACATTTCGTACCAATATTGTCATTTTTTTTATGAATAATAGCATATATTTATTTGTCTAGGCCTGCATCACTACTAGCTCATAGCACAAATTCTGCTTAAAGCATCAAAGATAACAGAAAAGAATGGGAATGCAGCTTGCATTCCAAAGATTTCCAAAGTTAAGGGAGATCTATTTGCTCTTTTCAACTACCTGAAAAGAATTTACAGAAAATATGTGCTTTAGTCAGAGGTGCTCAACACAAGGACAAGAAACAACAGTCACAAATTGCAACAAGGAAAGTTCTGACCATTCTGGTGTACTACCTGTATGTCTAATTCTTATAGACTGCAAAGTATTTTTTTTTACCAGTCATTTCAGATGGGGCAGTCTTCTGTCCCCTACAGAAGAAAAATAAATAAATAAAGGAAAAAACGCTTTGTTACATTTTAATGGACTTAGTGAAACAAATTGTTGAAAACAAAATGTTTTTAACAGGTCACTCCTGTAAACTTTTGAGAAAGAACATGGGACTAATTGTTATAAATGAAGGCTCTCTTGACGTAAGTAAAACATGAAGTTTTCAGTTAATGAAACATTGTGGGTTTTTTACTGCTTAAAATATCAAGATATCATGTTTGAAGTGGTTTGAAAAATAACTTGGAGCATTCATTTATCTGGACAAATACAGAAAATTCTGCTAAACCACTGGGGGGGAAGGGGGAGGGAGTCCTTTTATTTGTTTGTTCAGGGCGGGGAGGGGGTGTTTTGTTTTTTAATCTTCTCGGTTTTGGACTGCTCAACTGGAAGACAGCGCGGTCTCTGTTACAAAATGTTGATGAATAACTGCAAAACTTGGCTATGGCTGCCAGAAACAAAGTGTAGCTAATAAACAAATAGACTTCAGAATGATTACCAAGCTAATTCCATATAGTGTAATGACTCTATCCATCCAGGCACAAAGCTAGGTGCTTGTAGTAGTACCCAAACAAACTAATCCTGAGTTTGTTTCTTACATACCTAGTATCTGGCAAAAAGTACTTGTGTAGTTTAACAGCTGGAATTGTAATCAGATCTTGAAGTACAGGTAAGGGTTAAAACCACCAACAGTGCTTCATAGAGAAGAGATTCTTTCGATAAGGTAAGAATGCAAGATTAAATGAAAAATCCCATGAGAGGGAGGGGGAAACATAATTCTTGTTACTACCTCTAAGGGAGCATTAAATGAGCTTAAAAGTGGAAGAATTCCCTCATCAGGAAAAATTACTGTCGAAAAGGCTTCAGGAGAAACCATTATACTAAGCTTACCTTACTCTATATTATTTGGGTTGCTTAAGACTGGACTTAGGGAAAGAAAGGGAGAGAAGTGAAAGGGAAGTATGGGAATCAGCAAGAGGGGAATGCCTTAACTGGAGCATTCAGTGCTGGCATGTAAAAGTAGGCTATAACATGAATTAAAAATACTTTCTCCTTTTTTTAATTTATAAGTATTTATTTAAATATTTTGAGCAACTTAACATGTTTACAACTTTGCAGTGTGAACTTAATCACAATGACTTTATTTTAAATATGACCTATTTTAAGCAATATATTTTTCCTGATAAAAATTGAGAATAAAACCCAAACACAGAACAGGCAGCAGCTATTCATTAATGCTTGGAACCAGTCTGATACAGTAAGCAACTTTTGACACTAATAGCTTGTGAGAGAGGCGATTTTCTTCTTTTCTTACGTTACTTATTTGAATAGCTTATGAAGGATTGTTATCACCGATTGTTGGTATGGAAAAAAATAAAAACTTTTTGATTCAAACCCTTAATTTTTGAGTTTTTCAATCCTCAACCAATCTGTAAGAATTAATAATACATAGACTAATGGATTTCAGAACTACTGCAATACTTAATCAATGGATTTGAAATACAAAGAATTGACTATTTTGTATGCTTCTTCATATGTCATGAAATAAAGTGAGGTGGTTTTATTTAACTTCTAAAAGGAGTCCAATAAAAACTCAGAAACCAAGCATTGCACGTTAATTATTTCTAGTGTGGTGACTAAAAAATTTGAATGAATATATTTTAAGCAATGTATCTTTAAAATGTTTTTTTTTTTATTCTTAAACTGTATTATCTGATATGATAATGGTACTCAAACTGAATTTGAATACTGAATAATGGTATTCAAGCTGAAGTATCTAGATAACATTGAGATCAAGAGTTCCTTTCTCTACATGCATGAAGTAAGTTCCCATTACATGGGAATGGAGATGTCATGGCAACTGAAATTGCATTTGCAAACTGGTCACTTGCAAATCCATCTGTGCCAAAGATATACGTCATGTTTTTTCAGGAATAAGTAAATGTGGTAAAGTAAAATAAGTATAAAGTACTATAATAAAGTAAAATAAGTAAATCAGTTTCAGGGCAAGAGGTGAGGTTTATTTAAAATAATAATAATAAATTTGTGCCAATATTTTAACAAGTGACTGTGTTAAAAGCTTTCTTCCTTGTTTGATGGTGTATGTTTCACCGTTTGGTTAATATATACCTTGTCTCCTACCTGTGGGTTTTTCCTTGCTTGTATGGTTGCGATTGGATGTCAGTCTCTATTTTTAGTGTGACTGGTTGAGTCAAAATTTGCCTTGAAATCTCTGTGGGAGCAAAGTGTGCCTCAGAAGATGGTGAGGGAGGTGCTGTGATCACAGAGCCTTCAGTCAATGCAGCTGAAAGGGTGGATGCAATTTCTGTTTCTTTTCTGCATGCCAAAACAGCTGGCGAGAGGCCATAATAATTAGTTGTAATATTATCTTTTAAGGGATATTGGCCAAAACTTTGGCTTTTTAGCAGCTTAGATCCTTCATACTGAGACTCTGCCCTACCGTGCAGTGGAACTGTGCTTCCTTGAGGGCTGCTGGACAACCCAGTTCCCTCAGTACAGGAGGAACCAAGCAGCCATGAAACCTTAGAGAACAAATGGTATCATGTTGTAAGAATCTTGGACTACCCAGAACTTCCCTGCCCCACAGTGTAGTGGGACCTGTGTGGTTACAACCTTAGAGAACTGTTTTATGGCATTTCAGTGATACTGGATTCTTCTTGCCTTTGCTGTTATAGTTATAGCACAATATCTCGTACATACCAGTGGCGTGTTCTAAAAAGGAGCTAGCTCAATGCTGATCCTTCAGGGACAGGCAGTGTCCCCTGTCCCTAAGACATGTAAAACAGTTAACAGAACAAATGTATCCGCAGTTTGGTCATTATTACAACCTTAGCATGCAAAACACAGGAAATCAGAGTTTAAAAAAAAGTTTTACTTTTGTCCCAGCTCCATGAACTGTCTCCAAAAAATATGCTGTAGAAAGAGATCTTTGTATGAAGAAATACCCTTATTTATGGAATTAAAAGAAAAATAAGTTCACCCACGCACCCATTTTAGCATCCCTTAGGTGAAGTAGAACTGGAATCACTTCCAGAAAACGTTTAAATATTTCTATTTTTTTGCAACATTATTTGTATTGAGACTCCGCTCCCAGAAACATCATCTTAGCTTCACAAACAAAATGTGGTTTTGGTAGTAAGTTCTTACATAAAAGAACACTGGAATTGATTTTTGCCTCCACATTAACTTCTTGGGCTGCTAAATGTCAGTATAGTACTGTTAGTCATGGACAGAAAACATAGTTTTATTCTTTCAATTGTGAGCTTCAAACTGAAACTAGAAAATAGTTTGATTACCGTTCAGTTTCACTGAGAAACACTTCATAGGAATGGTGTAGAAGTAAATGAGGGATATTTTGGTAATGCTTTTAATTGAAGACACTGGATTTCAGCATAGAGCTGACGGGGGTGGGGGGGGGTTAACCTGTGGTATGCCTGGAGATACCTGACATCATGTCTGTTTGTGATTAAAAAATAAATTAAGGGCAATTTAAACAGGAGAGTTTATACTGCATGTATGATGGAGAAACAATAGATGAGAAGAATATTACAGGTACAGGCTATTGTGTTTTTCAAATGTTGTCCGAAGCTAAGTAATCCATGAAGATAAGGAAATATCTAGATAGATAGATAAGGAAATAAGATATAGATAGATAAGGAAATAGATAAGGATATATATATATATAGGATATAGATATAGGATATAGATAGATAAGGAAATAGATAAGGAAATAAGGATACTTTTTTGTACATTGCAATATTTCTTAATAAAAGAAGGCACTCCGCAAAATAGTTACAGAAGTTGTCCATTTTTAAGATGTTTCAAAGTGTTACTAAAAAAAAAAAAAGTGTCACAGTGGCACCTCCTTTACCTTGAAGTTTCTACAGAGGGGGAGACAGGAAACTTGAAGTGCGGAATTTCCCATCAGCCTTATCTTCTTTTAGATAAACCTTTAGATAAATCTTTAGAAGGCCAGTAGAAGCTAATTAGGCCAAAACCTTAGACAACAGCATGTCCAGATTATGGGAGTAAGTTGGGTGGGAAAACAGTATCATAAGTTTCATATCAGAGTGTTTGAGATTTGTAATTCTACTTGATGTTTTCTTTTTAGATGGCTACACCAAATTCTGTTTACATATGCCTGATATCACAGGAGTAGCACAATTTTTTGGTTGTTATATTGTTGTCATAGGATGTGACGGTTTGTTAGATTGAATTTTTTATAAGCACAAATTTTCATCTTTCTTGAAGAAAATGTTGTAGCTCTATGAAGGCCATTCATTGTAAAACATACAACAAACATTTTTTTTTTCTTCATGAAAACTCCATGTCACTCTATGGTAGACCTGTATTGTAATTAACCAGACCTACCCAAAGCAGGCTAAATACAAAACACTGCTGCATAAATACAGATGAATACTGAATATAATCTGAAATTCTTAGTACTGCCTTACAGAGCAGTGACATGAGCAGGTGGGAGTCAAAATTCCTTTAGCAACTGAAAAAATGCAAAATATGACGTGTAGTTGATGCTGTCTTACCTTAAAATGTAAATTTAATCTGATAGCTAGAGCTTTTGGTTATAATGCATGTAATTGTATTGTGAACCATCTTTGAAATTTCCTTTACTTTTTTTCAAAATGTTTAGGACCATTTTTTTTATAATTGTGAACAAAATTTTTTTCTTGCAGTATCTGTCTATGTATGTGAGTTTTCCTTTCCATAGAAATAAAGAAGACATATTTTAGTAATATCTTTTTGCAATCATTTATGCAACTATTATTGCTATTCAAAGAGCATTAAAAGTTCCACAGCAATTTAGATATTTTTGGCAGGGTGAGAGCAATCCTACATACCTTTTGTACTGTGGTTTCTAATGGCACTACTGCTGCAAATTTGCAAATTGTTTTTTAATGGATACCATCTATTTGATAGCATAATCAAAAGAAAATTTCCTCAAGTGTATGCCAGTGTTTCTGATTGCTGAAGGAATTATTAGACGTACAAATAGTAGGAATTAAAAATAATCAACACATTTTTTGTGCAATAGGGAACAAGAGAGACGCTTAGCCATCATTGCAGTACTCTTGGAGATGCTTTAAGGAAGGAAAATGATTTTGCTCTCATCATTGACGGTAAATCTCTGAAATATGCTTTGACATTTGGAGTGAGACAGTATTTCCTGGATTTGGCTTTGTCATGCAAAGCTGTTATTTGTTGCAGGTAAGGTTTACGTTATTCTTTCTCTACAATATTTTTATTGACAAATAATAATTAAAAAACTATTTCTGTGTCAGAGCAAATATTTATATCCATGTCTTCTAACTATGGAATAAAAAAAAACGTAGTTGCTAACATTCTCAAATACAATCATTCAAGCAAAGTATTTCTGTAGTGAAGCCTGAAACAGGAGTATACCTGCCAAACCAAGTTACTGACGTTGCATATATGCAGGAAAATCATGTTATCCATAAAGAATAGTCTCAGCAAGATTAAGACACTGATCTTAACCTTAAATTGTTACTGCAGTTAACTGCAGGTTTCAGTACATCTGGTTTCTTTTGTAGAGTTTTCTCCATAGGCAAGATTTTATAACCCTGCCTTTTCTCTAAGTCACAGATTACACTGCACAGAAAGTGCACAGAAATGTTAAAGGTACTATGCTGAGTGATTTGTATTTCCTGAAGTTGATGGAAACACCTTTTTATTATTACTGCTATTATTCCTAATTGTTTTGGAGTTCTTGTAATGCAATCAAGCATTTAATCTTTTCCTGTAAACATCAGCTATTGGAGCTCTAGGCTTACCTTAACAAGGGAAGTTTTTTGCGATTAAAGAGAAATACATACATTTTTCAAACATAAACAATATAAAAGCAGTTTGGCTTGTCTTTTAACATTCTTGTATTTATATTAAGGAAGGACTGTATAATTGATAGCTTGTGTGTTTTGGGGCCTACTTGCATTTTTACGGCTTTAAACACAAAAACCACAAACATCTCCTGAGTAGTACATCACCTCTTCTATATTCGAATGACTGAACTAAAAGGGAAGTTGGGTGATTAGTAGCTAGATAAATAAGAACTGCTCCTGTTGACTTTCAAAGAACTTGGCTTAGCCCAAGTGATTTATCTGTCAGCAGAAGCGAGGACTTTTCTTTACAAGATCATTGGCAACACAGATAGGATATCTTTATTAGAAATGCAATAAAAAAATCGAGAACTGTGGAAATAGCTGTTATTTTCATCAGTGTCTGAGGTAACTATTACAAGGATAGCCAGTTAATGTTCTCAGAACGTTTTTCACTATTTTAACCTCTGTAGTAGTATGGAAAAAGCTGGTGGGTGTATTAAAACAGGAGTAGTAAATTCAGAAACAAAGTATTCAGGCTCGTCTACAATCCCAATATCCTGCTGTTTCTCAATATAAAAGTGCCATAAATGTGAGTTTTCAGAGTTAATGTACTTCTGGAAGTTTTAGAGATGTCTGTGTGTTGGTTACATGCAGTTCCATTTTGTTTTATGTAGGGTACTCTGATTATAATTGCTTTAGAAAAAGAATCTATGGAGAAGGAAGTCTGGATTTTGTACAAGAACAAAGTAATTCTTGGAATTCAGCATCACTTCTTCCAAAATTCAGATCTTCCTTCAATAAATTAAGCTTCTTGCCTATTATCTACCTATTTTATTATCTATTTGAAGGAAGAGGCGTGGAGTGCACAAATGCAAAAACTGTTGTAAATATACCTTAGTAGGCTGTCTTTTGATTAATAAGTAAGTAGAAGGTGCTTGTGTTCAGGTACAGAGTTTAATGATATTCATTAAAATAAAACATTCATCTCAGAATGGGTATGTTCAAAGTAGAGCTATTTTTCTGCCTTGCAAAAGGAAAAGTAAATGGGTTTATAGCATCCAAAGAAATACCTGGATCATATGATCTTCCTGTCCTTTCTGTCAAGTAGTGTGTTCTGCTTGTGACTTTTTAGGTTTTTTTATTTTTAAGCCTTAGCTTTGTAGCCAAGCTCCAAGATGAAACACTTCTTCAAACTAAGGTCTTACACTGATCACAGTTTATTCTGTGTATAAACATGCTTCTCATGGCAATGACGGAAAGTTGGAGTTTTGTACTTGTTTTGTTGTTTCCAGTTTTGCTCATTATAACAAACAACAAGCAGTAGATGGGTGTAGAACTGCTTTGTCAACACTGTTCCTTTTTCTTCTTTCCTCGATTTGAAACTACCTTTTGTGCTGTTTGAAGAGACATTATTGTTGTTTTGAACTATGAAACCATTCTAGAGTATTTTGTATGTATAGTTGCCCTTTATTGCTAACTTTTCTGTGATAAAACAACAAAAGGAAGGTCTCTGTTCTAGTAGCATTTTCCTTACCACTTCTGTATTTCCATAATACATTTAGATCATCTGGTTTCAATGCATGTCTAGGTATATGCTCTGACATACTTTGTGGTTGTTTAAAAATTGGCTGCAGGTTTCAAACTAAAATATTTGCTTGTAGCACTCGCTGTTCTAGTATGTGCATTTTTAATATCACATGTTTCACAAAAATTAAAGTTCTATCAAAATATTTTTTTCTGTTCATGCTCCATCTTCCATAAATAAAATTGCTTTTCCTTGTTTCTGAGCATGAAAACAAAAAACTTTATCATTTTAAGTTAATGTAAATCCCTTAAATATGTCATCCTGACTAAATGAAAGCGTAGGCCTCTTTTCCATCCATGTAAAAGCACTGAAAATTTTAAGCAGTCGGTTTTAAAAGTACAAATTACATCACTTTCTTTGAAGTTTTCAGACTGTGTTCACTTGTTCAGAGGCATTTATTACCAATGAATTCTTAATAAGAGTAGCCATAACACAGATGAAGCTGACAAATACTCAGTAGACATTTCACTTCAAAAAACTGCGTATGTTATTAATTCCAAGCAGATGTTTGGCTTAAAGACTTAGACAAACTAAATTCCAACTCTGTATTGGCTTCTGACTAATGTGTGCAACAAGAATGTTGAATTGATTATTCTGTAGTAAAAATGTACAGCTAAGAGTAAACAAATTGAACGGAAGGTATTTTTTTATTGGTTTCATAAATTCAGGTGTATCCAGTGAACACTTTTGCTTTCACCTGGCAATGAAAGTGCCATCCTCCAGCTGCCTCTGTAATGTTTTCTGAAAGGGAAATAAGCCGCCGTTCCTGGAAAGTTGAAAAGATTAAAAAGTTCTCAGTTAAGGAATCTTCTGCAGCTGGATAGGGCTGGTCTTGAGACTCATCAGCAGTGTTCAAATAAAATTAAAAAAAAAATTCTTAGAAATACCTCTTGATATGCTTAGACCATAAGAATTCTTTTGAAGGATTGTTGTCCAGAAGCTTTCATCCCAAGTTCACCACAAGTTTGTACTCCTCCCAAGTACCCTTCTCAAAAATCTAATAGCATGTGTTACATAAGCTGATGAATAAAGTAACTAAATAGCTACCTTCCATACAAAGTCTGTATTATTTTTCATGTTTTATTTTATTTTTTTACAATTAAATTTTATGCAACCTTTTTCTGTCTTGTTGCACTTAAAGATTAAGAAATTTTACTTAATTAGCACAGAATAGGAATTGGGTTTCCTTTCAGCTGATGGGGCATCACCCACATTGACCTGTGAAAAGCTGTTCTCTGGTACTTGGAGAGGAGAACTAGAATTGCTACAAGGACGTTACTGAAACCCAGTGGGGATTAGAATACTGTATGTGAGCAAAGGCAAGCATAGACACACTTGTCAATTGTTCCAGTTTGCTCTGACATCTCTCTCTTAAAAATCTTATAATTTATTTATAAAATAAATATTTTAACAGAGGAAGATAAAAATCATAAAAGTTAAATATGAAACAATCTACAGTTACGCAACGTTAATACTGTTAGTGGCAGTGTTGGGGTTTCTTCCAGTACTGCATTTTAGGGGCCCATTGCTGTTTGATTTGTATATCTCTAGTCCTATTAATGTCTTGCTTCCACAAATTCAAGGTTTCTGTGAATTTTTTAGGAAATGTGCTTTTAGCATATAGCCTAAAGGCCAACAACAAGATGATGTCAGTGACTGGGATGTTAGTTAACCTGTTTTTATTGCCTTTTTAAGGAATAATGTATGTTTTGCAAGTGCATTCATTTGAACGTTCTGTGTTATTTTTTTTTCCCTGTTATACCTTAGGGTATCTCCACTTCAAAAATCTGAAGTTGTAGAAATGGTCAAAAAACAAGTTAAGGTAGTAACTCTAGCAATTGGTGATGGAGCAAATGATGTTAGTATGATACAGACAGCACATGTTGGTGTTGGTATTAGTGGAAATGAAGGTCTACAGGCTGCTAATTCTTCAGACTACTCAATTGCTCAGGTAAGTCATTACACTGTAAAATGTAAAAGTAAAGTTTAATAGTAAACTTATAATAAAAGTAAAAAATAGTAACAGTAAAGTTTAATATTGGATTAATATCAGTCTATACATGTTCTAAATGTATGTTTGTTTCCCATTTTTTGCAGTTCAAGTATTTGAAGAACTTGTTGTTGGTTCACGGTGCCTGGAATTATAACAGAGTAGCTAAATGCATCTTGTATTGTTTCTACAAGAACATAGTCCTTTATATCATTGAGGTAATTTTACAGTATAGTAAATTTTACTTTATAAAATTGTTATTTTGAGCTTCTGATTATTCTATATGATTTTTAAGAAGCATTTAAATGTCAGTAAACACTAATAGTGAATCTTCAATAAGCTGATGAATATTAGAATGATTATTTTTTACTTTAAAAAATTCCAGCAGTAGTCTTATTGCTAAGTACTACATATGTAGTATTATATTTGTACTGCATCATACTTATTAAGAATCTGTACCTCTCATATCATTTCAGTACCTAAGTAGCCTTAAATTTACCAAGAGGTTTGTACGCTTAAGCTCTTTATAGAGCAGATGTCATTAACTGTCTAATTTGCAAACTGAAGACCTTTTTCAGGTCACCGTTGAACTTCACGATGCTGTTCAGAACAATCCTTAGGGTTTTTATATACATGCTTAATTACACAGAGGCATACTTTTTACTTGTTGTTGTGGTAACCATGCCTCTTTAGACTCTATTTTATGAAGTGAATACTTTCCTTAAAGTAGCTGGCCTAGTTTTCTCACCTGAGATTTTAAGCAGAGTGGGATCTTGAGAAAAATACAGTAGTATGAGAGGACTGTGCTGTGACAAATGTGCGCCTATTGGTTTGTATAGTTAAGACAGCATGTACAGCTGTAGTTTTCATGACCACGTTGCAACCTTACAATTTTCAATATACCTTTTAGCAGTTTTTTTAAATGTTTTTCCTTCTTCATTTACTGTTCTTCTTTCCTTCAACAGTCTCCTCCTTTCTTCTTCCTTGCTTTCTTATAACCAAATATGTCTAATAACAATATTTATATTTGATTCAAACTTTAAATTAACAATGATACTATGGGTTAAAAATGCAAAAATATTTCTGTTAGACACGATCTAAACATTAGGTTAATATTTCTGATTTTGATACTTATGTTGGTGATCTTATACTGTTGCAATATCTGAAAATACTTACAACTTTGTATTTTATTATAGTTATAAATATAAGAAACACATTCTGTGTAAGTGTAACCAGAAAGTATGCATTTTTCTTAACATATTTTTAAATTTTTCTAAATTTTCCTTTTCCTCTTTATCATGTTATTAATGTAAATAAATTTCAATGCAAGTAGCAACAAGTTTATTGACTCTTTAGAAAAGCTTAAAAATATCTAATTAAATGATCTTACTTTTAAAAGTACTCATTAGCAGTAGCTCTTATATCAATACTTAATTTTTTTTGAATTGTTCAACTTTTTAGTCAAAGCACTATTAATGTATACTTTGAGTTTACAGAAAAACTTATGAAGCTGGGATTTAGAAAATATTCCTTGTTTTTCTTAATTTGTCTAAATGTCATTGTCACCTGCAAACATGTTTAAATTTATAACTTAAATAAAATATAAATATCCCACCACTTGTATTCTTTCTGATAAACTTAAATGCAAGGTACAGGCATCATAGAGGAAAAATACAAAATAATAGAAAAAGTAATCTCTACCTGCTGAACAGATGGAAGGGCAAAGAGATCATTTTTATGTGGATTATGACTCTTTATATATAATGCATACAAACATTTTATCATATACACCCTTTCTGAAAGACGAGAAGACCTCTACTTCAATTCCTACGTACCCAACATTTGTCAGCTCAAAATCTTTCACAGATGTTAATAGCTCATGTCAATACTGTGAATGAATGGGCAGAAATTCATCATTGAATGTCTTTGGAAGGGACAACTGCCAGTCTTGAATCTCGCTTTTCAGTTTTTTGTACAGATCAGGCGTGGGAGCAGAGAGCTCAATGAGTATTTGTAAGCTGCTGCTTAATATGCAGAAATGCTACATCAGGAAAATGTCTGTGGAGCTTTTGTGACCACGCCTCTTCTGTCTTGGATTTTAGAAAATAATACCCTGAAAGGCATGTCTGGAAGTTTTTGTTTGTTTAAAATTTCTTTTTATTAGCTGACAATAATTAAAAATACCTACCTTTACTTAATGTGTATGTGTTATATTTTTTAATGTCTGCTCAGTACTAATCAAATGAGTAACATAATAGATTCCATGTAATCTAAAATGCAGCCTTTTTCCTAGGCAAGTATGGGATGATATGAAATAAGTGCCATTACTTTCTTGGTTTAGAAAATACTAAGGGTTTAAAGTAGTACTTCATGCACACTGATTAGTGTTTATCAACATTTAAACTCCTATTGATAAGAAATTAGAAGCGGTCAGTAATAACTTTTCTTCCACTCTGTTATGATTCAATAGATAATTAAATATGTACCTCATCTTTAGTATAGAAGTAGTCCCCATAACATTAGAAGTTATACACTGAATGCAGAAGTTATGTATGCATACAGACTGTAGTGTCTGTGCCCCCTTTCTTGTATTACATGGTTTGAAAACTTAGCAATGTAAAGACCTGCATCAAGGTCCATCTCATTTTGCATAGCCTATAAAGCTAAGTCCTTCATTTCCAAAGTCCTGTACCATTGAACTACAAAATGATCTGAACTTCTTCCCAACTTACAGTCTAAATTGCTTCTCAGAGACACCCATCTCCTTTCCTTCTGTTGCAGGGGTGCTTGATTAGTAATTTGAGCAGTTTGCTTAGGGCATGCGCCCTAAGTTATCTGCATCTGCCCCCAAATTACCATGATGTACAATATGTCATATTTTGCCTGTACAGCTGCCTTCGTTCTCCATCATAATGAGGATGAAACACACTTGTCCATAATTAAACTTCCAACTGTGAACCAAGAAACTGGTTTTTGTCACTATTAATACTGTACTCATCTCTGTAGAGTTTGTCATGTAAGGTTAAGGATGTTGTTTGCTAGGGTCAAAGGTTCAGAAGTTAGGGTAAGTATCTGACTTACTTTCCTCCCCTCTTACAGTTTGAGCTGAGGGCTGTACTTACCATTGCTTCTACTTCGCCTTAACCTCTACCCTGTACGGAGCTGCTAATTGTTTTGGAGCCATAGCTATTCTTAATATGAATATTCAAATACTGTCTTGTAAACAGAAGCAAATCCATGTTTCTTCTTAGATATTTAAAATACTCTCTCTTATAGTAGTCTACCTGGTATTCCACTAAATAGTAGGGTTTCTACTAGAGGGCACTGATTTTTAGCTACATTTGAAGGGTTCTCTACCCATTTTGTTGATAGATTCAACATGAACTTTAGAACTCAAACTTCATTTCTTCCTGGACTGTATCTGGCATTCTGACCAAGAGTTGTGCCAGTTCCTTATTACACTGAAATGCCTGTAACTTCTGTGCTTTCTTTGGAAGAAAGTAAATGCTAAGCTTTCAGGAAGCTAATGTTATTCGTTACAGGATTTCTTTACAACTCTACAGTAAAACTGCAGTTTTCAGAGTTCTAATAGCTTGAAAATTTTAACTTAAATTATGTACAAAACAAAACTGAAAGCAACAGGGTATTTGAGGAATGAAGTGCTACATAACATTTCAAAGAGCCTTGTTAGCAACTTAATATATGGCATTTCGTGGTAAATTAAAATACTTGTATTTCTTTAAAACTGTCACTTAGCATCACTTACATTTAGTAATAGAGAATATGTGGAATAGATTCACTATATGTATTTAGGCCTAGCGAAATCACAACAGAAAGTTCATGGGTTTTTTTTTCTGTTTTTGTTTTACAAATACTCCTTGGTTATGACAGCTCAAATATATGTCTACTTGTTTTAATATTTTATTTCTAGTGTTGTACTTCTGTTAAACTGCCTGAAATTACCAGAGCAAATAGGCGTATATGTTTATGCCTGGTTACTGAGTCATGTATTCTTTATTAATACAGTCCTTTTCCATCACCCTTTCAAATTAAGAATCTTAAAAAGGAGTAGATCATGTAATGGTGTCTGTCCTTCATTCCCCTCTCAAGAGCCATCTTCCTATTTGGGAGTAAAATAATGTAGGAACTGCTTGTAATCAGAAGGTTGAAAAGAGAGAAGGCGGTTGAGGAGCACAACTTGTATCCAGCAGTAGTGATGAGGTTCTGGATTAGATTCACGCTTTTAGCTTAACGTAAAATATCAAAAAACTTGTGCTGCTGTTTAGTGATGAACAAACACTCATTCCCTCCTACTCAACTGCTGAGAAAATGCTGCTAGTAAATGTCTTCTACATTTACCACAGTGGAATCATAACTCCTGCTTCAAAAATCCAAAATGAAAATACACAGGATTTAATAAAAATCCGATTCATCAACTGCTATAAAGCAATTCTGTAAAATAATATTGCTTTTTCCATGAATACACTGTAATATAAAAAAGTAGAATGCTTGTTGCAACAAAAGTAACTTAGCATTAAGAAGACTTCTAAAGAAGACTTCTAAAACTTCATTGTATTTTATATCTTTGTATTGTAGGCTCTAATGTTTGTAATTTTGTACAAAGTCATGTTCCAATAATTGGACATAAAAAATTTACTTTTTTATTGGTTATACAAACAGCAGTTTTAACTACATTATTATTCTCCTTTTTAGTGCTAATAGTTGCTAACTTCCATTCTTTTTCTATCTCAAAGTATTTACAAAAATGTTCAGACATTCCTCCGTGTGATAAAAGAATGAGTTTGTTCATAGGATCTGGTTATCTGGATGCCAGCCTGTGTACATACTGATAAACAGTTAATTTGTAGTAATTCATACTTTCATAATGAAGTCGACTGAAATGTGCACTGTAGCACAGTCTCTGCACAGTGACATGCTTCTTCTCCACTCTGTCATTGGACTAATATAAACATGGAGTAAGAAGTATAAGAAGGTGGTCATGCTGTATGCTGGTGCTGAAAAACATGAGAAAGTGTGTCATTCTTTTCAAATTAAATTTTTAATTCATTAAGCAAAAAGTAATAAAACTTACGAAACAGAAGAGATTTCCAGCTGCCTCTACAATATTCTGTAACTGAGTCAGTGCTTATTACATTTTAGTTGATTTAGTGCTCTGGTAAAGCCTCATGATCTCATGAGTTGCTTCTATGAGAAAGGAGTATTTGTAATAGTTTTCAGTTCCAAACTACAGCTTGCTGTAAGAATTCTGTAAGTTAGGAGGTTTGTTAACGATTAGAAGATGAGTGTCTCTGTAGGTGTTTCCTCTTTTTTATTTCCTCTATGTTTCTCAGAATTCATTAAGACTTACAATACAATACAAATGCAGTGAGCTAAATTACTCGTAAATGCTTAAAGAATAGAAAATTCCTTCTGAAAATAGGTACCTCCCTGAAATGCTTTCACATTTAGATAGAATTGCTCACATACTGGACTAGATTGCCCATCATCTGTTCTGAAAGCATGTCGTTTTTGTACTACTTTTTTCATATAGGTTTAAACCAGAACATTCTCAACTGTGTTGTAAATGTGTTCTAGGAATACCCCTTTTTGTGAAGCCGAAGAAAAATCTGCTTATCAGACCTTGCAAGACATTTGAGTAATATGGTTCTCCTCTTTTTCAGATCTGGTTTGCTTTTGTCAACGGCTTTTCTGGACAAATTCTTTTTGAAAGATGGTGTATAGGTCTTTACAATGTGGTAAGATGATTTTTGTGTTTTCATTTTGGACCATAATTGTAAGTTTCTTGAGTAAGCAACTATCAAGCAATCCTTAAGCAAGTTCTTACCTCTCAAGTTTTTGTTGTGTTTTTTTTTTTTTTTAATCTATATTCTAGATGTTTACAGCAATGCCTCCACTAACTCTTGGAATATTTGAGAGATCTTGCCGGAAAGAAAACATGCTGAAATATCCCGAGTTATATAAGACTTCCCAAAATGCACTGGACTTTAATACCAAGGTAGATAAAAAATTCAAATGTAATTAAAGCAGAAGTTAATAGCAATTCAGTATAATTATCTGTTTTATTCCTGTGCTACATATTCTCATAGTTAAAAATTGAGAAGATTTTTATTGCTACTGTTTCCAGATGTATACTTGTCTATAAATGATACAAATTGTATTTATCCAAATTTAGTAAAAATGGAAAGGGACAGCAAGCATTTATTTTCAGCTCTGTTTTTTTCCTCTGCTGGCAATAAAGCTGTCTTCTATAGGCAGAAGTGATTAGACCTCTCTGTCATTGGTGTGTATGTATTTGTACTGTTATATGGAAATGGATTACTGAAGCCTGTGGAGAAGTGTTGCAGAGGACAATAAAAACTGTCATTAGATTTGTAGAGGGAGGGACTTGTACTATTCTTTGTCAATTTGGAGTTGCGATTTTACGGTTTAATTTTGAGATTTGGAAAAAAAATACTTGGGGGCAGTTAAAAATGCATCAATGTGGATCAAAGGAAATCTGAGGCTACTTTCGGTAGAAAATGGTCAACATTCATCTTGGAGATGAAATTGGACAAGAATGTAGGGGTTATATATAAAATATGCACAGTTTCAATAGATTTGTCCATAAATAATCTGTATTAAAAGAATTAAACTTTTTCCTGAATCTGCAATTTCATGAATACTGTGATGTTTGTATGAGCTCCTTCTAATTTGATTTAATTTGATTTTTCTACATATAATTAGGACATTTGAAGTAATGTCACTATATAATGTACTTGGGAGACATTTTTAGTTTGTCACTGAATTAGCTATGCCTATAAGTGATGATTTGTAGTAGATATGGAGAGCTGATGCAGCGTTCTGAGCTTCATGTCTGTGCCAATTGTATTATGAAATTGGAGAGAATTATTTGTCTAAACTATCCGCATTCACAGAAGGATGTTAGATTCTGCTGCTTCTTTCCTTTCACCCACAAAAACAAACCTGAAAATCGTAAGGAAACCAGGGAATAGTTTGTGTCACTGTGAACGCTTTACAAATACAAGACTTTTCATGGTCTATTGCTACAATAGCTTCTGTGTTGTGATAGTTTGAATACAATAACGTATGTCATGAGATACAGTTGTTGGATTGTTCTGTTTTTAAATAATAACTCTAATACAATTTTTATTATTGCACAGATGTATTGTTGACTTCATTGGAAATTCTGAGGCTGTTCCCATACAATGCTCATTAGGAGTAAATGTCTACAAAATTCCCAGCTATATAAGTTGAATAGTTGGTGTTAAAGATTTGGAAACATGACTGCCTTGAATGTTGATGCAGATGTTTGTTATGGTAAAAGGGATCAAAGGTTATGAGGTCATGACAGAGGTTAAAGGATTAGCATGTGACAATAAGAATTGGTCAGGAAAATGGAAAAGTAGAACTAATTTTTCTTGCATCCACCTGTGCTTTCTGTCAAATAAAAACTTCTGGTAATGACATAGCAAGAGGGAGAGACAAAGGTTAATGAGTAGCACAAGTTCAAATGTGCAAAGTGGTGGAGTGTAAATTGGATCATTCAGCCTAGTGTAGTTGTATAGTCTAACAAAGGGCTGAGATGTTGTGGAAAATGTTGTGAGGCAGTCAACTTAATTTCAATTGTTTGAACACCTTAACTCATAATACACATTAGTTAGTTACACTAAAGTCTATGACTGTCAAATGCATTGCTAATGAAAAAACGATTGCTATCCTGGAGGACACAGGTTACATATTTCTGAGTGAGTCTTTTTATATCTTTGTACGATATATATTTCAGAAAGCATCAGTAGACTGTTTCTGCTTAAACTTAATACAGTTCTTTTCAAAAGACTTTTTTATAAAACATAAAATAAGTTTGAAAGTGAAATTCAAATTATTTAGCAAACACATTAAAGGAAGTTCAATATGATGAAGCTGTGCACTTCAAGAATGGAGCTTGTAAGGAGAAATCTTCGGAAGATATAATTATTTGTCCTTTTCTGATTTCTTTACATGTGGAAATATGTAGACAGGTATGCGTAGAACTTGGAGTTATTGCTCTGTTATTTCTTATTATACAAGATGTAAATTATAAAAACTGAAGTAATTTTAGTTCCCTAATTAGAATGCAGCAATAGTTCCAGTTGTCTGGTTTAGCTTATTTTTTCTGATGGTATTCCCATATGCATACATTTTAATTTCCCTTCTGATTTGAAATTAAAAGGAGGAGATAATACACACTTTTTTTCAAAACATAAAAAATAAACAAATGACCCATGAAGAGCTAAGAGGCAGAAAGTGCCTGTCAGTTATATTACTTCACAGTGGTGGCCTGACAGAAACACATTTTGTGAATCTAACACACAGATAAAAAGAAAGGTCAGGGTTCACAGAGCTAGTTTATTGCAAATGGTTCTCATGGATTTCTCTTTTCCCTTAGGTTTTCTGGGTTCATTGTTTAAATGGCCTCTTCCACTCATTCATTCTGTTTTGGTTTCCACTAAAAGCCCTCCAGCATGGTAAGTGTTATGAAAAAATAAAAATATAAATCTTCAAAGGTACTAAATTTCTAAATACCTTTTTTTCTTAGTAATGCTTTGTTAATACTAACAGTTTTGTGTGGTCAAGTGTCAAGATATCATTTCTAGAACTCAAGCAGATGCAGTCTATTTAAAATGTTTTACTTAAAGTAAGTTTAAAAGTAGGAGTAATATTACATACATGTAATCATGTACCTAAAACTATATAAATATGTTCGAAGTAAATTGAAACAATACGGAGAAAATTGTTTTTAATTATGTTATTTTTATATAATAACCTGTGTTAAGTACTTAAAAAATCATAAATTACTACAGTCCTTTGCATTGTCTCTTATATTTTCTAGCCTTTATTGCCTATCAACCCATTAGTTTATATCTGTATCAGTAGGATTGTGACAGATGCAAGGGAGATATCTTGGATGGCTCAGTGCTGTCACTCAGCTGTCATACATGCACCTGAGATGCAGAAGGAAATGGGACAGTTGGGAGACAACACCGTATTTGTTAGAGCAGACTGAAAGCACTCTTTCCAGTTTCTGGGAATACTTGTGTGTATGGGAGCTCCAATAGGGGTGGGCTGGTTTTGCTTCCACACTGTAGAAAATTTCAATTTAAATAATAATAATAGTGTGTATGCAGCAACTTTTCTGTACATCTAGTAGTTATCTCAGTTTCCCTGATAACCACCAGGCAGTCTGCTCTGGTACAGGTGACAGAAATGTTTTCATGGACATTTTGGAACTGTAGGAATGATGTTAGGAACTGTAGGAACTGTACGTGGTTGACCTTTAAGAGTGAGACAGTCACAGCTGCTTGTGGCCAAAAACATTAAAGGAAAAACTTTTCAGTATTCTATAATGACTTCTGATAAGTATCAGAAAGTAGGTAGCAGCCTGTTTTCTCTAAAAAGCCATTTTGATGCATGTTCAGTGGCAGCTGATTGCCATGGAGAGGGTCATAGACAGCCCAGGAAAAAGGAGGTCCCAAAATGTTAATTCATACACTAAAACCACAGCCTCAAATCCAAACTACAATCCAAATTCAAAGCTGTAGCCAACCCATGTGAGAGAGTGATGTATTACACAATGCAGAAATGTTTGAGCGTATGCAGTGATGCAGAATGGAGTTCATATGTTAACGGCAAAGCTGAGATATTTGGGTAAGGTTGTGGGGTTTCTGAGAGAGCACTCCCATGCAGGCCTCTCAGGCTTGCAGCCCATGGGCTAGAACTGACCTGCTGACTGTCAGCAAGTGGCCCCCCTGAAGTCTGAACTGACTGAAAGTTTTAAAGTACTAAAAATTGTAAAACTTGTAGATCTCCTACTGTGAAAACCTCTGTTATTACCCTCTGGAAGCTGCTGCCACCCCTTTCGTACCAAAAATAAGAGTTTATATATATATAATGTTGTCATGGATATTTAAGTGTCTGTTTCCTTTTCCCAGGTACTGTATTTGGCAACGGTAAAACTTCAGATTATCTGCTTTTGGGAAACACCGTTTATACTGTAAGTCTTGCTATGGCTATACAATGCTCTATCAGCTGACTATCTTTATTGTCTCTGTCTTTAACTGAGATGTGGGTTTTTTTTTGTTGTTTTTTTTTTTTTTGCAATTCTCTGTATGGAAGACCTGATTCACTGTAGTACCATAAGAATAAGAAATTATCCTTGGATGACTTTTTGAAAAATCTTGAAGTACCTTTTGCATTCTAATTCCAGATTCCAAAACAGAGTAGTTTAATAAAATAAAGATGCAGAACATGCATCTCTCTGTTACTGGAAACTGTCTATTTTTGAAATAGCAGGAACTGTAATTCCCAAACTAATACACTGCTTAATTTAAGGTAAGTTTCCTCTTTGGAGAAATCCTGGGTTACTGGATGTGGGCTGGTTTCTGGACTTAAGAAGATATAGTTCTGTACTTCCTCTGTTATTAATAATAGGAACTTGAAGGAAAGGTATAGCTGCACGGAACTAAGACTTATAGGATCTTTCTTTCGAGGCAACTAAAGTGCCAGAGTTAATTACACTTGACGCAAAACTAACAGCAATCCTCTTTTACACTTGTACTTATTAGTCATTATTGCTTTTTCTTTTAATCTTTATATATCATTGAATAAATCGTTGAAGCTAAATACCTGTTTCTCACTAGATATCAGTCTTAACCAACAGGTGAGGGTTTTCCAAGAACTTTCTGAGAAACAGAATTAGACTTGTGCTCACTCTCCTCTGTTCTTCAAAGTTGAGTGTAATTAATTTTTCACAGAATTGCAGACTGGTTGAGATCGGTAGGGACCTCTGGAAGGTGTCTGGTTCAACCCCTCTGCTCAAGCAGGGGTACCCACAACAGGGTGCCCAGGACCACATCCAGGTGGCTTTTGAACATCTCCAAGGAGGAAGCTCCACAGCCTCTCTGGGAAGCCTGTGCCAGGGCTCCTCACCCTCACAGTAAAGTGCTTCCTGATGTTTAGACAGAACCTCCTGTGCTCCAGTTTGTGCCCATTGCCTCTTGTCCTGTCACTGGGCACCACTGAAAATGGCCTGGCTCCATCTTCTTTGCACCCTCCCTTCAGGCATTTATACACACTGATAAGGTCCCCCCACTCTTCTGAGCCTCCTCTTCTCCAGGCTGAACAGCCCGAGCTCTCTCATCCTCTTCTCCTAGGAGAGGTGCTCCAGTCCTTTGGACATCTTGGTGGCCCTCCATTGGACTTTTTTCCCATATGTCCAGGTCTCTCTTATACTGGGCAGGCCAGAACTGAACGTAGTACTCCACCAATGCTGAGTAGAGAAGAAGGATCACCTCTCTTGAACTGCTGGCAATACTTTATGTAATGCATCCAAGAGTACCATCATCCGTCTTAGCAAGGGCACATGCAATCCTGTTCCTTTTACTTCCATGTGAGAACATAAAAGAAAATAACCAGAGCCCAATCTGTGCGTTTCCTACTGGTGTGGCAGTTAAAATAAAATGTTTCTTCTGCCAGTCTGTACAAGGACTTTAAACTGTTTGTTTCAGGTCATACTGAAGAATTCTTTGTTAACACATTCTGTTAAAAGTTCATCCACTCTATACTTTTCCTGTCCAAAAGGCAAGCATAGCACATTTTATCAGCAGTAGTCATGTTTGCTCATGCAGTCTGTCATATGATGAACTGATCTCCATTAGGGATGGATTGAATATCCTGGGTAAGTGTTTCTTCTGCAAGTCTTAATTTTATTAAGATGTAAGGTCACAGTCATTGTCATAGCTCAGTCCTGACAGTTGTAGCTCAACTGACATAAATCACCTATTTGTATTATGATCTTGTAACACCAGAGAGTTTAGAAGTCAGTCATTTATCTGATTGTCTGCCACTGCTTTCTCCAATATTGAGAAATACTTCAAAAGAGTATCTACTAGAATAACCTGTTATTTAAAGTGAAGCAGGTTTTTCTTGGGGAGAGAGGTTCTCTGCACCAGGTTTGGACCCTATGGATATTTCACTGTTTACTTTACCTACAAGTTGCAACCTGGCTCAGTTCAGCTAGTTTATTTTGTGAGTTTTACGTATGTATACATGACTTGCATAACTACACCTATCCTAGGACCTGAGCCAAGATTTCTGACAGCCAGCATCCACTTTCACCCTTAAAGCATTCATTACAGTGGCCGTCATATGTAGCGGATTAGCCCTGTACACTTGTTAAACCGAATTACTCAACATAGCGCTGCAACCACAGCTGAAGTTATATCCTGAAACGATCTCAGAAATTCATCCTAACTAGTAATTCTGCTTTTTTTTCTTCTGAAAGCCAGGCTTGGCACCAGGAGAAAACAAGTTCTGTATGCTGTACTGAGAGTTTAGTGGATTACAGTAGATACTATGGAACTGAATGTTCAAAAAGTGCTGTCATTTGGACTGTCGCTCATCAACTAATGGCTGAGTCTTGAAATCTTAGGGTAATGGAGAACATCTGAGTGTCATCTGTGATATCGGGTGACTCATAAACATTAAAGCTTTGTTTTTCAGATTTACAGTAACATTTCCACTGCCTTGAGAAATCAGTTAACTTCTGATAATTTCAATATAGTAACATGGAGCTGCTCATTACTCTTTGTCAAGCTGTATCCATAAATGCTAAAACAGAGGTCACAGCTGACAGTGCAATTCTTCTGTCACCTTCTGTAACTGGTTTTCAACTTGGAGAGCTGAAATTTCACCATCTTAAGAATCTAATGGCTTGTTGTTAACCTACAGAATGGCCAAGAATTCCCAAGAAACCATTGTTTCACCATTATAAGTCCAGAACAACCTGCTTTTTCATTTGCTTTCCAGGTTCCACACTTTCCTTCCCTTTACATTGAAAGTTTTGGGAGGGAGGATCACTGCAGTTGATGTATTCCTGTCCTTGCACAGGAAGGAATTCAAGGAGGTCTGGAGCACACATGAAGATTTGAGAGACTTTCAAATTCTGAGGGAGGAAAAAATTTTTGCAATGTGAAGTTGTATGTACACTGACAGTTGTCACCCACTGTTTTGGAAAATCAAAATAATAGGGCTAAGTTATCCTTCATTCTTCTTACTGCTTTTAATCCATTTTTAAGAAGTCTATATTCATCACTTGTGCAAAAATCAGTAGTAAAGGGATTCAGAAATTAATATAGGTTCTTTGGATCCACGAACAAAGTCCAGGACATGCACAGATTCATATCTTGTCCTGGAACTACTTCTTGAAACATAAATTTCAAATAGGAGTAGAGTACCATGAAAATATATGTACAACTATTCTTGAGAGGTCTTTGTATCTCAATGTTTTATACAAAATACCAGTTTAATTTCTTGTTTCCTGGGTAGGATTCAGTGAGCTATTGTTAGTTTGGATCAAGGGGAGAAGGGAGCAATAAAACCATAATCCTGGACGAAGTCACTATGCATAGTTAGTAACTTCAAGAGAATCTGTATCTAGATCTTCCAAATCTGTCTTTGTGTAGACAGTTGTAGTCATCTCCTCAATAGCTATAGTGTGGCTGTCATTTCTGATGAAGTGGACTACAGCTTTCACAAACCTTTCTGTGTAACCAGAATGACATAGAATCAGCAACTATCAACTCAGTTAAAGGCAGAGTTCTAGGAGGCAAGGGAAACGTTTAAGATTCTTAATATAAATGAAGGGTTTTCTAGATAAAATGAATGAAGATTATTAGTGGAAGCTAATTGTCAGTACTGTATTTACTAGCTCATTACTTGGATGTACTTTTATACCGGCATTTTGCTATGGTCATTTCAAATGGGCATTTAAACCTCAGATCTAAACTTACACATGTACCAAAAAGAGGGAAAAAACAGTTAACCTGTGGTCTAAAAGAATTTTACTTTCCGGCTGCTGAGAGTTCTACGTTTTTGGAGCAGATTCTATTAAATCAGAAAGGCCATTCCATAATTTCTGCAGGTCCATAGAAATTATTGCACTTTGCTTTACTAAACTGGGTTTGGATCCTAATGCATTGGTGCATTCGAACCTATTGCATCGGTGCATTGACACACACAGCACTTTGTTGAATATTATTATCGAAATCCCATTTAAATTGAAGACATTGATCATCCTTTCTCTTATTTCGTTTATGCAAGTAAATGCAACATAAAGTATGAAAATAATGAAACCTTTTATTCTATGTTCTCCTGAAAGATAACCAAACAAATCAATGTTGTATGTGTTACATAAGATTGCCATTAAGTAAGAATCCCTCTTCTCTCTCTCCTTCCCTTTCTTTTTAAGTTTGTGGTTCTAACTGTGTGTTTGAAGGCGGGATTAGAGACCTCATATTGGACTTTGGTAAGCAAATGTCTTTATCATATTCTCAAATGCACTATAAAATATGATGGATGAATAATGGTTTGGTTTTTTTTTCTAACTTATTATATTATGTCCTTACAATTTGCTGGTCTTCCCCACAGTAACAAATTAAATTGTGGTAACTGCATGGAAAGACAGAATATACGTATACAAATAATAATGCTGAATACTGAAAATGAGGACTTTGTGATAAGGCTTAAAATAATCCTTAAACTATAAAAAATAAGTGACTGTAAACAGGTTCTAATTGAGCTTAAATTGGTTTAAAATTCAGTGACATTACTGCTGAAAGTATCGTCTTGCTTTAAGAAATAGCTAACTGAAGTAACAGAATTAAATTAATACTAGGCATGGAAATTTCACCCAGTATATCAGAAATGCATTGTAAGTACTAAGTAGAAAAGATCTTTATATCATAATATGTCTGTGATGATTGTGTTGTTTTTCTTTTTTTCCTTGTTTGTTTTAACAGTTCAGCCATATAGCTATCTGGGGCAGCATAGCACTTTGGATAGTGTTTTTTGGAATCTACTCTTCTTTGTGGCCAGTCATTCCTATGGCACCTGATATGTCAGGAGAGGTAAAGTATATTTTAACTAATCTCCGAATGTGTGCAAATAATATTGTTTCAGTTTTTAGTACGGGTCTCATCTTTATTGGATCCTTCTCCTAGCTAAGAGCTATATAAGATGTTTGCTTTGTATATACCTTCAATGTGGTAGTCATGTTTATTTAAAATACAGTGAGTTTTTACTCTTCTGTAACAGGTTGGGTTTATATGGCCTAGGAAGGAAGACTAGACAAGTAAGCTGTTTTACAGATTTTTAGTAAGTTTTAATTTTCTATAGAGAAGTCTTAACCAATTTCAGAATTCAGAATTACAGCACTTATTCGGCGGGAGATTTTTTATAATGAGGTAGTACATGTAGTTAATTGATTAGTACATTGGTAGTACATTGGTTAAGGCTGTCCTTACATCTTCAATTTTACATGTTTATTAACTTTTTGAAATTAGTATATCTGAGAAATTTGAGTTGCCACAACACTGCATGAGCAGCTGATCATCATGCATACATTTACTTTTCAATTAATGTGCTTCTTGGACTGCATTATTATTGTACTGTATCTTTAATTTTTTGGCAGTAATTGTTGGTTTCTCTTTCATTTATTATCCTATTTGTGTAAAACCACTCTAACTATTGCAAATAGGACTGAATCCACAAAAGATGCACAATTGTCTGTCATGATCCAATGGAACTTTAAAATTCTCAAATCCATTCAGTTCCAGAAACAGCTGAAGCTTAGTATAAATTTTGCAGACACTCATGTCTGCTTCTGGGAATGGCCAGTACTTCCTGAGCTGAAAAGTTAGGTGTGTAGTCTTACTGGGAATCAGAAACTGAGGATACCTGCTTGTTTCAGAAAGATACTCTTCACAGGGGTTCTCTTCTCAAAGCATATCAAGTAAATTAAGCCATACACCAAGTAGAAGAGTGGATGCCTTTAACTCAGCAATTTAAAATAATATGCAGGATGTGGGAAACTTAAATGAATATCCTTTCCTCACTTGGATGTAAATCAGAGCCACTAATCTCACCTCCCACATAAGTAGTTATGGGAAAAATAACATAGAGTCATTTACGTGACTGCTACGTTATAATGGAAAACACAAGGAATTGACTTAAGTACTAGGACACCTATGGAAAAAATGAATTTGAAATTATATAATTTCTTGCTGGTTTTCCTGTCTATTATAACCTCTACCCCTCTATGTAAAGGTGAATTTTATGTTATCTTGTTGCCTCCATTACTCCAAAAAAATTATGTACATTATTCTAAATTAAAGTAATTAAAGTTATCATACTCAAGCATTTTTCTTCATATTTATACACTGTATTTTTTAGAAGAAGTATTTTAGAATGTTTCTGGAGTTTGTGTTTTTTGTTGTTATTGTTTTTAAGAGATATTTGTAAAAACTGCACGTTGTCTGGTTGTTCTTTAAGACAGAATAACCTTTGTAGCAATAAGCACAGTGGGAGCAACAGGATGTGTTATGCTTGGTATGACATAAAGGTGGCTACTTCATTGTTCAAGTAGGTGAATATTTTACTTAACGCACATTCCATCTCTGAAATTGTGAATAAAAGATGTAGGAAAAGCATTCCTTTCAACAAACTTTGAAAAATTGTTGTTCTTAAAGTGAGGTTTCTACCAACAATAAATACTCTTACAATTTGGATTCAATGTGACACCAAAGTAATATCACTTACCCAAATTCCTTTATTTGCTGTGATAAAACTGTATCCATACTTGAACTGTATCTAATTATTTTGTTAGTAAGAGATTGTGTGCATGCTTATGCATATATGCGTATATAGTAGCTTTAGATGTGTGTACATGCACACAGTTGTTTGAAGGGTTGCTTTCTGGTTATGTTTTTTCTTTCAAAGAATACAGTTAGAAGTCTGTAACGTCAGAACAACGTCTCCTAGCACACAGACCTCATTTTAAAACCTTATCTGGCTTTTTGAGCTGTATTCTGTGTGGCCAAAGACAGTCCTGTTGACAAATCCTGTGTCTCAGGTGGGAACCATTTGTTTTTTTTTTTTTTTTTGTGCTATCCTGGAAGCCTCCTCACAGGCAGGGCAGAATCCACTGGGTTTCACTGAAGCAAATCCAGGCCTCTCATAAATATTCAAACTAAAATGCTGTTTGTCAAATTTCTTCAAGTTATGACTCACACTTGAAGTGAACTATCCAAGTACATCTGGTAGAACTTAAGAAAACAAGCTCACCTGTATTTCTGTAGCTTTTTGTTTGTTTTTCTTTGGCCTGATCAGATAAAACATGGTGAAGGGCATTTCTGGTTTGTTTGTTTTACAAAAGTGTTTTGGACGAATCGTAGGATTATACACAGAAACTGCTTATTTCTTGTAATATTAACTTAGTGGTACAAACTGCTGACAATGATCTGGATCCAAATTCATTCTTTAATTTCACAGTACTTTGATTTACCTGGTCTGAAATTGGAATGCCATTTAAGTTGGAAAAAGGTGCCACTACAGACTACAAAAAGAACATTTTCATTGTAGACCTGAGTAAATCAACTGTATGAATCTCTTCTATGATGATATAATTTTCTTTCACATGTAATATTAGCAAAGAGAAGAAGTGGATTGTATGTTCAGTATTTTAAACACATTTGCAGTATTTTCTCAGTTTGAAACCACACATAGTTTGCGTAAATATGTAAAAGTAAATGGCAAATCTCTTCATATTTTATGAGGTATTTTCCTTTGAGACTCTCCAATACACAGAAGACTGATCTATGATGCTGAACAACATGCATTTCAAACCTATGAGCAAGTGGATTTATATTTTTGTCTGTGTTTTTTTGTCTGTGTAGTCCTCTTGCAATAACTAATTGCATTAAAAATACAAGTTTATACGGTGGTAAAGTTATCTTTCCTAAACAAATATGGGTGTGATTTGAGTTGAAAGCCTTTAATTGCAGAGGAGAGAAAAAACAACTTGTGAGTTCCACACCAGTGTAACTCCTGACTCTTTTGGGTTTGATAACGTGTGCCTGAGTTGTTAGGGCTTTTTTTATACACCTGTCTAATTAATAAAGTAGCTTAAAATCATATACTGAAATAAGAAGTATGACACTGAAATTAAAATCAGAAGTTCAGTATCTGCAGAACTTCTTAATTTTATTGTGGTACTGTTGAAGTGCACTTTAAAATTCTCCAGAGCCCCATCTCTTTCTGCTCTGTCTGACCCAGGGGATTATACAAAATCAACAGAAATTGAAGTTAAGGAACAAACATGTATTGTACAGAATTTTAGCTTATTTGATTGAGGTTTGCAGAATCTTTGTGAAAAACAATAAAATTCCTTGTTGGATAATTTAGCTGTAAGAAAAATTGATTTGAATATACTACCGTAACAGTATTAGTTTTTGCTTCTGTCTTTACTATTGCACACATAGCAAACTTACATGGAATTGTACTTGTTAAAATATTAAATATTCAGCTTTTTATCCCTTACAGAAGTTTTGTTGGTTTGCGTGTGTGTTTGTATGTTAAAAAAAAATAGAAATGTAACTGTCTTCTTTCAGGTATTCAAAGGAGAAGTTTGTCTAAAATCTGATTTGACAGGGGAATTTGTTTTAGTCTGATGGTGACCAAAGCTAGTGTTGGAGATTCAAGCTAGTATCTTAGAACCACAGGCTGGCTGAGGCCGGCAGGGCCATCTGGAGGCACCTGCTCCAACCCCTGCTCAAGCAGGGACACCCACAGCAGGGTGCCCAGGACCATGTCGAGGTGGCTTTTGAAGATCTCCACAGCCTCTCTGGGCAACCTGTGCCAGTACTCCATCATGTGCTCAGTAAAATGCTTCTTGATGTTTAGGTGGATCCTCTTGTATTCCATTTTTGTGCCTGTTATCTCTTGTCCTGTCTGTCACTGGGCACCACTGGAAATAGCCTGGTGCAGTCAGTCCTCTTTACACCCTCCTGTCGGTAATTTGTCTACATTAGTAAATACCCCTTGAGTCTTGTGTTCTCCAGGCTGGGCAGTCCACCTCTGTTCATTGGCTTCTCTTTCTCTTGGGTCAGGACGTTGTCGTTGATGAGCTCCAGGAACCTAATGATTGTCTGTGCTTTGCTGTGTTCTTGCTTCAGCAGTCAGAGATGCGATTAATGGATATTTCTTGTCACGTGCATCTTTAAAAACAGATGAGTGTTAGTTTAATAACTTTCGTGGAATTCAGCATAATAAATAAGTTGGAATGACTTTTTTAAGGAAATTTTGATGGTGCTTTTCCTCAGTGTTAACAGGGGGAACTATAAATAATGCCCCCAACATTCAGAAAGTAATGATTCCCTTGAAATTATTTAATGAAAAAAGAGAAGCACTCTGCCTTGCTTTTAAGGTGTCTTTTGAGATAACTCAGTTGATAATCTGTATTTCTAAAAGTTGTCTTGAACCCCATATGGTAAACAAATACTGAAATCATTCTCAGATCTCAGGGAAATTTATTTCCAGATTTATGAAAAATGTCTAAAACCTGGTGTAGTCATGTTGAGTTAGCCAGTTATTTTTGTCACTTTTTTCCCTACTCCTTATTCCTGTTACAATTTGGATAGCCCACATCCTGGTAACAAATCTGTAGAACCACCAGAACTCATCTGCTCATTGTGGCTTAACATCCCCCTTGCCAGATATTATATGTTGTCTTTCAAGCAACTCAGATGGGTCCCCTATAGAATCTTTTCAACTGAGGCAAACAAGGAAAATCTAGTCTTTTCTTTCCGAATAATTTACCTTTTCTGCTTACAAACACCAGTAAACGTAATGTAACGGATCTCACCTTCCAAACATTTTCTACCATGTCTAATATCAAAACCAGGTGGCTAATTCTCTTTAATTTTCCGAAGGTTGTTTTTTTTTTTTTTTCAGAGCTTTTAGTTCACACTGCATCACAACCTTCTTTGTCAAACTTTTGCTAACAAAACCTGCTTCTCTTCTAATTCCTGGGAAACCTTTTTTTTTTCTGTCATGTTTTTTGTAAAAATTTCCAAGTATTACTATTTCTTATAAGGCTTTTTTTTTCTTTATTATTTTCTGGCTTTCTACCTTTGAGAGCACTTTCATCCCTATTTCTGTGATAAGTCTACAGAAATATTAACTGATAACTTCATAACAGTTATTCCTGGCAACATAATTTACCATTATGGGTTTGGGATGTTTTTCTTTGTTTGTTTGTTTTCAAAGGTTAAATACCTTTTCAGATAACCTAGGCTTTCATAAAATGCAAGGATGGAATTAAGTATCTATGAATTTAGTTCACAAAGGAAAAAAAGAACACACGCTCTGAAGCTACTCACAAGAACATCTAATATGGTTCAGTCTTTTATTTAATCTCTTTCTGGACTCAAGTGCTTTACTGGGGTTAGAGATAAATGCTAATCTGATGATTCACAAACCTGAACTACCTCATACAGTTAGACCCTTATATCACCTACATTTTTTTAAAGAGTCCATTTATGTAACAGTTAAATGACAAGAGCACTCACTCAAAATGAACGTTACCCAAGAGCCAGGTTTAAGTTTCTCTCTGCTTTCAGGGTAATGCCTTTTTTTTTTTTTTTCTGAAAGGGTGATAAAATAGAAAACTAAAATAGATGTCTTCTGCTGTTCCACTTTCTGTGGAGTAATCAAATATTTTTTGGACTAGAAGAAACGATGCTTGCTTTTGCTCTGAGTGACGAAGGTACTCTCTAGGAAAAGGCAGGATGTGTTCCAACAGATACTTAGAATATTAAAATATTAATTGAAAGTGACTGAACTAAGGACACTTCTGTAGATGAGAGACCTAAGTCTCAGTTTAGTCTCTATTGCTCTGTCTGGTTTCATTTATGTTTATATACTCTGGTCACCACAGAGATGCTTCTTTAAGCTTCAGGATTTATAGCATGTGTCCTTGAGCTTTATTATATATGTATTTATTATTCATAATGTTATTTGTGTTTATGTAATTGGGACTATAACTCATCCCTCTGAGGGATACATTTCACCCTTTATTACCCATCTGCAGTGAGGAAAATCAGTAGTCTTGCAATGGGCTAGTAGGATCCTTAGCTGAAGAAAATAAGAGGAACTAGGGAAAAAATGAAGGCATGTACTGTACTTTTTTTTTTGTCTCACAGGGGATTTGTTCAAATAAAAACTTAAAGATTCTGCCTGCAAATATCCAGTTATCCGCTTCTTAACTGTGTGCTACTTTCTCTTTTTCCTTTGAATGCGTTTTCAGAATATGGGAAGACTGCCTTTTTAATATACCTAATGAGCGAAGTTCCTACTTAATAGGACCTATGAGATGTTTCTTAAACTCTAAAGAGCAAAGAAACACTACAGGCATGACTATAACTCCTTGTAGGGAGTTCACTGCCCTGGGAGTTAAATGCAAATCTGTTTTAGTATTACAACAGTAAGTACTTTCACATGTATGAAGACAAACACATGCAGATAACTACAACTAACGAAGTTGTCTCTGTAGGTTGTTGAGGAGAGAAACTGTTGGGCTGATGGTGTTGAGGAGGTATTATTTTAATAGTTCTGTGGCTTATAGGGAGAGGGTGTGTACATAGATGATACCTGAAATAAACTGCAATAAGACTGTTCTTTTCATCTTTCTCTCTACTTTTAGAAGACTATCATTTCTAAAATCTAAGATAGCTGTTTCAGCAGAACGTTTCATAGTGAAGAGAAAGGAAATATTTTTTGTTCATTTTGGCATGTAATTTCCTAATAGTACATATCCATCTGTGCATTAAAAATATTTTGCATCCAGGATTTCTAATCTGCTGCTAAATCACGAAAGGGGCTAATTTTCAGTACTTTAAAAAAAAAAAAAGGAAAAAAAAAAAAAAAGAGAACCAATATAAAAATCTATACATTGCACTGTACAGGCAAATTTCTTTAATTTTTAGAAAGTCCTAATATTGAGCATGAGCTATGCAGACAACAAATTATTTATCCCCCCTGCAGGATTTGTTAGTCCTACAATAAACTAGGCTTTCCAGCTCTCATTTTGGATTACTTCTGAATTCCCCTGGGAGCCACTTTTGTGGCAGATTCCATTTGGTTTCACAAGGCCTAAAACTTGGCATAGACCACAAATCTCTCACATTAGGAACAATTTGTAAACCACGAACAGAGGCAGCCAGAGTCCGGCCCCAGAACAGGCTGCTCCTGTTAGTGCCATTGTCTGAAAAGGATTGGTTTGCCATTTCCCAGATGACCTGCCTATGTGTAGAGAGATGTGAAAAGTTAGAGACAAAAATGTTTTCTACAGAGTGAGGGGGGAGCTTTCTTGTACAGAAAGGAAGGAAATACCTCTGTGGGATTTTATTTTTCCCCTCTTCGTCCAAAAAATACAAAGAGGCCCTCTGTCTTTAATGCGAATGTCGGCTTTAAATCTTTTAGGTTTGGATTAACTCTGTAAAAGAAAAAAAATCTGACAGGCTTTCAAATATGACACAGAAAAACTTTTTTTTTCCTCAATTCATGTTGTTCATTTGTAAAGCCAAAGGCTGGATGGACTGAATAGTAGGCGCCAGTTGTTCCTTCATTCATAGTTAGCATTACAATGGTCAGAATTAACATCCTAAGACCTACATTATCACTTTTGCTGTTTCACCAGCAAACATTTAATACAGGGTGGCTAATGCAAGAACGGCTCTTAGCTGTGTTCCTATAAATTACCAAAATGTTATTAATAATAGGAAGTAACAGTTGTAATTCCTTCAAGTTGCATTTTTTATGCTTTTTGGTTTTGTTTAAGAAACTCTTAGTCTCTCTGAATTATTACTTAATTAGAAAAGATATTGCAAAATGTAGTTGTGATAGACATTTCCTATTAGCTGTTTAGCTGTTGTTTTAGGAAATTAGTACTTAATCATGTATGTCCTAAGTCATGTTTTGCTTATAAAGGTACTGCGCAAATACGTTTTCTCCACATGATAGAAATTTTCTTGATAGAAAATTTTCCTTCTCTCTCCCCCCCCCTTCCCCTTGAAGCTGTGAATTGGTTTTTTTTGAACCTGTCACTGCTCAGTATTTATACCTTTGCTGACAGCTGTTGGCAAAAATAATCCCTAAAATCTCAGGGCAGTATCTACGTCCTATAGCTGTCAAAATTTACCAGACTTTCAGTTCAAATACATTCTAATATTTTTCAAAGAATCAATAGGAATTTGAATACAAAAAAACAAAGTGAGTAAGAGTTTTTGCCTGTCTGAGAATGAGATTTTTATTCTGAAAATAATTCATTTTTGTTTTTACACACATAACGTACCAAGTATAATTCTAAAATATGGGGTGTGCATTCCGAAGGCAGAGTTCAGCTGCCACAAGCTACCTGCATTTTTCTGCTTATTGATATTAGGAAAATTTCAGATTGTTTATTTTAGTCAGGTACTAAGGTTTAAATTCCTTTAAAAGGAGTTAGTCGCACAGTAATGAAACAAAGATTTCAAAGGGTATCACTGTTGTAGCAATGTTACTTCCAATCTCTGTGCAATCTAATTCCATTACAAAATTCTTTTGAATATTGCCTGCAAAACAATCCTTCAGTAACATGCTTTGTTAATTCCTTGTATCCATACATGCATTACAAGGGTCAAATAAAGTTTTTTTTTCTTTTAATGTCCATGTGTTATGATATTTGTTTTGGTTTTAGTTTTTAGTATGTTAACAGACAAGTTATAAGAAGAATAAATATTTATGTAGTAGTATAGGACAGGGTATAAAAATGGAAACATACAACTAAGCAGTAACATGTTTTGCAAGTATTACACCATGCATTAGCATGTTGGATCTTCATTTAACACTGTGTTGCACACTTCCATAATTAAGTAATTAGTTGTTAGTTCTCATTATTAAGTAGTTTGCTGCACAGGAACCTGTAGCAGTGTGGGAACAATGGTACAGTGAGCTCTATTGGAGATAGCTCAACTTCAATCTGAATTATATTGTGAAATGATTGTAACAGTGTCCAGTATCCATAGCCAAGTTCAGTATTCATTTTACCTCCTAGGGTTGATTGCAAATGAGAGATTGTGCTCATGATGTATTGACAAAGATTGGGGGACGGGAGTGAGGGGGTCAATAAATCTGAAAAGTCTATAATCAGCATAGTGGTATAGAGCAGTGTTGTGGAGGGGTAGGTTCTCCCTCTCTCAAATTGCTAAGCAGCGTGATCTTTCTACCAGCTTCTTAACATGAATTAGTGCTTACTGTCTACTGGATTTCTATGTCACGTCAAGGGATTTTAGAAAGGTGTTAAAGCTGTGTTTTACATTAGAGGTTCATTTAAACTTGATTTTGATGCCCTTAACCGAATCATTGATATTTCTATGCTTATTTGTTGTTGTGTTTTTTTTTTTTTTCTAGTTCTCATCATCACCTCAACACATTTTATACTTTTTCTTTCCAGGCAGCTATGATGTTCAGCTCTGGAGTATTTTGGATGGGACTTTTATGTATTCCTATGACAGCTTTACTTTTTGATGTAGTATACAAAGTGTGAGTACAGAAATGCTGAGGTTTACGGGAAAAAGTACTGACATTAAGCATGTGTTCTAATTACTACTATAACAAAAACAAATAAAGATCAGCTCTGGTAATTATATAAAATTGTTTTAGATGAACCTGGTTACAAATGCCATTAATTTTAAATGCTTCAGTAATTGTAATGTGTTTTACAAATAAAATATTTGTGTCTGCTTTGCAAGAGCAGCTGATAAAATATATTTAGACTTGTTTTATCATATTTCTTCTTTTAAAACTTAATTCAGTTACCTAGAAAAATATATTTGTATATTGAATGCTTATGTAAGCACTAATACAATGTGATCTTTTACTTTCAAAAAAGTAAATCTGCCAGTATTTTCTATTACAGAGTAAAAAGAGCTACTTTTAAGACACTGGTAGATGAAGTTCAGGAGCTGGAAGCAAAGTCTGAGGATCCTGGGGCAGTTGTGCATGGCAAGAGGTACTGTAAAAATCCATAGATCATTGTCTTTCATTTAAAAAATAATAATAATAATGCTAAATATCATCAGCCTCATACACTTATCAAAGGCAAAAGGTTATTTTCCAAAAACAAGTAGAATTTCCAATTAAATAGATTGAAAAGAATTCAGTGTAGGTATCTGTAAAAAGTTTCAGGTCTACTCAGCCTACATGTCTTTTCATATGCTTTGATGTTAAAATTTTAATTCTGTCACTTTGTGTTAACAACCAAGGCAAAGGGAGTTTAAACCTGCATCATTTACTAATACAGTTATAAATTGGGCTTAAGCATATAAAAATAAACTTAAAAATAAAAAATAAGTAAATATATAAAAACCACCTGCCTAGTAGCATATTGAAAACCAGGAAAATCTGTCCAGGATCTGCTGAAATTAAATAGAATAAGCTGGCATTGTATCTAATGCCAGTCAAGAGCAAACAAATTTGACTAAATTATATGAGGTAAGAAATAACTTCAACTTGACACCTCACAAGAATTCTCTTATTGAGCTCTGAACCAGAAAGCAATATATGCTTTGTGCTCTTTTGGAAAGAGAAAAGTTGTAACAGAATAAATTACAGAAAAGAAAGCAGATGTTAGTACTAGAAAGTACTGAAAGGGGACCATCTTACAGATGTAGAAGTAAGGTATTGTACATTTTCAATGTTCCGAACTTTCATTCCCAAGACTTGTCTCATGTTCTCAAACTCAGCTATTTCCATTGTCTAGGCAGTACGCTATTTCTTCATCCCACAGAATTTCTTCCACATCTCTTTGTTATTTAGGCCAGAGGAACTTGGTGTTTTCACCAATGGTTTTGTAATTATTTCTTAATCTCACAATTAAATAGCTAGGAGGGCTTCATGAAGATTGTTTCAGCTACCTGCCCGAGTATCTTTCTTAGATCCATTCATTCTCCCCTGTCATTTTTTAACCTGTATTCTTTGAAGTGTATAAGCATCTGCGTCTCATGCAAAATCAATGGATGTTAGACATCTTAGTATCTGCTAAGGATTTATTTCGTTGATGTTTCTATTGTTGTTATTAATTCAGGTAATAGAGCCAAAATTTCCTTCTTTAAGGAGAATGTTTCCTTTGTTAAGGAGATGGTCTCATAGACTGACTTACTTATACCTTCAGAAACTTGACTGAACTATTCTTTTTTGTTTTAGCATCTATGTTGCAGAAACCTGGGTTAACTAGTTAACATTGCAGAGTAATTAGCTAAATTGGCATGGAATGTCCTCAACATCAGTTCTAAATATGCACATGGGTCTTTTATATTCTTGAGTGGCAGCACTTTTTGTGTGAGCCCAGCTAATCATTTTTGACAACCTTACTGTATATTCTTCAGCACCAACTAATATTTTTCTAGTGTGCATAATTGTGGAAGTACCATTCTATATTGTAATAGAAAAAGGGATTTGTTCTCATAAAATGCCAAGTAGCCTAAAATGCAGGCTCTTAGAAGATACAAAACGCTGTTTAAGAGGAAACTGAAATAGTGAGAAAGATAACTCAGGAAATGTTTCACCCTGTCCATTACCATCTTAAAAATACTACAACACAAAATAAGAGAGTCAACTTCCACAAATAACAGGTCAGGATTCTATCATTGGCTAGATGCTATAATTAAATGGCATTTGAATATTAGTGTTAATTTTCATGTTATTAGTGAAATGTATTAGTGTTAATTTTAATTGCTTTTTTTTCAGCTAGAATATATTTGTTTCAGATTTTTTAGAGCTGTGTTGACCTGATATGGCATGCATTTAAATATGTGGAGCCATGGGGATTGGACTCAATGATTCTTGTGGGTCCCTTCCACCTCAGGATATTCTATGATTGTGTGATTCTGTAACTAAGATGGTAAAGCTTCAACCTTTTGATGTTTTCCTACCAGTCTTAGGATGGGAATTTTCTATTTAAATTCCAAATTTGCACCTTCCTCTGTTTTCTTAAAACTAGAATAAAATTGTCATTTAGATTGAAATAATTTAAAGTATTGTTCTTTAAGGATCCTGATTGTATTTTAGCATATCTTTTAGAAGTAGGACAGGCTGATACAGTCTTAAGATCTGTCATCCTTCATATCTTACCAGTGCTGATTTGAAAAGGTATTTTAACCGGTACCATTGAAGACTCAGGAAGAGCATCCCTGTTGTATCCTGTTTGGTAAAGAACATGTAATCAGAATTTTTCCCAATAAATAGCCACAAATAATTTATTCTATCCTTATGTAGGCAACACATTGAAATTGTTTTTGTTGCATATATTTATCCATTAAGTAAGAACATATCTTGAGCAAGAAGGTGTAGGTTTTACATGATGTTGTAGTTTAGCCTGACAGGCAGCTAAGTACCACGCATTTACTCACTCCCCTGCCAGAGGGATGTGGGAGAGAATTAGAAAAAGGTAAAACTCGTGTGTTAAGATAAAGGCAGTTCAATAGGACAGAAAAGGAAGGGAAACTAATAATAATAAAATGCTGATAAAAGAGTATACAAAACAAGTGATGCACAATGCAGTTTCTTACCACCTGATGACTGATGACCAGCCAGTCCCTGAATAGCAACACCCCACCCCTGGCCAGCTCCCACCAGCTTTATTGTCCAGCATCACTCCATGTGGCATGGAACATCCCTTTGGCCGGTCTGGGTCAGCTCTCCTGGTTCTGTGCCCTCCCAGCTTCTTGTGCAACCCCAGATTCCTGGCTGGCAAGGCAGCACAAGAAGCTGAAAAGCCCTTGGCTCTCTGTAAACACCGCTCTGCAACAACTAAGCATCAGTGTGTTATCAAGATTATTCTCATCCTAAATCCAAAACACGGCAATGTACCAGCTAGCAGGAAGAAAATTAACACTATCACAGCCAAAGCCAGGACACTAACTTTTCTAATAGAAAGTAAACTTTTATGTTGGAATAGTATTTCCTTGAGCTTAAAGAACAGACCAGCTTCAGTGAAGTAGCAAATTTATGTCACAAAAAGTATGATTTTTATAAGTAAAGACATGGTAACAGATGTGACAAAGCTGTTTACACTTAAAATTGAAATGACTAAAATAAGAGCATATTCTTTGTGTACAAACCATGGTTCAAAAAAAAAAAAAAGCTTTTCTGATACCTAGTATATAATGTTTAAGTAAAACCAACAATATTAATACTCATAAAATATTTTTATATTTTATAGACTAAAAGTAACATAATAGACTAAAATTAACACAAATAACAGCCCTAACTTGTGTCTTCAGAGATATTTACCACAAATGCTGCTTCATACAGTAATTGTTTTTCATTCAAGCCACTTTGAAATTATTTTTTTTAAACCAGCCAAATGGTTGATCAGGAATATATGAAGTAGTTTTTTTTTTTTTTCCTGTAAGTGTACATGACATGGTCAGATATAGTTAATATTCAGATTTTCCATATAGGTACACATAATGAGCATTGTAACTTAGTTGCTGATTTATCATTGGTTAATTATGAAACCATGTTTTCTTGACTTCGCATGGAGATTTTTAAAAGTTTAGGATGGCAGCAAGGCAATTCATAATAAAGGGCTTTCACTATTTCCTCAAGTATAGAAATAGAACAGAATTTAATACCTGAGTAGCTGGAAGCACTTTTGTTTTCCAAAATGTGTTTCGTACTTCACTTGTATTTTCTGTACCAGCAATCAGATCTATGCAGTGGAAACTTCATTATACATAAACTAACAAATGTGCGTACTTTATTTTCATGTAAAACTTAAGGCAGTATTTTCAGTGCTTAGCATTTAGGCAATCTGAATATTTCATTCTGAAATAAGGGTATGTGATGATGATACCAAAATGCTGCAATAGGTCTACTGTGCTTTTGTGCCTACAAAAATAGCTTTGTACTAGAAAATAACATTTGTCAAAACAAAAACAAAAAAATGCTGTTTTCAGTTAATTTTAAGAAAGGTTTCTTAGATGTGTTGCAAAGGAAATACAGTTGATATCTATATCAAATTTTTCATATGGTCTTTCACCTCTTTGCCCTCCCATTTACGTAAAGGTATTTATTTATTCACCCTGTGTGTCCTCATGGTTTAAACCTCTGTCCTTAAGTCGTTTTTAGTAATCTAGTTTACTTTAACAGTTGTAGCTCTGAACTAAAAGTCTACATTGCCTAGTGGAGCAGTGAAGAGGAAAAAATTAAAAAAAAATACATATAGCATATGAAAACATGGAGAGTAAGATGTATCTCAATACTCCGACTTCTCCGTTCTTGGGATTTTGGCTCAGCAGATGCCGACTGCTTTCCTGCAATTGGTACCTAATTCATTTTTACAAGGAAGTTCCGTTCTATTCAAAACATGACCAACAAAGCAGTTTACTACACCCATCCTCTTACCCTGTAGATTTTACGGTTAGCCTTCCTCTGTGCATGTGGGGATTTAAGTTTATTTCCCTCTTCCAACGTAGAAGAGCCAGGCTCTGACCTCCTGGCATGTTCTTTAAACATCATATTGGATGGAAACAGAAAGGGGAAGCAGACCACCAGTCTCTCCAGTTTAAGCCAATGGTTCAATTTTATCTAGAAAAATTAAGTGCTCATTGAAGGAAGAACAAGCATTTCTAATATAATGCTCATATAGAATGCTACTTTAGTAAGGGAAGGAATCAAGTTCCATTCCTACCACTTAGTCTGGTAGGTAGTTAGGGAAGGTAGTCTATTTAGATAATTGGCGGTAATATTAAGGAGTAATTTGACTGGTCAGAACTCACTGAAGTTAGGCATATGAAATCCATTATACATGCCACGTCCTTACACAGAGACAACTTTGATAATCTGGCAGAACTAACAAAATCAAATCACTATATACGCAGAATGAATATTACATAGATTTAAGTAAAATAAATCATTTTTAGACCAGTTTACATGGGGAGGGACTGGATTTTCCAGCACTGGAAATGGTTAAATGACAGGTTGGTATTTTTCTGAAACACAAGCTCTAATTCACATTGAATATCAAATTTAGAGCAAGAAATTAAAGTGGTTTTTATGGTTTTTTGTTTGTTTGTTTTTGTTTGTTTTTTTTAATACAGTCCCTGTGCATCTTCCATACGTTACCAAAATCGTGAACTTTCTGAGCTACAGCTAGTCCATCTGTTACTTATTTAGTAATGTAGAATCCTATTTGAAAGAATTTTAAATGTAAGAGAGATGAACTGCAATGAAACCTGACACATTCACTACAGTTCACAGGATTCAGCTGTCCCTTGAGCCTCAGCTGGTCTAAAACCAACGTAATACTCCTTGTGTTTTCTATGTAGGCTGAAATGGAAATCCTCTTGGATCATATTAGAGCATAATAAACACATAAAAAAGCAGTGTAGAGCCTGTACTGCTCTGGAAAGGAGATGGGCTGAAGTGACCCACTTCCAGTAGTAATAGTAGCTCATTATTTGGGTATGACCTCCAGAAAAACAAACTCCAGAGTTTGACAGAGAACAGACCTTGTTAAATCACTTCTCATGGAAAATCTGAAATGTTTTGATATGAAATATGTTTCTGTACACAGAGCTGATAACAACTGGTCTGACTTTCCCTCCATCTTCCTTTCCTATCCCACTCTGGGGTAATGTTTCAGTAGAAGCTAAGAGCCCTTCTTTCTGTAAGAAATTTGGCCTGGAGCTATTCAGCCCATGCTGCTTCTAGAAAGCCAGTGCCTTCCCTTTACACCACATGTTTCTAAAGGAGTCACGCTCAAATATATAAAATATTATTCACTTATTTGCATTGTCAGTGCATGACGGTACCTCAGACAGATGTTTTGCGTTTACTGTAACAAGTAAAAACAATACAAAGGATCTGGACATCATAACCTGCCCTTGCACAAGCTTTTAATCATCTATTTAATAATTAATTCAGGCACAGGTAAAAATAATTTTTAAAAGATCATTTTTCTTTTAATAACTAATTCCTGTTTAACAGACTCAAAGGTAAAGGGTTAGTGTAATTAGTAAGTAATTTTTTTCACATGTATCTGCTTTCTTTCTAGCTTAACTGAAAGAGCCCAACTACTGAAGAATGTTTTTAAGAAGAACCACGTGAACTTGTATCGCTCTGATTCGCTGCAGCAAAATTTGCTTCGTAAGTGTTCACTTACAAAGAAAAAGTAGTATATGTTAATAGTATGGAAGTAAAACACTACCTTTCACTGCATTTGTGTATAGTAAAGATGCAGTATCCTAATATTTGTCACGGTGGCTTTTAGTACATCTTTCTAGAATGCACCTTTTAAAATTTATCTATTTTCTATCACAGCTTTGGATAGGACTGTTTTTTATGATCTTAGCATTATCTTTAACAAGTGAATTAGTCAATAAATTTTGTTAAATTTTGTAGGTTTTTGTAGTTAATTTTTCAAACTTTAAGCATCTTTAAGTTGTTTTAATTCAGTCTGCCTTCAAAAAAAGGAAGACATGTTTGGAGTGTAGGTATTAGATACTGTGTTTGTGAAAACTGACATTGTGTGTGACCATGTTCATATTTGAATGTAAACCCAGTTAGACTATATTCTTTGACCGTGGTTAGGATTCTATTAATTCCTAAGATACTTTGCTATTTTACAATTGCAAAATTATGTAAGAAAGAGTGTGGGTTTTCTACCTACTAACAACTGAAAAGAGACTTACTCATCTATATTGACCTTTGTTAAGTTCCTTTCATTAAAGCTTTAAAATATTGAGGATTATGTGAAATCCGATTAAAACTTTTTCTATTTTGGTTTGTATCTGCAGATGGCTACGCTTTCTCTCAAGATGAAAATGGAATAGTTTCCCAGTCCGAAGTAATAAGAGCATATGATACCACAAAACAAAGGCCTGAGGAATGGTGAAGGAACACAGCTCAAGATTTAGGCCTCATAAGTTACTTCTGTGAGACAGACTACTAGATCTTTGCTGGGAGCTACAACCATGGCCCAGTCATCAGAGATTTTAAGATCTATGATGATCTTATTCCATAAAGTTTGGATTTGTGTATTCAGTAGACATAAGCACTGTGCAACTATACTGTAACACACCATCTCTAAATTTTTTAACAAGTATTTGCTTAGCCTTTGTAAGCAGATTGGAATTTACCTTGTATCTTGCCAGCTTGCTTATTTTACAATGAAGTTGAATCAATACTGGTCATATACTTGGAAGGTAATGGTCAGATTGCTAAACATGCTTTACATTGACAGACCATTATCATCTGTGGAAGTTTTTAAGTGGTAATATATTTAAATACAGTTGATAACAAGCCTTTCATTTCAACAAGTGCTGAAAAAATAGTATCTTAATGGTGTTCACTCACCTTCTTTACGAAAGATTTTGAGTCAAGATGTTTATAGATATTTGTGTCAAACTAGCCTACAAACGTTTGCCAAAGAAGTTCCGTAAATGTTTTCTGTTGTCAGAAATAATTTGAAAGGAAACGAACTCCAGTCCTGATTTCAGAACTGCATGCTTGAGTCTCTGCACTCAAGAAGAAAGATTTACTGTGCAGTGAGTCTAATTTGTGTGGCCTTGATGGCATTTGCTTTCAAAACTGCAAGTATTGCACCCTTGGCCTTATAGAATCTTTTCCCTTATTTTCATTTAATAGTGCATATGTTGAAAATGGATACCACCTTGTAAAATTGAGTGCACATTATTTTTGTTCAAATTTTAAAGAATTGCTCTGCCTTACTTCCCTTCATCAAACTTGAATTATTTTTGCAATGCTTAGATTTGGTAATTGTATCTGCTTATACTGTAAGTTCAAAAGAAAGTTTGTTTTAATTTACTTTTTAAACTTAATTACATTTTCAACATTTTTATACTAAAGTATTGCATATATTGAAACACAGAGCAAACCATGCCCTTCAGTAGTGTGATATGTACTGTTTTATTTGCACTGAAGTCACTTCCTATGAAGATGTGAAATACATTGCAGCAGCCTCTTTAGAACTTAATGGTCAAGCAGAATACCTATACACTCACCTTTAATTAAAAAGAGAAGGATAGTGACTGCAGCAAAAGATACTTATGTTTTTTATTTAAAAAAAAAGGGGGGGGGGTAAATTAAAAGTCGCTTACTAGGAAAATTGTGATGATAATGTTTTTAAGTAGTAAAAGTTGGTATTTCTCAGCTTACCACCCAATGGCCACCAGGTTTCAAATAAGAGAAAGCTACTTTTTAATTTGAGAAATTAGTTAAATCTTGTAGCTTTTTAGTCCATGTTTAATTCTGATTTTAAAAGCCACCGTAATTGCATCTAGAATACATTATTCTGTAGTAACAGATGCTTTTATTTTTAATTAAATTTCAGTGTATTATGTAGAAATCACAGTTTTTTCCTTGAATGGAGATCAGCTAGATGGAAAAGCAGAACAGTGACATCCTTAGTGATCTGCTAGATGAAGATTTTCCTCTTTGCTCTCCAACTCATCCAGTTTCAACTTAAAAGTAACAGGTCCTACATTCACATCTTTTCTGAACCTTCCTTGATCAGTCTTACTAATTTTTATAAAACCATTTACTAAAGGTGATTTTAGCTCTTTGCCTTTCATCTAACTAAACACTTGACATGTAATGTTATTACACCGTCCAACTTTCTTGTGCTCCATTCTAGGAGAAGCTTACAAATATACATGAAAACCCCAACAAAAGACACTATATGAAAGTACATATTTAGGAAGGCATATCAATGGGAAGGCAGTCTGCATTTCATATGCATGTTATGCAATGTCTTCCTCTCGCTTTCCCGGAGTGATCTCTAAACAGAAGTGAAAACAGAAGACAGGGACAAAGGGGACGTATCCCACTAGAAACAGTACTGCCAGTCAGTCATGCAGACAAGAACTGCCTTCAGAAAAGCCATTTCAGGCATAGATAAATAGATGGATCAATATGGGAGGGGCAAATCACTTGACCTAAGGCAAGAAAAAATTTGGGGGCATGGCCCTTTCCTAAAATGGGGTTCCCTATTTTCTGTCATCGAAGGGACAATGACCAACTTCAAAACATTTCTGAAATTAACCATGACACTGTTGTTCTTTTGTAATCTTTCAGTGTACTTAACTCATAAAATGGTCCAATCCACACATACTGACTAATTTTTATATTATTTTTCTGTTCTAAATGATTTATTTACTGATTTTGCAGAAATTACATGAGGACTAGAAATCCATTGCAATGTATTGTGACAAAGTTACAGGAATGCACATTATTTAAAAAAAAAAAAAAAAAAAAGCATCTCCCAGTTGTAAAAGTTTGTTGAAAATGACACTATATATATTAAAAAGGAAAACAGTTCTAACTTAGATGGTGATTATTTTTTTTAAGGTAGTGTAAACTTATCACAATGTTTCATCCTTACGTCTTTATAGAATTGAAAGTAGTATTTCACAAAGTACAGTTTTCATTTTTATTTTTTGTTTTTTTCCCCTTGTCTCTATACTTTTTCCACAAGCCATATGTTATTTATTGTCTGGTGATTAGTGATAGGAAGATACTGCTTCATGGAAATAGTAAAAAGACAATGTGGCAATTCTAACCATGTTTTTTGATTTTTGTAAACAACTTAATTTTTTCATTTTTGTAAGCAACTTAATTTTAAAACATAAGATCATCCTAGCTGTGTGTGCACATTTTTTAAATCAGGTCAGGTATACAATATGCACTTTATTTTCTTGTTAAGTACACAGTAATATAATCTATTATGATCTGGTTCATACATCATATCTTTGTTAAAGTAAGGGGATTGTGCAGATGTTTATTGAAAGAAAAAACAGTTTAGGCAAAAATACTTATAAGAATGCATTTGTTCTTATTGTTTAAAAATTCGAATTTGTATTGAATACAGAATTCACGTGGAATTTTCCATCTGTTTCATGTGCACTGTGTAATTACAAGTTAGTATTAAAAATTAAACATCAAAAAGTTGAAGCAGTGCCACTTAGAAATCAGATACCGTATAAATACTGTTGCTTAATTATTTTTAAATATATATATATATATATATATATGTATGAGTGATTCAAAAGAGTAACAGGAAACAATTTTAACAAACCTATTGATAATTTGTATTTGGAAAATTTTCTTGCCAATTCCTAATTTTACACTTATTTTTGCAAGGCAGTTTCAACAGATTTATACTTGAACATCATTCTATTTGTATAAAATAAATAAAGTATTTTGAAACACTGAGAGTTAGCTGAAGATTCCTATATGTCAACATACATCCATAAAATTCCCTATGTTACAAGGATGTGTTTAAAGTGTCTTAGGACATTTTCATTATTTTGAAATCCATCTGGAATGATTAGTAATTTGGAGTACGTGTTAAATTTAAGGAGAGATGTTGTTTCCCTTTTTTCTTCCATGTTGCGTAAAAGCACTTGTAGTTCTGATGAATTTATCATTCTGTCTGCATGAGGTGATATTTTTCAGTGTTCGGAGGCAATGCATGGTTGTTGCTCTTCCTGTTTTTTAATGCCTTTGTTAAAAGTCTTCTCATAATATAGCCAGAAGCTAGCGCTCTGTAAGCAAATGAGTTTGTCAATTCAACTTTCTTGGTACTGGATGTTTTCATTGGTAGCAAAACTCAACAAATGAGTTTCTCCTTCCCCCCTCTGCCCTCACTCCCCCAGTTTGTTCGCTGTTAACCAATAGATCTTCATTAAACAAAGGAATATTTTAGCATTCCAAACCTGGTTCCTGCTTATGCAAACCGTTACTCACATAGGCTTCAATTGGACTGTTTGTAAGTATAAGGACTGCTCAGCTGAGTAACGATGTGCAAAGCCGGGCACTTTGGAGGGTTGGGACTTTTGGAAGGTTGGTTAAATAAAAGCATTTCCATATATTGAGTGATTTGTAACTGCAAAGCTGCAACCAGAATCATTTTTTTTAAACCATATTTTATGGTGTTTCTTTATTGTAGAATAGAAGCCATAAATGCACTAACATTGTTTTTTCTACGTCAACTTAATTTTTCATTAAGATTTTCAGTGTTTGATATGTATGAACCGCTGCAGAAAGCAGTCACTATGTACAAGCAAAATTTGCATTCAAGGTAAAGTGAGGTTTTACAGCCCCACTAAGCCATTACTGCTGAAACTGTTGTGGAAATTATGAAGCTGCATGAATGAAGACTTTTTGAGTCGGTGTTTATGGTAGTTTCTCAGGTTTAGTTTTAACTGGATGTTAAATGCACTGTGTTTTATAAGTAGTTATTCTCTCTTAGTAACACATTCAGTTCTATGCAGTGTTACATGTCATTTGGCATTTGGTGAATGTGCATGTTTTGAACTGCAAATTTTAAATGTTTTGTCTTTTAATTGTTAAAAAAAAAAAATGAATAAACTTTGCCATTAAACGAAAACTCATAGCTGAAGTGATTGGTTGCAAATGCTAGGGATTGCTTTCAAAAAAGAAAATGCGTATGCCATCATTCTTGTCTTTAAAAATGGGACATTTCAGAAATAGCATTACATGAGTATCAGAAACTACTTATGTTACTTTGGTAAACCAAAAAGAAAAGTAGAAAAATGTTGTGTTTTTTTTTAATAGTTATTTTCAAATGTCTTGTTCAGTTCTCATGTGAAGTCCAGAGAGACATTAAAGCAAACAAGCAAGAAAGGAGTATGGGAGCCTGCAATTTAGTGATTTGCAGCAGAGCCCTAAGATACTTCTGGTGGTGATGCTGTATTTTGACAGAGAAGTATGCAGTACAAAAGTGGTAGAGTGGGAATAAGGGAACGTCATCTCATTTTTCAGATGACAGTGATGGACACTGTATCCCATGGCCACAATAGCAGCAGATACTTCTTTTGCCTAACAGTGCTTACCCACAGAATAAAAATCAATACAGACAAACCTAATTTGGGTTTTGGTTGTAGATAAGATGACTGATTCTTTTTATATACTAGGCAATTAATTTCTTGTAGATTTTGTGTTCTGTGCAGTTAGGCTCAATAATGGACGCATCTTTTAAGCTGTTTCATGATGCCAGTCTTAAATGGTGGAGCTGGCTTAAGGAGATTCCACCTCGCAGTATGTCAGCTTCTCTGCTATGCTGACAGTCATAAAGCCATTAAAATTATTCAGGTTATAATCCTTAAAATGATTCAGGTTCCCTTTCAAGTCCCTACCCTCTTTTCTTATGGAAAATGTTAGTTGTAAGCAAAATCATTTCACCAACCTGACTTACGCTACAGCCCACCAAAATTCACAAGTCAGATGGAGAGAATGAAAAGAAGAGAAAAGCATTTCTTTCTACCTCCGTGAGTGAAGACAGCGTATCACAGAATTACCGCCTCAATGTAATTGTGAATCAAAAACTTTGTATAAACGTTGTGGAGCAGCAGCCCCCTCAAAAGCAGGTCTGTGTCGCTCTGTTTAGCCTGCACAACACATCACAATACACGGAAAAACAGTGCCAAGGATTGATTCCATATCTTTACTGTCAAGCTTTAATAGCAGCAATGAAATCATTTTAAAATTGTCATATTATATTATTACATTCCTGGGGGACTAGTATTACAAACGGTCCATTAGTTTACCTAGCCATTTTTGCCATACTTCTTACCTAGCTTCAAATAAAATCCTTCAGAAATTCCTGCCAGCACATGTAATGTTTTCCTTGGCACCGAAGGAGTTTGATACATTTTGGAGATATATGGTTAAGAAACCCTTAGTATAGGAAAACCAAATGAAGGGCTGATCTAATTCATGTCACTATTCATTATTCTTTGCCCATAGAAGGTGTGGGTTTTATACATGCAATTACCAGCTAATCGCAATCAAAGCATTTTGTGCATAATGTGTGTGAATGACAATAATCAGTTTCCTGAGTGTGATTCTTCTTCCATTTTGATGTATCTTAGATTGGTGTCACTCTAGTAAAGTGCGTATGAAATAGCTCCTCATTTACAAATGAAATAATTAAGCCTGCTCTGCTTAAAAACAACAACAAAAAAAGGCATAGCAGTTCAGCAAGTACTATATAAAGGTTTTTTTTCAGTTCAAGCGTACATCTAGCCCTTCAAACTGTTTCATTAGTCATTAACATTGTGTATTGGAATGTCATTGTGTTCTGTCTGCAAGTTTTTAAAAAAATATTTTTTTTTATGTAAATCATAGGAATATCCATGCCATAAGGTCCTTTTTATTAGGAAGGAAGTTCAGTCTTTAAGCTGGAGCCTAAATCCGTGTTGGAAACGACGAGCGTGGGCAATGACCATTTCAGTCCTTGGGTCTGTATTCTTGCCAACTCCCTTCCTGTCCCTTCAGCTATATAAGTCACTGTCACTAGCTCCATTAACAGTAATTTACAGTTCTTCATGGCCAATCTATTTGCACAGTGCAATCCCCACCTCACCTGGCATACAGGTGATCCGGTACAGCTATTTTAACTTCAGCTGATCGTTCCCAGTCCCAGCCCCGTCTGCAAGATTTGTTGCACTCTGGCCACCAATCTGTAAAGTGCTTAGCACTCCATAAACTTTTGTCTGATTCAGTGGAATTATTCCTGTGTGTCAAGTTTTTCAAAAATTTTTATGAGGTCAAAGACATTATGCGGCATGAGAGGAGGAAGAGAGGTAAGTAGCTCAGACAGGTCTTCCCTGCTACGTTGAATTCCACAACACACGGCAAACTTTACAGCCTTTACTTGGGCTGAATAAGCCCTAAAAATTGTAAGACTGTATTCAAGTGCAGCAAAAATCATTGCCTGTGTTAATACATTAAGAAATTTGACTTTAGAGCCTGCTGCAACTATTAGGAAGCCTCACATCTTTAGTGTACACTAACAAAGTGTAGTAGTCAATGACTGTCAAACTCATGATTTTTCAGTGTATAGCGGATCTTTGAGGAAAACACTGAATTTCAGCTATCCATCACCCGTGTCAGTGGTACTGGTGACTAATTAATGCTTAAAAGTAAATAAAATTGTTCCTTCCTAGCCAAAAAGATCAAGTTTATGCTTCCAGCTGTAGTATCTGTTTTGCCTTGATTTACTAGATGAAAAAATTTTCTACCAAGGACTTATTATACATTTGTAAACCATACTTTAATCAACATAGTTTAACATCTATTTCTGCTGTATATGCGAATGACCAATATATCACGCAGGATGCTTCCAAACAGCAGAGATGAATTCTGGGAAAAGTTTTCCAGAAAGGTATTTCCTGAACAGACCCATAGTACCTCAAATGCACAGTGGAACCAGGACACATCCCTACAGAACAACAAAAAAGGTGGGCAAAACTTTACCTGCTCCCTTTCTTGAAGATTGCTTCTAAAAAGAATGGCAAGCACTTTTCAAGTAGTTTGTCAAGTATCTGACATCTATTTATAGATTATTATGTTGTTGTTGTTATATGTCATAAAACATATACACTATAGTGTATCGTTATTTTAGTTTACAATTAGCAGTTACAACATGCAAGTCAAAGCCTATTACTTAAAGCATCGTTATATGGAAATTAAGTTGTCTTTTCCTTAGCAACTGCATCTCCAGCAATAATGTCTATTGGATTGTATCATTAATTATGCAATAAAAATCACAATAATAGTTTTTCAAAATATTTTTCCATAAATGCTAAAATACAAATTCCTAGATATTTGCTAAAAAAAAAAAAAAACTATATTCAACTCTTAAGAACCGATTAAGTTTTTCTAAAATACCAAGTGCAATATGTCATAATTCAGACTAGAAGTGCTATAATTTTAATATGCGTTGATATGCTAACACTTGTAAAATAGGCCCGCTATTACATACTTCAACAAATCCTATACCCTGGGAGTTTTGGGCTCATAAAATAGGAAAATTCATCCTCTGATATCGCGGAGTCTGCCACATAGAATGAGGCTGGATTTGTTCACAAAAATAAGTCTAAAGGGAAGCCCTTTAATGACTGCACATTTTTCTTGTGTATTTTCCATTTGCTTGCTGCATATGTTTGTTTTAGATGCCTTTTTTCTTCTTCCATTTGGTCTGCTGGCTTACTTGGATGAAGGAATGTAGAAGGGCAAACAAAATTTGTTCCCAAGGCAGAATGTTTTAGATTAAAATACCCAACTAATCAGTGTGGTTTTAACCACATTCAGTTTCAAGTTACATATAAAAAGATATTAATTAATTTATTAGCTACCTATATAGAGAAATTTACATTATATTAAATCCACACAGCAGGTGCACAGTTAAAGATGTAAATCATTTACAAAAGCAAAATTTGCTGTTTTTAACAGGAAGCAATGCAGTATAGTTACACCAACAAAGTGAAAATTTGCTCACTGAACAGCATCTCCACAAGGACATACAGGTGACGCTCGATTCCAACCACAGTTTATTGATACATTTTTTTGATGTGACTACTAAATAATTAGTGTTGTCAATGTTGTAAATACATTTTAAATTACAAGCTTGTCTTTACATTTTATACATGGCTAATTTTACAAATAGAACTTTAAGATCAGTTTGTCCAGCTTAGCCGTGTTGCTGAGCAAAAGGCCGACAATAAATACTTTCTTCTGAAGAAGGCTTCAATACAATGCCATTTTTAGAATTTTATGCTGAGAAGTTATTAGCGATATGACTGAATACATTCTGCTTTTCTCATACATAATTATTCAGCTGCTTGGGATTCGCATGTTTTCAACTAGCCTAATTCATACTATTTTTATCTTAGTTAAAGTTAACTAATACAAATATGCAGTGTAAGTTCAGGTATATTATCTGTATTTAAAAAATCCCAAGCATTTCCATATCTATAGTAAAATACCTCCTCTTACTTTCATTGCTCGTGGAAGTGGAAGCAGTCAGCTGGTTTAGGATCCACAAACTCTTCGGTTTAGTACGTTACTTCTCTGTTACTTCTCAGTCTGACTGCTGCTTTATAGCACTATTCTGATTATTGGGTCCGTGGAATACAGTCAGTTTGTTAACTAAGTTAATATCATTTAGGGTTAAAGCATCATTTATAGCTCCAAGAAATGAGTAACTTTATCCCATTTTTTTTTTCCATTTGTCTCTGAATATGTTCTGCACGCATTAGACTGAACTATCAGAGCAGTCGAACTAAGACTGGAACATTTTATAATTCGTTTGTAACTGCGATCCAAGCTCGGGAAAGTACTGAAGGCTGGGTTTCTGAAATCTTGCACTTTTCAAGGGCAACTCACCCACGGGAACGGTTCTGACTTCTGGCATCGCGTGCGACGCCCATGGCAGCAGTCCTTGTGCTCCCTAGGGCTGCGTTACTCCGTGGCGACTCCTTTCAGCTCTGGCCAAAATCAGAGCAGCTCTTCCCAGCTAGGGCAGGCTCTGGCTGGATCGGGTACCCAAAGTACGGCGGCGACACCAGAAATCCCGATGGCTGGTTCAGGTGGGCGGCGTGGGCTGGCTGGAAGCAGCCAGATGTGTAGGGCGGCGGTGGTGACGCCACGAGGCACCCCGGCTCTGCCCGGGCGAAGGAGAACCTGCGAACCGAACCGCTGGCCGAACTGGAACTGGTGGCCGTGCTCGACTGCCTCGACGGCGTCCTGAAGCTGGTCGAGGCCAGGATCATGGGAAGAGTCTCGGTCTGGTAGCTCCGGAGAGAGAAGCGTATCGGCTGCGAAGGCTGCTTAGGTCTTAAACAGGTGCAGCAATAAACCGCCACCAGAGAGCCCACGATAATGAAGGCGATAAATATTGATCCGACTATGAGGAACGGCACGTAGATGGGCTCTGGGAGAAGAAAGAAGAGGAAAAGCCGTGCGCATTAGCCTGTGGAAATAACCATGCTCTTTAAGAGCTTATGGAGCCCCACGTCACTGGGTCAGTCCCGCTAGACACCGAGCCTCGCAGAGCTCCTGACCGCTCTCATTAAATCTAAATTAAAGTTTATACCCCAGGGCCACAAGTCAGAAGTTCTCTCAGTTGACGGTGTTAACAGTTACCGATGGTAGACGCCGTTTGCCACACGTCTATTTAGGTTTCGCAGACTCCCACCCTTCTCCCACCCCCTCAGACCCCAAAATTGGGGCTGGCAGTGTAGCTACCTGTAGTAACCAGGCTCGGGTGCCCCAGGTGCCGTTACACGCCGTGAGGTGGCCCCAGGCGCGGCTCGGGACGCTGCTCGCCGTGCCCACGCCGGACCCGTCGAGGGACCCGAGCACGGCCTCGGGCACCCCGAGGGGACCGCTCCCGGAGCCCTCCCCCGGCCCCGCCGCACCTGGAGCCTCCGGCCGGGCCAAACCGAGCCGGGCCGGGCCGTGCCAGGTTGCCCCCGGGGGTCCGTCCCCCCCCCGCCCCGAGCCCCTCGGTGCGGGCACTCACGGGCGGTGACTCCCGGGTCCGGGGTCTGCCGGTCGTTGGTGCAGCCGCCCTGCTCCAGGCGGGCCTCGGCGGCGGCGCAGCAGTAGCGCAGCGCGCAGGAGCCGCAGCAGATGGTGGCGGCCGCCGTGTCGAAGCCCTCGGGGCACTGGAAACCCTCGTGGTAGCCGCCCTGCCCGTCCACCCAGCCGTGGCAGTACTCCCCGCCGCCGGGCTGCCCGCCGCCGCCGCCGCCCAGCAGCCCCAGCAGGAGGCAGCGCAGCGGCAGCAGCACCAGCAGCAGCCGCCGCCGCCCCGCCATCGCCCCGCCGCCGCCGCCGGGGCAGGCAGGGGGCGGCCCCGGGTGCGGAGCCGAGCCCCGGCCGGGAAGGGGGGCAGCCCCCCTCCGTGCCGACCCCGCCGCCGCCCCGCGGGCGGAGCCGCCCCCCGAGCTGCCCCAGCCCCGCGCTCACCTGCCGCCAGCCGCCCGCAGCCCGGCTTTCCCCTCTGCTGCCCCAGTCCCGGGCGCTGCCGTCGGGCCCGGGCCGCTCCGTGCCCCCCGAGCGGGGCTCCGGGGCTGCGGGGCTGCGGGGCCGGGCGGCGGCGGCGAGCCCCGACGGGGCGGCCGCGGGGGCTTGCCCCACGCTGCTCCCCCCGCAGCGCCCAAACGCGGGGCCGGCCGGGCCAGGAGCGTGTTAAACATCGCCCGTGTGTTTAGAAAAGAAAATCACAAGCAAAACATATTATTTATTGCTAGGACTCTGCTTTTTAACTCGTTTCCTCGATGCTTTTTCTGTGCAAATGCGTACCGCGTGAGATTTACAGCCCCTTTTAGGCCTGTCACCTTTCTTTTCCAAACGGAGAGGGAGAGTGTGGGGCAGGGGAGGAGGGACGCATCTGTTCCTATGATCGTCTGATCCCTTTTCTGCTGGAGGAGTAACAGCAAGTCACCAAGCATCGGGAAAACCACCAAAGGAACTGCTTATTCATTTATTCTAGAGGAAAAATAATATATTTTAAATGAACTGAGCAGATCTGGATTTTTGGTTTAGGCGGAGAAACATTTCTCTAAATGATGCGTCCCTCGCGTGCTATCCAAGAGGCGCTCCTGCTTTCACAGCAGAAGTGCTTACGAAACCGGCGTCACGTTAAAGTTGGGCTGGAGCAAAAACTACATTTTACTACGTCTCCTGCCATCGTTTACTGCTGGGGTATGAATATGTATACCCGAGGCTGACCGCTTGTCACCCATTTTGAATGCCCGTGTCACTAATTTCAAAAGTTGGCAGGTTCGGTGAAACAAAAGGAACAAAATGTGCTGTGTACCAGCAATAAAACTCTCGGCGCTGAGAACCATCTATCAAGACCTTAGACTTGTGGCCAACCCCAAATACAGTCCACAAGCACAATATTTGTGTTTGTTTTTCTTTTAACTAGCCTATTCTGTCCTTTTTTTTTTTTTCCCTGACCTTTTTTTTTCCCCCCAATTTTCATTTCTTTAAACATAACCAGTACTACCAGGTAGGAAAAGCAAATAGAAAATTGTATAAATGCAAAATATTTTTCATGGCTAGTTAGCAGGTGTAGGCACAGAAATAACAACATTGGATATTAAAGAAAACAGATTTCTAACGTGAAGATGTGATATTCTGTCCCATTCTGCATTTTCATTTTGAAATGATGATGTGAATTAAACTTGTACCAGCTGTCCTGACTCTGACTTCCCAGTTTTTACAGGCTGATGTTAAATATTAATAGACTTTTGCATTTACTTCGCTGTGGTTTCAGAGCAAACACAGCCTCCACGGGATGTTTGAAAATGTATGGCATTTAGAGGCTTAATCCGGCTTCCAGGAAGGGCAGAAGGAACCTCGCTGTTGACCAGGACGAGACTTGGAGCAGGAGCTCAGCAAGGGCTGCACGGTGCCTTCACCCGTGCTCTGCTGTGCTGTAGGTCTGCAGACAACAGGTCCATCCTGTCGGATTCCTGGAAAAAGCCACCTTTGGTAGGAATCGTTCAGTAACTGTGTCCCAATTCATACAGAAGTTGATCGTGCTAATTAATTCACCAGCTTACAAAACATGGAGGTCTGAAAAAAATCATTCCAACACACATATATTAAATATTTAGCTATTTCACTGCTGGAATGGAAGTGAGATTTTTGCAGAGGGAGAAGCTGGAGGGGGAGACACTCCTAATCCACAGCCATCAGCAAGCCTCTGACCTGGTTTTATGCTCCTGTGTTACACCTCCAGTGCTTGGGTGGTTAACAGAATGGTATCAGTCGGTCTTTGTGCCCCCCTTTAGGCAGAGGCTACTCTCTGCTCCCCTCTGGTGTAACCTGCGGGCATCTCTATCAGATGTGAGCAATTTATTTGAATCCCAAATTGCCCCATCTTGCAAGAAAAACCCTGTAAGGGCTCAAGTATTTGCTCAAATGTGCATATGTGGTTGGTTTATATTTGTGGGAATAAATGGCATTTCACTCACTTGAGTGGTTTATCGCACTTGTGCCAAATAAAAATCAGAGGCAGGTTTTGGTACTGCTCTTGCACACACTGTGAACCCTGACAGTTTGAAGACACATGCACAGTTTTCCAGAGGACTGACTTCTCTGGGCTTATTTTTTCCTTTCTCTGAAATATTGATGCAGTTGACAGGATGTCATGCGATGCTTGGCGCAGATGAACTGAGTTGTTCTGACCTGGAAAGGCAAAATGTTTGATCTGCTTGCCTTTTGTAAAGGTTGTATCATCTGTGCAATTCCATACTTAAAGAATTTCAGATGCTAACAGATTTATTCCTATCTATTTTTATTATTGGTTTTAAACAAACAATTAAGAATACAGGGAAAAAGTCATCCAGACTGCTGGTGAGCATCCTCTGCAGTTTCAGAACATCATGTTGCTACAAGTACCTCATTTAGACTGTATTTTGTTGGGTATATTGGGATCATTCTTGCAAAGTACTCACAGTGATTTTGCTTATTTATCCTTAGCTGAAGCCTTCCAGCTTCCAGGTAATGTGCCAGCATCTGTTTTGAAAGAAAAACACTGATATTAAAAGCCCATATATACCTATTGCTCTGATTACTGTTGTTTATAAGGCTGAGTATTAAAACTAATGGAGGAGAGATTAGTCATATAAAAGGCAGAAGAGATAATTCTGTTGGTAGTTTAAGATGTTATTATCCATCAGGCTTTTGTCACTGTCCCCACAGCAAACCCACGGGGAGAACTCATTATAGCACCGCTTTGGTGCAAGATCAAACGATTTTTCTTAAATTACTTCTGAAATCACCGTATCCATGCCTGCAGTAATTATCTCACTTCTGCCAAAATGATGGCTTGCAAAAAGAGGTATTAAAAACTCCTTACTCAGATTCATAGTCCTTACTAATAATTTTACTACTCTTGGTCTTCTGGGTTTGGTCTTTTTTTTTTTCCCTACTATGATAGTTCTGGAGTTCCTGCAAAGTATAAAACAAGACAGTGAGTCATGAAGCTGTAGCAGAAAAGACTTATTGTCATTTCTTACTGCCATTTCAGGTGGGCCATATCAGAGGCATAAAGCCCTGTCAATTTGGTGTGGCTGCAAGAGACCAACTGGAGACTGCATCATCCAACACTCACAAATATTTCCGCACTTCTACATTGGCTAGGATGAGGATAGGTTTGGCTCATGTCTTGCTTGATGTAACCATCAGGATAGGTCATTTAGCTCATCAGCAAACACATACAGAGCCTTGAAACGTACAGAATGTGTCTTGGGCAGTTTAATTGAGGGAAATGTGCTTTTCTTCTTTCTTTTCCTTGCTTCTGGTTCAGTGTATTAGTCGTATCCTCGCATATCAAGGAGGGAGGGATCGCTCTGGGCTGTTGTGGGTTGGGGGCTGCAGGCTCTCGCACTCGGCAGTTTATGACTTATATCTGACTAGCAAGAAATTCAGGATGCGACGTGACCCCTTACACTTGCACAGAACTAACCCACTGGGAAAGGCAGTTAGAGCTTTTGGAGGAAAATGTAGAAGTCAGGCTACCTCAGCCTAATGACTGTCCAGGTAGATAAGATAAATCAGGATATAAATACCTCCTGGCTCACTCAAGAAGCAGACTGCTGGGTTAGTGGGCTATAGGTCCATACACGTGCATGGCTCAGCACTGCTCCCTCACCTGGCACTGCAGCACTGCTGGCGGATGGGTTGGGTTCAGACCATCAGGTTCAGCATCATTATTCTCTTTCTATGGCATCAAGAGAGCAGAAGCTGTTTTCAAGCCATCAACGTGTCCATTGCTGTTCAAAGGGCATATTATCCCAGACCCCCATCTATCCCTTGGGAGGTCCCTTTTAGGAAAAGATTTGCTTAAATACAGCAACTTCTGTGCACTGGCTGTATCTCCTCCTTACAACCACAGCGCTGCCCGCTGCTCTCTGCTTCAGCATCCAGATGCACATGGAGCTGTTAGGGGCACAGGAGTAAGGACGGATGTCTGGAAGAGATAGGAACTGGTGACCTTATGGGGCGTGCAATTACTCTTCCTTCACTCCAGCTACTGCTAAAAAATAGCCTGTCTCATGGCTACCAAGCGAAGTGCAACACAAGTTCACAGAAATGCTGAAACTTATTCAGTCTATTATTCTCTTCTATCGACAAGCACTGTGATCTCTTCTCCAGGTGTTCTGAAGAGGTGTTTAATTTGCCATTAAACCTGAAGTTCCTGTGCTGTTAAACTCAGAAACAAATTCTCCAAGTGACATTTCTCAATTCTGAAATATATATATACATGTAATTACTCTGATCATTAGTACAGTAAGAATCAAATAAAATACAAATAGAATTAAAATGTTAAAAAAATAATAATAATGATAAAGAAAAAGTAAAAAAGGATATGTAGAATTGACTTTTTTTAATATTTTTGACAGCTATTTTCAAAGCTTTGAATGTGGAGAAATACATTGAGAACTGGAAAAGATTGAAAAATGGCCACATTTGGACCACTGATTTAGTAGAAAAATGTTTTATCAGCTACAATTTGGCACATAGCTCCTCCTCTGTAACTTGCAGTGAAAGAATGAGTTATTGCTAGTAAATAACTATGTTTTCTAACAATCTTCATAACTGTAACCATTTTCAAGCACTACCAAGTTTACCAGCTAGAGGGGGAAAGCTCAACATGCTATTGCCTTGCAATTTCCTAATCCCCTGAAGAGAAGACTTCGTGCTGCAGTCATATTAATGAACAGTGCTACAGAAAGGGCAGAGAAGAGAGATAACATCAGTCAGACTTGCTTCACTCTGCAGCAAGGTGTGTGCTTCTTTTTCCTTGCAATCCTGAGAATCATTAAAAAAAAAAAAAAAAAAAAAAGAGAGAGGGAGAGAGAAAGGATGTGAGAGAACATAATATTTGGGTATAGAAAGAGAGTGTTCCTACCAGGGCATGAAGATGAATGTTGTTTTTCATTCTCACCAACTAAAAATTACTTTTGAAGATTCAAAAAGAGAAGAGTGAGTGAATACCAACCAATGCAATGTCTTTTTTTCAAAATATATGGTGTTCAACATGAGGGCATAGCTTCAATCCTAAATTAGCAGTGTACATGTGCCTAAGTTTAAAGGTAGACAGTTTCTTGGGATTTTTGTTTTGTTTTGTTGTTTGTTGTGTTTTTTTTTATTAAACTAATGCATGAGAATAACTAACAATTAATGTGTAAAGAAACCTTCAGATAGATCGGTTGAAAATTTCCCCAAGCCGTAAGCAAGATTCATCCTTTACAGAAGTACAGGAGAACAATTTCTATAAAATATGCTAATCCCTTGCACAAGTAGATTGTTTTTAACACGCCAAAGTTCTACACAAGTAGCTCATTAGTAACAGATCCTCTTGACCTAAAAGAATAATTCCATTGTAGCACTGAACCTGGTAAATTAAACTGCTCCCTTACACTTCAGTCAATCAGATAACTTTATTAAATATTTTAGTAGTACATACAGGAATTTTAAAAATACTTATATTACTGCTGTTAACAATTCATTCTGAGCATTAAATAGCCACTGTCCAATGCTAGAAAACAGGGACAAGTCTTGCATCTTTGAATATGGGGTCATTCCCTCGGTTCTTCTGGCACAGGTCCTCCCGAGCCTGCTTCCTCAGGCTGCATTTCACCCACTTGAAAACAATCCACTCAGGTTTGCATTTATGTCATTTCACATTCATTCAAGAAAGCTAGATTTTGCTCATTTGTTGCATTTTTCCCGTCTTTGGTATGGCCTCTTAACACTTCCTATGTACAGCAGATTCCCCCAAAGAGGTAAAACAGCCCAGGTCTGAAAATGCTAACATTTGATGACATAAAATTAGATCTATTTAGTCACTGAGTGAAGGATTAGGGGAGTTTAAAGGCTGAGAACTATATTCTGTGTTCTGGCCACAAGTGGGCAGGATTTAAGGTAAAATGAAGTTAAGATTTGAGGAAAGAGAGCTTCCTCTGCTCCCACCAGCGTAAGGCAAGTCAGGGACTGGTTCAACCTGGCATCATTTTTGGAGAAACTGCAGAGCTGCCACAAGTTGTTGCTCCTGATGTGCTGTATTTCCAGACCCCGAACCAGGGGCTCCTGCCACTCACCTTACCCAAACCCCTCTCTGGCTCTGGCCACCACCAGCTGCATCACAGCCCCACAGCAGCACCATATCCACCTCCCACATGCATCAAGCAAGCTGTGGTGGCCATGTGCTGTACGGCTGAGTGAGGGCCGTGTAGAAGAAATATTGGGGGTTTCTGGTCTGAAGTGCACAGTCCCTAGTTTTACACAAACAAAACTGATGTGCAGGAAATAGGTCTTATGTTGGACAGCCCAATATATAATAGTTTTAAACTTTGGATTAGTAATACTTGGCAATTGGCTTTAACTCAAGTCCTAGAGCAGGCACACATACACTCTTTCCAAAATATTTCACTGGTAATATTTTTGATAGCAGCTGAACACTGAGCAGATGTCTTCATTGAGCTGTCCTTTTCCTGAAATAATACAGTCAACTGAAAGTCCTGTAACGTGTCTAAACTGAAACCTGAATGTGTGTCTCTAAACTGTATTACACTGTATTCATGGGCTCTGCATTTCATTTGCCTTTGTGTTCCTTTCTCACCTAACTTGTTAAGGTCTCTTCACAAGTTCTTCCAAACTTGGCTGCTTTGTTTGGCTGTCTCCTGAGATCTCTCACCCTCAGACAAGCTGATAAACTGCAAACTGGCTCCCATCACCATCACAAACCCAGTTCAGCAGTGCCAGGCATGGTCAGTATTTGCCTCCTACCACAGGTTTCTCTGGAGCAACCTCTTCTACTAGCCAGTGGCTGTCCATTGCCTTTGTTGGAAATGGGACATGAGATGCTGCTGCACTTGCACCCCATGGCGCCTTCCTTCACACTAACAGCTGCAGGGCAGGAGTCTCTCCCCAGCTGGAGGGTGCCTGTGAGATGGGCTACCTTGCAGCGTCCCCAGCATGATGGCTGTGAGCAGCTCTTGTCACCGCAGTAGGTTTCAAATGTTGCGCCTGCTCCTTGAGGGGCCTGGACCACCTGTGCCTCCATCTTTGTGTGTGAGTGCAATGATCATGTGCTTGGTGGTAACTTGGTGCCTTTAACACAAGCCTGATGTTAGGGGCTCCCAAGTCAGCCTCAGGAACCCTTCTGCTCAAGCCAGAAAACCCCAGGTACTCCCTGTCCTTTCCCAGCTTGATCTCCACACCGGTTCTTGGGAGAAGAAGCAAATGCTTTATCTATCCTTATATGTCTGGTTGCCAGTCATCAGCTGACTGTCTTGGAGGTCAGCTTTAAGGAACATCTACTGACCTACCTTCAATGAGCCAAACAAAACATGAGCCCACTTCACCCTTTGCAATTTAGAGCATTACCATAGTGTAGGTACAATACAGTTACAAAGTCTGATTGCTATTGAGAAATAGCATATGTTGAGTAGGAAATACTCAATATGTATTTGCTATTACTATGTATTATGCACATATATATGTATATTACATTATTATATTATAATATATAGAAATATGTATTATTATTATAATAGTAATGGCAAATACTGAGTAAGAAGATGTCTTTGAATGTGAAATAAGTACAGAATGCATGTAGAAGACCTAACAAGGACTAAATCTTTCAAGAACTATGAGTAGATTCATAAAATGTTTTGGTGTTATTAGTTATTTTGGAGAGCAATAATGTTGACTTAAAATATGTAGCTTTTGAATATGACTTACAATAGTTACATAGGCTGAATGTAGTCATGTGTTTGGGGAATTAATAACTTTTCTCTTAAGTATTACTTGTTATTCTTATATATAACAGCCTGAGGAAATTTTCTTTTCCTTATCTACATTTCAGTCTCTTTGCTTAGATTTCTTCTGGGACCTGACCTATAAAAACAACTGGATTTATGCTACAGTAAAGTTTACAGCAAACACTCAACAAATACTCCTATTTCAGATACGAAATTAATAGTGTTTAAATATAGTCTCAGATGTTATCGTCTTTGCTGTTTACTGAGTGAAGTAGTTTTCTAGCAAATGTCAAGGGACTGGCTAAAACATGAAGGTGCCAAGGAAAGTAACTGCACACCGCCATCTGCGGTGCAGGCCGGGGGTACTGCAGTAGCTGCTTACAAATAGCAAAGGTGACGGGGGTGTCCATAACAGAAAAAATGTCCCCGATCTGTCCCCTTTTCTGGCAGCAGCTTCTGCTGGTGTAGAGCACACTCTGCAGAAGGGCCGTTATAATACAGAATATGAATGGTTGCTGTGCAGGGAGTGAGAATGAACACAAAGTTAGGAGAATAATCACTTTTCTAAACGATTTTGCTGAGAGCATTAAGGGTGTATTTGAGAGCAGCCACATGGGAACCATGTTGGAGGGAGGGAAGGAGGAGCGCAGCCGCTGGGCCTGGCATGGCTGCTGGGCTGCAGGCCTCACAGCCCTGCACCAAGGTTGTGCGCTGGGCCTCGACTGTGGGTGGAGGAGGCTGGCCCAGGCCGCAGCACTCACTCGATGGTGACTCATGGTGACAAGGAAGAGAAGCAGGAGGGTGCCTAGCATACTGTGCACATAGCTTATACACATAGTGCCTGGGCAACCTTTTACCCTCTCCCCAGTGCTCTCTCTCGCAAAAGAAAATGCTCAAGAGAAAACCCAGTGGTGCAGAGTCCTTCAACTTCCCAGCCTTCAACTCCCTTCAGCTCCCAAGGGTATTCTAACTTAAGCACAACAGTCCTCTTCAATGGGTTTTTGAAGGGCACAAGATGGTTGAAAGAAATTAGGAACCGTTGCACAGGGCAAAAGAACTAGTGATATGTGCAGCTTCTGCTTAGCCACCAACTTCTGTGTACAGACAATCCCCAGCACTCAGCAGAGCATCATCCTCCTGACCTAGCTGCCGAGATCTTTACTACCAAGTAGCACATCCTACTGTGTTTATTACTTTATTACCCATGCTGTTTTTTCTTCTGTACTAAAAATTGTTGGGTTTTAGACTAAAAGGCAGGTGGAGCAAGGGTTGGCATTAATATGTGCTGGGACAAAGCCTAGTACATCCAGGTCCAACAACTGATTTGGGTAGTTAACTGGCATCTCAATACGTGTCTTAACAAATATCAGTAATAAATAGTAGGTTCAGCCTTAAAGTATTCTTTATTCAGTAGTAAAAATCAGTCCTAAATTAGCTGAATCCTGAGTCCCTGCTAACTTTACTCGCAGAGAAGAAGTTAATGTTTATCATCCAGACGGCCAATAGTCCCCTGTATTATCCACATTTGGCTTCTTCCAGTGAGCTTATCTCATTTTGAATTGATGATGAATTATTATGAACTTACTTTGGACATCTTTAGACTTTTGGCTTAGTGTCTTAGAAATTTCTTCAGAGCCAGATTGTTGACTTCAGTCTTAATTAATGATCATTTGTTATCAGCTTAGTTCGAATGTTTGGTTTCTAACTTTCAGTTGCGTAGTCTAAACATTTCTAAAGCCCAGATAGACGGCTTTAACTTAAAATGTTATGATTTTGATATTGACTTGATGCCTTCCTGGCTGAGTGTGAAGATTTTATTCTTCCATCACTTTGATTAATAGAGCTATTGCAAATCCTGCTATTTAGAGTACCAAGGAGTGAAACAGCTAAATGCCACACAGATTAACCTGGTTAAGAGTTAAATTCATGTTTCTGTGAGAAGCTTTTTATTTGCTCTAAAGCTGTTTCATTCTTTAGTACAGTCTTCAAATTATGAATTACTGCATTTCTCCACAGCCACCTATTTGTCTTTTTCTTAGCATAAACTTTAGTTCTGCAGCTCACATGCTGTATGGTTAATCATTATTACTCTATTACACAAGCACTTAAGAGTTCAGTTTAAGTATCAAGAAACTCTTCTGCAAAACTTTCTGCTAGCAAATTGCGCGGTCTTTACCCCTAAGAGCTCAGACAGGATATAAGCTGTCTGTTCTCACATCTTTACATTAAACATGGGTAGTTCTCCCATCACTACCCAGTCATCAGGCATTTTCAGCTGCATATGCTAGACCATTCACAGATTTCAAAATAGTTTATTCTCACACCCTCTATCAAATATCCTGCAGGGATTACAATTGTGCTTTGGGCAATCACAGTCTTTAGAGCAGTCAAAATAGAAATGTTCAGATTCATTTTTGCTAATACAGCTCATTTTGTCCTACCAGTTTGCAATTAAAGTCACATTTGTGCTTTGTGGACTCACTCCAATATCTTATTAACTAACCAAGAAGATTTTATCAATTGTTTCCTAAAAGACAATTTGGGTAACCTGTTTAACAGAAGCCTTGTTTGAAAACCTGTTTAACAGAAACCTTGTTTGAAATTGAGGACACTTTTCATATTCTCAAATTCATTGTACCAGCAGGGGTATTTTATTTAGTTGGAAAAGTCCTCTTGAGACTTAAGACACCAAAACAATGATCAGTTTTGAAAATCATTTAAAAAAAAAAAAAAACTTCATATTATTCAGTTTTGGTTGTCTGAGACTCTTAAAAATCAAAGTTTGTTGTTGTTGTTGTTATTTTCATTATTGCTGATATTATTTTGTTGATATCATTTATGTTCTGGGATGATATATGTGTATTCGCTGTCTTCCATTTATCAGCGGTAATGAAATGGAATTAACATCCTGTCTTAGTCCATACTTCACATTTATGCAAAGAAAGCTGTATTCACATCATTAGGGGATGAAAGATAAGATACATTCAGTTTTCTTTAGCAGATTTCTTCACCTCTCTCCCCCACTGTACACGTCGGAAACTGTTTCTTTATGTGTGTAAAACTTATGGCTATTATCTGATTATTAAATGGGAAGCCTGCCTTACCATTAGTTGTTCTGATTAATTCCATGATGAGAAATGGGATGAACTGTTAAATCTGGTCTTTACTGAAGTGTTTAGACCACTATTCATGGACAAGTCATAAATGGAGGGTTATCTTATATGTTGGGTGCAAGCATGATTGTTTCAGCAATCACGGGCATATGAGCAAATGTGCTCAAAAGGGGATGTTTAAATGAAGGTCTAGACATAAGGTTATATATTCTGTCACCCAGCAAAGGTTACACTATGATAAACAGAGATCACCGTCCCTCTGTATTTATTCATTTATCATCTAGTTGAAGAGGTAAGATGTCCACTGATAGACTTATAATGAAATGTCTCCTTAGTTATGAACTTACCTGCTTTCTTTTTTACTCTTTCAGACATTGGTTTGAATATCATAGAGCTCAAGAACTCTCCTCTGAGGTAATTTCAAAGTCATACTGATCTTGGTCAGATAATCTGTCCTGAAACAGAAGACAAATTTTAATGAGTATCAGATTATTTTTCTCACAGCTAGCTGCTCCTGATACTATAATACTACCTTTGGGGGTAGTCAGAAAATAGGCTTTGGTATCAATGTCCAAATAGTTTCTGTATCTCATTGACTAGCTCGGCAGTATAGTGAAATGTTATATGATATCTGTGCAGTATTTCCTACAAAGAGCTTTTTCTGTCCTACTGGGATGTTTGTAGAATAGAAAGTGTTCTCTAAAAACGGAGTGATTTACAAACTTTCCTTTTTGCTGTAATTCTTCCTGGGAATTCAGTGTCCGTTTCTTAAGTGGCATCATTCTTCGTTTGTAAAATCTGTCATTTACTACTGTGAATTCTCATCCCTTCAGTTTAACACCAATAATGTGTTGTGATGAAAACTATCATCATTTGCAAAAGATGGGTAGCTCCAACTACCTGTGTGCCTCCTGCCCTGCACTGCTGACCCTCCTGCCTCTCCTTCTGAGTCTGAGAGTCTGGCTGATGGCCACAGTGTCTTCAGGACATTGCTACCAGGCAACTGATATTTGTAACATACAACCAGCCCATGACATGCGAGCCTTCTTCGCTCTGTCATGCACCTTATGTAAAGGTAATTTATGCTCGAGGAATTAGTCTCTCAAGTTATCTCTGTTTATTCAGCCACTTCATCTGTCCCCTTCTCCAACAATACAAACAACCTCCTCTGAATGGACCTTTTCTTTGTGCACACCAGCCAGTTGATTAAGCTTGGCTGTTCTCAGGACAAGCTTCGTGATGTTGTGTGTTATTCTAAGGTGGTGCTGAGATTTTGGGAAGAATCCTGCACTACAGACTCATGCTGCAGTGGGTTATCTCCATCAGTAGCATTGTTCTTTTGGCTAATTACATCATACTGTCTGAAAGACTCAGAGAAATTAAGGGACAATTCTGAGTAATTTGTCTCACATTCAGTGCAGACAGAACTGATGTGATTACAGGTGAAGTACACTACGTCCCCCCAAAATTGATGTTCCCTATGAACTTTAGTTAAATTTATAGCTTCTTTTATATAAATAGCTGTGAATGAGATAGCTGTTTTCTGACAAGATACAGATGGAAAAGAATATGTACTTAAAGAAAAAAATGTTACTATTCATCATCTATCATCTCTAGAGTGGTCTGCTGCAACTGTTATCCCTGTGCAAACACCATTTGAATCTTCCAGGACTTCACAGCAGAAAAAAATATCGTGACACAACTAAGTAATGGATACCAAAACTTTTGGCCGAGGAGTCTGCATGAGTTTATAGGTAGAAAAGGGAAAGATTTTTTTTTTTCCCCTGTGTTTCTCTTTCTCCTCCTGCTGAGTCCCAAGACTTTCATCCTGCTCCTAGGCTGAGAGCTCTCCCAGAAGAACTGAGTGGGGTCTCCAAGACAAGGGTCACTCCATTCCTTATCCCCTACCCTCGACACCTCTTGAAGGACCTACAGACCATTACCCCCATATCCATGTTCACGACAACTCTGCTCTGCTTCAACACATGGCTGGGAGGAAGAAAGATGCCAGTCACAGGAGGCTCCACTGCTGGAGCACCGCCCCTTCATGAGCAGGAGAGAAATAGAGCCAAGCAAGGCAGTGCGAGGCAAAGAACTTTGGTGAATGCCACCACCCCTTGGGATTTTGGCATCAAGCAATTTCATGTGCACTTAAAATCATAGTGATCCCATTGCATCTGTGCCTGGATCATTGTTAACTGCATTGTAAAGGTTCTCAGTGGTTGGCCAGGGAGGAGGGACACTGCTGTGGGGCAGTCTGGCTGCCTCTCCCCAGCCTTTCTTTGGGGCTCCCCAGCAATGCCCAGGCTTGGGGGAGTCAACAAGAAGCTTCCCACAGACCTGAGCTGGCTCCATATCAAGCACCATGGGAAGATGGGCTTGGGAAGATACTCCTCTCTGGCCAGCCACAGAAGGACTGCCTGTCCTCTGCACTGGCCTCTGGAGACAGCCAGGAAGATTTCAGGAGTGGGGAGGAGACATTTGTTTTTCTACGTTTCTGGCATTTGTGTATGTTTATGTGAGCAGTGTGAAAATTGGTATCTTTTGCTGTTTTCTTGCTTGCTTTTATGAACTTGGATTCTTTTTCTTTTTTTTATGCTACGCTAAGTACATTAAACTTTAGTTTCAAATCAGGCTTGCTTTTGAAATGAAATCTTATATAAATTACAAAATTAAATCCCAAATATTCCTCAGGCAGTTCAATATTTACTTTTTTTTTTTCTTCTAATTACATTACCTGCAGGCATACTTTTAGATTTGTAGGTGTTTGGATAACTTAATTTAAAATAGCAAAACAGACTAGACTAGATAAGAGAAACTTAGGTCAAATTATTCTGGTTGTGACACATACGATACATAATGCTGTGTAATTAGATATTAAAGTGGTTGCTGTGCAGCAGGATGTTTTATGAAAATAGGACAAATGTTTTTTAAATGTACCACTGGAAACCAGACAGATGGTAACCTATATCCCCAAGGAGGATAGCTGAATTCCACCAAGTTTTTGATATGAATTTGAACTGTAGTGAATGGGAAAGGAGGGAATTTGTGATTATAGCTTAGCTCTCCATTAGTCAACGTTTGGCTGAATGTGCAAAGGATGCTTATATGGTGCTTAGTCTGGACAGTAATGTTTTCTGGGGATTTGTTCTTTCTTGAGCAACAGCAGAGCAGATGGTGACAAAGGAGATCTAGCAATAAATCATGGAGACAGAAAACTTGAAGCAAGCAAGATGATCTAGAGGGAAAAAAAAAGAAACTGAGGGATAATTGTTACACAAATGCAGCGTGTATCCTGCTAATTGTATTAATGCTGAGGACAGTACTTAAAGGCTGTGCATTTTCATGTAGCTTGGCTGTTAAAGCCCCTATTAACATTTTTAATGAACATCCTTTGGGAGCAAAGCTTTTTGGGGCACATTCCAAGAAAATTACAGGTATGTAGTGAAACTTCTGTTGACTGCACAATTTTAAAATGCCTGACAGTCTTCAACAACAGCATGCCTTTTGAGACTAACCAGTTCTGTGGCCCCGTAGGATTCAGGTCCAAAACCAGGAGAGGCTTTGGCACTTCGTCATGTACAGAAGGAGCAAGAAAGAAACCTGAAAATATTCTACAAACCTTGAAGAAACAGGAAACATCATCTTGGTGGACTTATTTTTTCTTGCTAGCAGTCGGATGGTGGTGTTCCCTGTGCTTCCTACCACAGAGGCAGCATGAAACCTCACAAGTGCCAGAAGCTGCTTCTTCAGTGCCAACCTGGCCCTGGGAACCATGGGTCCTGTCCTCCCCGCTGCCCCTTGTCTGCTCTCCTCTGGTCACACCAGTACCTGCATCTGCATAACACCACGCTCTCTGTCAGATCTGCAACCACACCTCATACTCCAGCTGGAATACATTCCCCAGGTTGGAAGCTGATGATACAGAGGAAGGCAATGATGAGTTCTTCATGGCCTTGGGGGGGCGAAGGGACCTCATTTTCACTAGGCAGAATCTGGCTTCCAAGAAACATCATGTGTTGAGATGAGCTCCCAGCCTTAAACAAAGGATTATTATTGCATTTTGTACACAATGCTACAGCTCCAGTAATCCAAGAGATAGAAATTATCCATCTATTCAACAGATATTTTTCCACAGATCTCCACAACAGATCATTCTCGGTGTCTTTCATGATGTGCAACAACGCAAACACACAATCAAAGCACAGAGTTCTTCCTGTACGGTGATTATCAAGTGGTCATTAAACGTGTGTCTCTGGAGCATTTGTTGATCTCAAAGTTAGAATGATGAGGCACTAGGTAAACTGAAGGCAGAACTATTGAACAGTAAGTATTGGCATTTCTGGAGCAAAATATATCATGAAAATGTATTTCAGCAGCCCTCAGAGAGACTAATTTTTAATCAATATTTATTAAGATAGAGCTATTGAGCTCAGGTGAGCAATTCCCTGATATTGTAATGCCTCCATTTTCTTTTCCTGATCATGTATTGGAATGAGTTGTTGTAATGTGAAAACATGTAGAAAAGTGTAATAAGCAATTAATGGAAAGAGCTAAAAGCCTAATATTTTGTCCAGTTTTCAATAGCTTGTACCCCAATTTTGAAGAAGAGAGCAATAAAGCCTCACATCTCTTGTCTGCTCAGATTCTTGTGTAGTAGCTGAAATTATATTTTACATAGTAGACTTTCAGGAAGAAACATTCCAATTTCTCTATATACAGTCCAATAAATTCTATGTACAAGACTTGCATACTGAGATCTGTTTGGTATATTATTGCTGATTTGTTCATTTCTGCTTATCATTAGGATATTTGGGTATTAGTGTAGAAGTAACATCCTTTGAATACTAGAATATGTGTAAGGAGACAGAATTCCTACTAAATGATGCATGCAAAGTAGTTTGATTATAAACTGTGTGGTGCAGGCATATAAATAGCTATGTGCTAGAAGTGATGATCTGAGACTCAGAAAGACAACAGGGCAACTGGAAAAGAAAAAAAGCATGGTGCCAAGAATGGGTAAACAGACTGAGTATCCATTACAAGGAGCAATGACAAATCATAGTTCTTTAGCACAGAACAGAAACAATGTGGGGAGGATATAGTCAGAGTATGAATAGCACAGAGAAAGTGAATCAGATGCAGTTGCTCACTGTATCTTCTAGTAGCAGCAGGTGGTGGCTATAAAATTAGAAAATTCTAATCATGCTTTGGGATGGGACATTTCAAACTCTGAAAGAATATCTATGAAACACACACACAGAAAAACACCCTACCAGACAATTTTGTAGGAAAATACTCCATCCAAGGAAAAGATAAAACTTGATGTGAGTGGGAGCACAACCATAAGCAGTATTGCAAGCAGCTTGACTGGAATAAGCTTGCCAGACATCAGAGGGGGTGATTGCACTCAAGGTCTGTCATGATTTTCCCTTTCATTTGAGTTTGCAGCCTATAGTGTCACTGCTGGTCAAGGCTCATGGCCCTCCAACCACGATGGAGTCAGAGAAGCTGCCAGGAGCACTTAGTACACCCACTTTTCCCCAGGTTGCATGTTGGAGCTGGTACTAGTTTTATTTTGCCTCAACTTTCTCTCCTTCCCTGTGTATAGATTGCTTGTTTGAGCACCAAGAGAAAAAAAAGGGATTCCAGTGGCAGCACACAAAACAGTTTCTTAATATTACTGAGTGGTTTGGGGTTTTTTTTCCTCTCTCTGTTCTCTCTTTAATTTTCTCTTCCTTCCTGTCAAAGAAAAGATGCATAGAATATGTGAAAGAATATAAATTATTTAATTATTTATTTCTAGAAAACATTTACAAGGAATGCTGTTAGAACAAAAAGTTTAGTGAGTCACATCTCATATACTTTACCTAATGTTTCTTTCCTTACAACATTAAAAGATCATCATAATAATGAGGCTGAAGTTCCTGCATCTGAAACACTGTATATTGTTTTACTATTTATTGCTGTACAATGCCTTGGTCATGCTAACACCTTTGACTATTAATTTGATCAAAATCAATGCAGCCAGACCTATTAAAGCTTGGGAATAGAATAGAATAGAATAGAATAGAATAGAATAGAATAGAATAGAATAGAATAGAGACAAGACAAGACAAGACAAGACAAGACAAGACAAGACAAGAAGAAAAGGAAAGGAAAGGAAAAAAGGAAAGGAAAGGAAGGAAAGGAAAGGAAAGGAAAGGAAAGGAAAGGAAAAGGAAGAGAAAGAAAGGAAAGAAAGGAAAGGAGGAAAGGAAAGGAAAGGAAAGGAAAGAGAAAAGAAAAGGAAAGAAAAGGAAAGAAAAGAGAGAAGAGAAGAGAAGAGAAGAGAAGAGGAGAAGAGGAGAGAAGAGAAGAGAAAAGAAAAAAGAAAAGAAAAAAGAAAAGAAAAGAAAAGAAAAAAAGAAAAGAAAAGAAAAGAAAAGAAAAGAAAAGAAAAGAAAAGAAAAGAAAAGAAAAGAAAAGAAAAGAAAAGAAAAGAAAAGAAAAGAAAAGAAAAGAAAAGAAAGAAAAAACAGGAGGTAACCAAGTTTGGTGCGCAGAGACATCTTTTCTTGAATTTTAATTCTTCAGCAAAGCCAGTTTAAGGAGAGGAACAAGATATCTGGATCCATATCCAGTAACATGTATTAGAGATAGCTCTTTTTGACAAGGTTAATTCCATGTTAATGCAAAGGAAGAAAGCTTTGGGACACCTGGATGGGGAGTCCACTGAAAATGTGCATGGTGGTGGTCACCACCAGGGTTTTAGTAACACCTTCTCTGGAGCAGAGGGAACATCCTCATAAATGAGACCGTTGTCTTTTTCCTTAGAATTATTTTACAATCTGTGAAGTTTGGCATTAAAGTTTTAAAAGGAGAGGCCAAATAATTAATGAATTAAAAAGTTATTTTTAATAAAAATTTGTTATGTTATTCTGAGACATAATAATGACAGAGGCTACTAAGTCACTTGCCCATAAATAATTCTACTAAATAATTTAACTCATTTCATCTTACTGTTAGAATCTAGAAGCATAATTGATACTTTTGCTTGGATGTAATAGTAAGGTTTGACTTGAAAGGTGATCAAATCAGTGAATGAGTAGTACAACTACGAAATAAACTCAAGGAGAACTATACTTAAGGTCTGATTTAGTAAAATATTAGTTGCTGGTATAAAATTTCCAAGACTATCGTATGCACAGATGTTGTTTTTAAGACTAAAACACCACGGAAAAAATGGTGCTAAAGTTGTGGGAATGAGGCCCTTTTCACATCAAGGGTGATGTATGGACTGACAGCTCATGAAAGGTGAAACTTGGCTTAACTTATCAGACATCTACCTTTAGAGTTGTGCCTGGATGAAGCTATTTGATTGATTACTGATGTTTCGAGCAACCTTTGAGCTTCCTTTTGTTACCAGTGACAATATGGCCCAATCTGATGCTCTCAGACTAACATAACTAAATAAATTAACTTTCCATTCAAAAACAAATGTAACCTAAAGCAAGCTATGATTGATGTGAAGCAAATGCTGACTACAGACCATGGGGCCTGCAGCTCTTGCCTCTGGCCAAATTACTTTTAAAACCACACAGGAAAAACCCTGAAGTTGAATGAATGAGTAGCACTTACCACCAAAAAAAGAAATTGCTAGGACCTGTGGGGATGCTGGCAAACACATCAAACCTGAAAATGCAGATTTCATGAACGTTTGAATGGCTGCAGAAGTTTTTACACTGTTCGGCAAGCTCTGCAGCCACACAGAACCTGATGTTCTTTCTATGTGTGTTGTCCAGTGACTCAACATACTGTGCAATTAAAAGCTCAAAACATGGGTACCTGACTGAAGATGTGTCTATTTCAATGGCATCTGATACAGAAGCAGAAATCACTTTGCAGTTCATTCTCAATAGTCCAATTCTCTTTCTGTATGCTGTTTTCCCATTGAAGGGAATTTTGGTGTTTGTTCTGCAGGACCTTTCTGGCACCAGAGAAGCAGACCCTGAAGTGAGAGTGCTGTGACTTATGTTAGATTCATAGCCAAAACCCCAGCTGAGAAGAGACGCTGCAGTGTAGGAACCAAGGACTCAACTGAGGTCCACACTCTGTCTTGCTGTCATGCTCAGGTCAGGCCCCACTCATCCTTAGACTCCTGACCTCCACTAACAAGGTCTTCTTCTCATAAGGTCCTTGATGAACCAAGAGGGCATGTGTCAGGGTCTTCACCCTCCTGTGGGATGGTGGAGGCCAGTGGGACTACACCACAGTTCTGGTAACACACTAACATTGCTGATCTCGTTGCAATCTTGCCTCTGGCCTGGAGCACGTTTGAAGGTGTCCACATGATGGTGGATGCTCTAAAACAAAGATAAGAGCAATGCTAACTACTGGTGGCTTGCACTACACTGCCTGTGCCTTTTCCTCTGTGGGGATCCAGCTGTGAGTCTGCCTCGTCATAGCAGAAAGAACAAATGTTTCTTTGCAACCAGTGTGTTAATATTCCAGTCAGTCCTTTGTTGTATTCTCTTCAGACCATATCCATCCCTCCTTTTCCTTTAGGTTTATATTTGCTATGGTTATTATTAATTCAGATCTGCAGTGCTGTCTATTTAATTGCAGATTGAAGAAACCCTGAAAAGTGTTGAGGAAGATTCCTCTGGTGGGGAGACAGTTTTGTGGAAGCTAATTTGAGGAGTTAGAAAGGGCCATTGGCTGGTTGAAACACTGGTGCTTTTTCCCATCTGGGCAGAAACAGAGGAGGAGAAGGGCTTTCTTATAGCTCCAACCCCTGGAATCAAGTTATTTTTTAGACTTTTTTTTTTTTCAGTTTCATGTCTAGCCTTGGAGTTGTAGAATGAGGCTATTCTTGCTACAGTTTGCTTAGGAAAGTCCTGACTAATTGTTTTAAAAGAGGTGAAATCAGCAAAATATTATGACACTTCTTGACAGTTGTGCATATATCTCTCTTTAGGACCTTTAGCATTCCAGGAATATCAAAAATGCTTATTTTTGTGTCACTATAGTTACATATTGTTCTTACAAAAAAACTCATAATGCAAGTTGTTTGTCCTACTTATCCCCATTATCCTGGGCTTGACATCATGGCATCAAAACTGAGTATATTTGATGGCCATAGGACCCATAAAAATACTTGAGTAAAGTTAGATGTCGGGCCAGACTTTCCTACAATGAAACTATCCAGTTGTATATTCTAGGTCTCTCATGGCTGTCATCCTTACTTTGGGACAACTAGTCAGCTGTGTCAGTAACTGCAGTCATATGGATTTACTCAAACAAAGGATGTAGAATGGAGTACGCATATGGACAATTCATACATTATTCCATTGAAAGAGAGTTTAAATTGAGACTTCAGATGTCCTCCAGAAATTTTCTTTTTGTAGGGTGCACAGTGGCTGTGACAGCATCTGTACCAAATAAACAACAGTTTTCTCACACGTGTGCTTTCTCTGAGAACATGGTGTGGTAGTTAACAAATGCACGCCTCCATGCACAAAGTGCGCAATTATTGTTTCCATTCCTAAGTGTAAATATGTTTGGGATTTTGATTTTCACAAGTACCATCAATGGATTTACACTTCTGGAAATGAAAACTGGATTCCACTAGGGCACAGAGATGCCTTTATTGCATATATGAAAACAAACATATTTCCAAAGATCACATGAACACAGCTCTAGATCAGAGGAAATTACAGGGCCAGATTTACAGACTCATAGCATCACAGAATGGCTTGGGGTGGAAGGGACCTTAAAGACCACCCAGTTCCAACCCCCTGCCAAGGGCAGGAACACCTCCCACTAGATCAGGTTGTCCAGGGCCCTATCCAGCTTGGCCTTGAACACCTCCAGGGACGGGGCATCCACAGCTTCTCTGGGCAACCTGTGCCAGTGCCTCACCACCCTCATAGTGAAGAATTTCTTCTTTATATCTAATCTAAATCTATATTCTTTTAGTTTAAAACCATTACCCTTTGTCCTATCACTACACTCTTTAAGTTGAAGTTATACTTTTGAGGAAATCCCTTATTGTTTTCTGTCATCACAGATAAGCATTTTAAATAGGTTCAGACTCAAAATGTGATCTGTGATCCAAGCTCTTTTCTTTCTATTCACACAGTCATCCCAGCTATGAAGGTCTTGTAGGTTAAAGTAGGCCTTAAAAATTACTCCTCGGTACTTCTGCCTTACAGTCCGGCCTTTCCCAATCATCCCTGTAACTCAACCGCCCTCCAAGGACTCACAGAGGAGCGACCACCTGGCACTGAGAGTAGATAAATTATTCTGTTCATGGTGCCTAGGAGGTAATAAAATGCAGTTCACTCCTTCAGATCTGCAAAGCCAATGGAGTTAGAGGAAGAAAACAGCAGTAAAAGCTGTATTTTGTCAAAAACCAGCAGGTATGTGATGATGAATACCTACAAACGGCAGTCTTTCAAAAAAGAGGATGCCATTTCTGCAGCCACCTTTAAGAGCAGGTGAAAAATAGAAATAACAGATGATATCTCTGTTACGTAGGGCTGCACCTCATTAATTTTCTTTGTGACCAGAAGAATATTTATACAGCGGCTTGCAGCTAAGGAGCTCAATAAGCTTTAAAAACTCCAATTAGCCTCACCCCTGAGTTCGGGCAATGCTATCTCTATTGTACAGCTGGAACAACGATGACACAGGGAAGTTGTTTATCAAACAAGTACAACCAGCCCAGAGAGAAGGTAAAGCACAAGACTCCAAATGCCTGCCCCCGTTCCTGCACTTTGGCCATCCCTCTATCAGAGAGTCTTAATGAGCTTTATATATGTATGGAAATATCAATGCATAATAATCTGCTTTAGCATCCTGAGAGAGGGCTAATAAATGTAAGAATAAGACATAAATCATTGATTAAAATGTCAGAAGTGATGAGAATAAGAGATTGCTCCTGCCTTTGCTGAACTACATATGCAAATTTGCATACACTACAAAATGAACGTCTTTAAATGAATGAATTAAAATCTCGTGTAGAAATGACTGAGCCATATTTGCATACAACATTTATTAGGGGAAGATGTGCTTATTTTTGGAATAAACAGCGAGAGCAAATCCCTGGAATCTGCTGGAGCAGCCTGTGCCCGCTGCTCGTCAGAGCGCGCTGTCTCCCCTGCCAGCGTGTGCAAACAAATAGGAGCTGTGCCCTGAAAAGCCATAACTGTCAGATTCAGGGAAACACTGACACATCCCAAACATTCACAGGGGTTTACTGCATTGTTTGCAGTCTGAATAAATTAAAGCCGTGGACTTTTTCTTGATATTCCTTTATTTTCAGACAGCCTCATTACTACCTTGACAGGCTTTGAATTCACCATCAGGACAGGAGCATCCATATTTATCTAAGGCCAACTCCATACACTGCCAGATGAAAGGCTGGAAAACTTTCCAGTGAGATCCACCCCAAAGATATTGATACAAGGAAAAGCACTGGAATTAGAAAGTATAGCACATCCTACCTCCTTCCTTTATCTATGTTTATCCAAAATTATCCAGTATAGAGAACTGTGGAAAAAAATTATGACTGAAATCAAAGTTATCTCATTTGATATATTAATTCAGAAACTCATGCTTTCAGTAAGATTTCTTGAAGTACTGGGATTTCTTTGGGGTTTTATTTTAACCACAGTTCCTTTGATTTTAAGTAAAAGTAAGAGTACTAAGCAACAGCATTTTCAGCAATGCTCAAAGCCATCCGTAACATGGGAAACCCTTATTAATTAGTCATAGGTAAATCACAGGGGAGAGGGAAGGTGGCAGGAGAAAGCATGTCAAACCCATCCTGAGTCCCACCACTGGCAGCCCACACAAGACTCTGACCACCTTTCCTTCCCCTTTTGCTGTGGGTTACTTCTTGAGATGAAGTGCTTATGGAAACATGTCTGCACCCCATTTCTCTATGTATGGTCTTTGCAGCAGTAAGCCTCCAAGTATTTCAAGAGCTTTTTATATTAATCAAAACAACGGTCCTTAATGAATATATATATATTTCTATACATCTTACTGCCTTTTTCTGGAAAGTCTGATGCTCATGCCAGTAGGTTTCATTAGTAAGTGTGGTCTGGGTACGGATAGGTTGCTTATACACATTTTAGTTCTGTTAAAATCAGTGCCTTAAAATGCCTGCACCAGATGCTTTACCTGCTGAACAGGAAAAGAGATCTCGCTCGGCCACTGCAACCCGGCGGAGGCAAACGGGCTCCAAAAGGAGTCTGACAGTGCCCTCTAGAGGTGCTTTGGGTTTTGGACAGGCCAAAATAATTACCCCTTCAGTAAATCATGAATGCCTGGAATTACGCTCCCCACGTGCACCAATTTGTGTTCATCCCTGTTCGGGCTGCCCGTGCTCCTTATGAATAAAAGGATGCTGTTACTTGCGATGTCTGCAAGTTGAAATGCCAGGTGAGTTTGCGGTGACAGGGAAGTAACAAGAACTACCCAGGCGTTGTCAGACTGGTGGTACCCCATGGCAGGAGGGAGACTGAGGAAAAAACGTTTGTCATCTCTAAACCCTGCCCTAGTAGATCCCAAATGTGCTTCTGTGTGCTGGGCTTTCTCCTGATGCTGCACTTGGGAGAGATTTCAGGACCCTTAGGTTTGGGAAAGGGAGCCAGCAGCCCTAAAGCCTTTAGGAATGGTGTAGTTTATTTCTGGCTAGCAATGTGTGACCTCCAGGTAATGCTTCAGGAAGAAGCAGGGCACTGTTTGTAACTCCCCTGGCTGCAGTGAAGTGCCACACCTGAACCATGACCAGAAGGAAGTCTGCAACTCATTGGCAGTAGCCAGGTGATGGTGGGCCTGCAATGCCTGAGCAACCTCCCCAAAAGTGAATGCTAGCATAATCCATCCAGACATAATCCAGCATCATTTAGCTTGGAAGTAAATTATTTTTTTAATATGTTTTTCTTGCCAAAGACATTTTCCTGTGACATTCTCATTTCTCAGAGACATAATACAACACAGATTGCCTAGGTACAAATGCATTTTGGCCATCTGGTTATATTATCAGTAGTGTTATCTACCACTTAACTTTCCAGAAAAACTGCGTGAAGATGAAGGCTCTGGTTCCGTGGCCACTTGTGACTTTCCAATTTCTTTGTCATTCTGAAGTGCAGGATATGTGAAAGTGACCGATGTGGCCCAGGGTCACAAATCACCACCACTGTACAGTAGAGCAACTGTCTGGCTTTATAGCCAAGCTGCAGATCACTCAGACTGTGCTTTTAAATGGCATGAAGATACATCCTCTCAGATGTAACAATATTTCCTACTTTACTTTTGGCAGATTTTGGTATGTCAGTCCCCTCAAACACATATAGTTGTTGTCTGAAGGAGCTAATTTTAAAAAAGGAAAGTAGGTCTGAGCAAGGAACATGGCAATTCTCCTCATTGCCGTAGCACTTCAGTGGCCTGGTCACAACCTGGACCCCTCTGAAAAAAACACAGAGCAACTACAGAGCAACAGACTGGCTCCTGCTCTGGCTCCTTGACACTCCAGAGAGCCAACTTGAGAAGTATGAAAGCTCATAAACCTTTGGAAGTTCACACGTAAATAAACATATTTGTTTCCAAGATAGACCTTTGCCAGGTTTGGTCTTTGCAGCATCACCAAAATAGATCTACTGGAGTTTCTCAAGGAAAGATGCAGTCTGAATAAATCTTCCTGAACTTGTAATGACAGCAGTTTCCAACTTTTACTTTAGGTTAATCAAACACCTACAGAGTCCGTCTTTCTCATTAAAAAGGCTACATCCCAGAACAGGCCCAAACAAAGCAACTTCCTCACCACCACCACCCAGAAACTACCCTCAAACTATAAATCCATAGGTAAATAAGAAGAATAAAAAATATGTCCAATCAGCTTACTTTTAAAGGCAATCAAATTCCTGAAAATAGAGCGTGAGCTACTGTGTGTACATTTTGGGGGACAAACAATATGTGCTACACATAATTTTTCCAGCTTTAAACACAGCCATATAACACCAGCAACATTCTAATCAACTTGCGTTCCCTGCTCACCGTAATGGACTGAATACGTCCCTCGAGCAATTCCTCTAAAGTTAGACACTAGATAGATTTGTCCCTTTATGTCCACTCATCAGGTTTCACCAGACAGTTGCTAACAGGAGGGGGGAAGGAAATATTGGCAAATGTGTCAAAAAGTGCTCATATCTATCTGACCATTCTTAGGCTGAATATAATAAGCATTGACTTTTTTTTCTTTTTCTTTTGTATTTGGTACTATTAGCTTAGCATTTTCTTACCATATAATTATTAGAAGAAAAAAAAAACCAACCACAGAATCAATATAGATACAGCCCTTCAGTTCTTAATCTTCTGCACTGTCTACACTCATTTGTGCACTTGCTTCGAATGTGTTCATTTTTGTAAAAAGTTCTCTGTTGTCATTAAAAAATAAATTTTAAAAAAAATGAAGTCCAATCCCATGATTCTAGAAATTTCTGGAAAATTTGGTAAGGGAGGCACTAGATGTGATGATCAGGATTTTGCGTCAGGGGCTTCAATTCTCGGTCTGAATTTCTCGGTCTGAAACCTGCTGTTTATTCATACAAGAATTTATTCATACAAGACCTAGACTGATGAGATTCTGACCAGAGGTACTGAAAAACAAGTCTTTCATAACAGAAAGAAGTTACTTTAGATACCTATGTAGAAATAAGTGAAGATTTTATGCAGTTTCTGTTGTGACTGTCACCTGGGCCCAAATCACGAAACCCTTAAACAAGAGCCCAGTGCCTGGTATCGTGTAGTCACTGCCAGGTAGAGTCACAGGATCGCAGCAGTATTCGGGATACAAAACAGACTGACCGACCTCTCTCAGAGACACCGTGGCAGCTATTTAAAACTCAAAAGCCACAAACCCTTCACTTTCTTTATTCAATTTAACACTTGCCTTGAAAAACTGATAATCAAAAGGAGAACACTTAGAGGTCTTGGTTTTCTCATGCCATTCCAAATTTGCTATTATGACCAAATATGGTCTTAAATACCAAAAGGCTGCTAAAATCCAAAGAAATCCCCCTCAGTATCTGGCTAGTCTAGTGAAATGTGGCTCTCTTCAGGAAGCTCCAGTTCAGCACACATTGACCTCCTCTGTAAGCACAACCAAAATCCAGAAACTTCCTAAATCCCAAGCATCTGCTGTCTGCTAGGCCCTGGTCATTACCAGAATCAGGCCCACGGAGAAGTTCATAATGTTTTTTACACCATGGTCAGAGACACAGGAGTTTGTACCCAACAGCCGCACGACAGCCTTGCTAGACAAGAGCTGTGGGTTTGAGCTGAATAGGGCTCTCGCCCCAGACGTCCTACATCTCATATTGTTGCTCCAACTGCAGACCATTGCTGAAGAGCTAGCAGGCCCTCTGACTGGATTTCATGCTCTGAAGCCATGAAACCCCCAAAGAGAAACAATTATCTCCACTCCAACTATTTGAGGAATATATGCATGTTCTTAGCAGTGTAAAAGACTCTGAAATGGACATATTAGCCAATAGCCCTCTTGCAGTCTGGGGGGAGATGGCATCATTTCTGGGTGGTCATTAAATGGCTTTGGTGTCGTCCTGTGGAAAATGCTTTCCCCTCTAGTCTTTAGTTGCTTTTGTGAAAAGATTTTATTACATTTAGTTGCTGCACAGTTAGCGGCCAGGTTTCCAACATCTGCAACGATGCTACTAAACCCAGTAAGTAATTACAAGAATTTCCCAAAGCCCTGAAACCCATGCCCCTCTGTCACAAACAGCTGTTCCATTAGTTTAATAGTCTGCATAGTGCCCTCAAGATCCACAAATTGCTGCTTTATATTTCTGCCTTGGTAATGTGGATATATTTTGAGTGCTCCTTTGTCACCAGACCCCTCTCTTCCTTCCAGAGAGAGGTATGTGAAAACAGGGAACTCTTATAAAAACCAAATGGTATAAATGGTCCATGAGATGTGAAACTTCCCTAGGAGGATTTAGCCAAATCTCCCTGTAAGAGGAGCTCCATGTAGGAGGTAAGACTGCAAGGCACCTAAGTGTTTTGTCCTCTTGGGCTCCAGATGGACATGGACTAGGAGGTGCCATGGAGATGCCATCACGCAGATGGTCCTCGCAGGCACAACAGGAAGGAGAGGAGTGGGGGAAAGATCTTCCCTTGTTCAGTTACCTTGATAGCTGACTGGTGTTTTTCCTCTAAATCAGCTTTCCTTTCCTGTGCTCTTCTAGAGGGTTGGTTTTTTTACACTGTGGTCGGCATATTAATGAAAGCACAGTAACGTACGAGTATTGTATAAAATAAGGCTGGTAGCTTACAAAAGTGATTACTCTTCAGTGCAAATCAGCAGAGTGTACAGGCCATTTCAATAATACTTCCTGAGGTTGCGCTGCACATTATTACTAAATGTTCTCAGACCCAGAGATGTTTTCTTTTGACTTTATCGTTCCTTATTTATTTACTTCTGAAATTATAAAAATGCATTGAAAACTCTACAAGCACATAGAAACTTAGATATGGTGTACTTAAAAACGTCTATCAGAAAACTTTTCAATTATAAAAAATCCATAACAATACTCAAATGTTTTGCAAGAAGATTTTTAATGACATTTTGTTTCAGTTAATAAATCATTGTCAAAAAGTTACAACATCTGATGCAACGTATTTGGTCTGGAACAATTTGATTTTATCCTTAAGTTATTTAGTTTAGAAATTTTAAATTAAAAATAAAATTGTAAATGTGAGTCATGCCAACCAAAACACATGGATATCTTGTTCCACGGGAAATTTTGAGATGATGTGTCTTCCACAGAATGGAAGGGCTACTGGAATTTTCCACCAACACAGAAATCTGTGCATGGCTGTCACTAAAGACAACAGCTGTGTAGTCAGCTCTGTGGGAATTTCTTGGCCCCAGCTTGCTAGCATCACCTCTTCTCCCTTCAGTGGCTCTTTGATGAAGAAATGGTGTCTTGAAGATCAAGAGATTTGGACTTAATGCACCATTTTGTGAAAAGGCATTTTGACCATAGGTACCAGGTTTCAAAGGTCACCCATCCTCTAAGGGTACCAACATGCTTTGCCCTCCACATTATTGTAAAGGTCAATGGGTTTGTCCACTACCTTCAAGCGTGAGCTGCCTTAACATATCTGGAGCTTTGCAGCTTGCCTGTGCATAGAAATTGCATGATTTTGTCACTGCTGTAAAATCTGCATATTTCTATATTAATGCAGGAATTAAAAGCTGGCCTAGGTTTAGATTGTCACTCTTCGATAATAAAGACCCATATTTCTTTGTTGAGAATGTAGCATTTAAGAAACAGTAACAAAAGGCTGAGAACAAAGAGGAAAATACTATACCAATGAATGATGGTACAAAACCCTGGTATATGCAAACTTTGAATACTGTGCAGTTCAAGTCTTAGTAAGGACAATGAATGGAGAGGAAATATGCTAAAGTTGTCTTCATTTACAGGCATTCATCACACACCAATACCTGGGTGATGATCCACATCTTCACTGGTAATGCACATCGCACAATCATTGCTCTGACACATTTTTATGTTTTCACATAATTATTCTCTCCATTTCTTGGAAACCTGTAAATCTAGCAAAATTACAAGTGGTAAAGTGCTGCTATTCTGCTTTGTCAGTCCTGGCCATTAGTTGATCGGGCTTTTGGCACTGCCTGCTTCCACAATTTAGTGTCCAGGCTCACGCACCAGATCTATACAATCAGCTCTGACTTTCCTTCTCCATTTAAAAAAAAACTAATTAATTGACATGCATGTTCATTTACAATTAAGAGGACCAGATCTACACAACAATCAAAGGAAGCACTTTTTCTCACAAAGTATAATTAAATTGAGATGTTTATTACCAGAGGTTGTTACAAAGGCCAAAAGCACAAATGAGCTCAGATGAGATGAGACAAATATGTGGAGGATGATCCCATTGGTGCTTATTAAACACAGGGCACAGAAGTTTCTAGCTTAGAAACTCCTTCAGTATCTGGAGGGAAGCACCATGCTAAATGTGCACTGATGTTTATGTGCTTTCTTAGGCATCCACTTTTGGGCACTTAGAGAGACAAAATATTGGACTCAATGAAAGTGCATTCTTCCCAGCCTGGTGTCTCTGGTGTTACTAATTTCTGTGTGGGAGGATGGACACTCTACACTTCTTGTTCACGAGCAACCTGACAAGAAGTGTACACTTTCATCTCCTTGCACTGATTGGAGATTTGTTTGAAATCTGGGATAGAGCTGCCTTAAACAGCACCTGGGGAGCTTGCAGTGTCTGCTCTTGAAGCCCAGCAAGGCTGCACAGGGTTGAGCATTCAACACGTTTCTCTGATTTATTTCTCTGCTCAGACCAGGACAAAAAAACAAACATAAGGAAATCCAACCAAGCTACCCACAGAAACATCTACAAGTTCTCTGTTTAATACCACTAGTTATCGTATCACCAATTCAAAATGGATCCTTAATTTACAGATAGGAGATCCCTGATATAACATGTGAAGATTAGGCTCCTATGCCCATGTATATTAGACTGAAACCGATTTTTCATCTTGGCAGCTCTGCCTGTCTAGATAGAAAACATGCCATCTTTGTTTTGATCTCAAGTCTTGTATCACTAGTTGGAGCCCTAAATCCTACTTAGAGTGATAAATAATTGTAATCAATATATACCATATGCTTTCTCTCATATTCTCATGTACAAATTGCCCAAGTCCCTTAAGAACTGGTATGGGAAAATATATTCTGTAGCATTCTTCATAACAAAATAGTTACAGCCTATTCTACATACTAGGAATTCAGTGAGACACAGCAAGAAATCAATAAAAACACAAATTGCTCCATCAATACGTACATTCATTTATACTCTTCAAGGTTATCTTTGCTATGCCAGCACAGACACATTTTCCCCATATATAGCCACGCATATTAAACTAGGCAAGAGAGAAAGGAACGGAAACAAAAGCTATCAGTACAAATCTAATCTAGCTAGCATGCACGTTCAAAGACTTTAGAGCTGGTTTTCCCCTTTGTTCAGCAGTCTGAAATCTGGGCACACTAGCTGAGACTGGTTCTCCTCCATCCCCTGTAAACTCATCATCTCCCAAGGCAGGTATAGTTAGCCATATAAAACACCTCCAAATTTATCTTGTGTATGTGTCATTCTGTCCATTCATATAATACATATGAACAGGCCTATTTATGGATAAGTGACAGATGAACCGAGACAAGTGGGTTAAATTCTTGACTCTGGTCATCCATGACAAAGAAGTACAAGAAATACATATAAGAATCTTTGGTGTAATCCATGGACATGGATTTCTGCTGAAATTGAGTGATTCAGAAAGAAAAAAAAAAAAAAAAAAAGAACAAATAAACAAACAAACAAAAACATAAAATGTAGATCTTTGGTGACATTCCAGTTCATAGATCATGAACTGCTGGTCTTGCACATTATTAATATTATGTACAATAACATAGCACTTAGTTACATAATTCTTATTGCTCCATTTATTATTTGTACAAGTTAATTAAAGCCTGGCTTTCTAGGCCAGCATCATTCATACTTTCCCATTCAGTCCAGTACTGATGCAGTCTTGCACCTCTTGTTGCTATTGTGTTTACTGTTATGTGCACATTTTCTGCAAGGTCAAGCTGAACACGCATTTTCCAAAAGGAGCTGCGCATTAAATTTTTCATAGAGGATATCCACTCTTTCGGTAGGTAGATCTTCACAGAATGCCAAAGGAAAAAAAAAAAATCCTTTAAAAAGCACAGCTGCTTCCTGGATGCTGAGTGTATGGTACTAGGTATTCTCTTTGCTCTCATCCATCACTAGTGAAATCAAGGCACAGACGTGAATTTATTTGATATATTCTGGACATCTCAAACCTTAATGTAGGATCAGCCACATGTTGCTGTTGAGTGTGTCTCATGGGCTGGTTTCTGAATAGATCTCCAGGCTGGATTCACCTAGACCTTATATGATGTTATCCATCTGTTTTTTCTCAGAACCTATATACTTTTTACTTCATAAGGATTTTTCTTTGCCCATCAAATACAATAAGACCTTGAGATGGGTTCTTCTACAATTCAAATGAAAGCCTCACAAAAGGCTTCACAGAGACCATGTGCAAGGGTAAGATGGAAGTCTGTGTTCCTGGAAAGCATCTCACTGCCCTGGAGACACTTGAATGCGAGCACTCTTTTGCCATGCAACACTAAGGTCACATCTGTTTCCTTATCTGAGTCTCCATCCTTTTGCACATGAGGTGCATTTTCATTAAGCCTTGCTTTAAATATGTTCACAGGAAAACCTCTCTCCAAGCTTTCCACGCCAAATTCTCAGCAAATCTTGCAGACGGTAGCAGAAGTCAGTACCAGAGAAGCTAGACAATCATATGCCATAGGAGGTGCACGGTAGCACAGTGCTAAAACTGGAGAAACTTTGTGTTCTGGGAGAGCTAAACATGACAGTAGGCAAACTTGTTTGTTTCCCTCTGCAAAGGCTGAAAGCAAACTTCACAAGTGTTTTCCCCTATGCGGGGTATCTCAGCAATACATGTGTTGTTATGATTTTTGCCCAGTCCACATTCAATATGGAAATGACAGTCTTGCAATTTCTGTAATCATCTCACAATCTGTCCCTCCAGATCTCAGCATTTAAGCAGACAGGGGCACTGCAATGCCCCGTGATTAGCTCTGATTGTGAATCTCCTTCCATAACAAAATGATAAAAGTGATCAATCACCTTAACAATAGTTAATAGCTCTTATCTAAAGCCATAATAATCCCAGTCTGCAGTTTGACTATAGCAAGCCATTACCCTATCAGCCCAGCCTTGTGTCTGAAGCAGCACTGTTCCCTCTCATCTAGCAGCCTGAAAGGACACCTTCCCATGGTCCCACAGCCATATTTCCACCTTCCTCGACCCCCGCAAAGTGATTTCTGCTCCTTTCTGACTTCCAGCCACCATCTTAAGACCTCACTTAGCACCCCTGGGAGGCTCTCACAGAAAGCCCCTTTCGGGTCCTTGAGGCCACCCCTTGCTGCATGGCAATTGTCTTTTACCTCACCAGAAGTCACATCAGTAATGGAGCCTTCCTTTTCAAACCCAGTCCCCTCAAGCCAGTGTGCCAAAACCAGCATGATCCCACTGGCCTTTGTGCCAGCCCTGAAGGACCTGCTGTTGGGCCGACACAACCTGTAGCATCTTGTTCATCGGCGCAGGGATGCAGTGACTGCCTTTCAAGCCCAGCTACTGCCTCTCTCACGGACCAAGTAATTACAGATGACACCACAACTCTGGGAAGAGGAATGGTAATTCCACTAAATTGTCTCTGCTTCTCTGCTATGCCTCAAACCCATTTTTGCTCATTTCTAGTTAAGCTCCTAAGTACATTGAATATTGAAGGACTTTTTCATCTCTAAAGTTATGAGATAAAATTCTCTGAGAAAGTGGGGACATGTTGGTGGGGTTGGTGGGACATGAAGATGTGGCATATTTTCATGTCATAAAAAGTAAACCAGTTAGTCAGACACACAGGCAGGATGGAATACTGCCATTTATGTACCAGAAAATATTTGTCTTTTTTCCATAGGATTTCAGAGAGCAGCAGGATCTTCAGCAACCTGTAGCTCTGTTCTTATTACTGCAATCTGCACGTGTTGTGTGAGACTTGTTCCTGTTTTCACACAGACCTATTGTTTCACTAGTAAACCAAGCGGGGCCCTTGTCGTGCCTATCTGGGGGACAGAGTTCACTTTTGGTTAATGGTATTCCTCAATCACTTCTCTGCAGCTTTATGACTGCGAGCTAGTCCAGCCTACCAGCCACCTGCAGGGATGAAGTTATGAAAGGAAAAAATAATAATAATGATGGAATTGCCTGCTGAGATAAGTCTTCTTCTGTAACTATACCAGCTTTGGAGAGCAACACAGACCTGTGTCCTGAGACAAAAAAAGTAAAGGGCACCACGGAGTGGGGGGTTCAGTAGCCCAGAATGGACCAGAGGTGCACACAGTCTCCCAAGGCTTGAAAAGTAGTAGAGCTTCAAAGTACGTTCATTAAATATCATTTCTTTAAGTAATTCAGTTTAAAATGGCCATTTGATTCATTTAATAATGGCCAGAAAGAGAAGGAAATCAACTCACTAGTGCTGAAACATAGGTGGGATCATAAACAAGGTGAAGATAGGACAGAAGGACTGTGAAAGTAGAGACAAATTTCTCAGGTGAGATTAGGAAAACTGGGTGCAGAATGGTGGGCTTGCTGCTGAACTCTGCCCAGGAGCATAATTTGTTCCTTTGGTCTAGTACAGCTAGCTTCTGCTCAGCTGATACTTGAGAAGACACGATATGGGGTGACAGACACTATTGTGGCAAAACTAAGGGACCTTCCTGGATGGCACTGGCACATCACACACCCTGTATCTTTGACAAGGTCCTTGTTTCCAAAAATGTCGCTCTCTGAGAATCAGACTTTACCTCTTACGTCCTTACACTTAATATATCAACAAGTAACCACAGGTTCTCTTTTCTCCTGCAATGCCCAGAAATTGTATCTGCTCTGAAGGGTTGCTTCACTTACTCTGTGATTCAATAGCAATGACTTGACTAGTTGCTCTTTTGCTTTCTGGTTTAGGGTGAGGAAAAAACCTGTCTTGGAAGCACTAAAAGTAGGACAAATAGATTTATTCAGTTTTACTCTGGGTTTCTTTGCTTCCCTCCCTAGTTTTTGGAAGATATACTCAAATTCTTACCAAACAGATTTAGTCTCTTTTCACTGTAATAGCCTGTAACTGTAATTCAAAAATAGATCCCTCCCCACACCTTTGGCACATCTGCAAATCTTTTTTTTTTTATTTTTTTCTTAATTTATTATTTGCTCATACATTTATTTCACACACTCCCTTGGTAGAGATAAGCTTCCCAGTGTAAACCCCAACATTTCCAGCTCATTTCCTTCTGCCTTTGGCTTTTATCTCCATGATAATATCAGTGTTTCTGGCCCCATAGCAGCTTGTCTACCTGTGTCCAACTTAAAATTCATAAATGTTCCGTTTGATTTCAAGCTAATATTCCACTCGTCTTCTGCAGCAGCATCCATTGTTCAAAGAAGGAATAGCTCTGAGCTAGTGATACTGTTGTCATCTTCTTTGTCCATTCTGTGCACACGCTGCTGGCGTACGCAGTCTTGCAAAGTAACCTAATCCATTTCAGTTTTGCATATCTTCCCAAATATCAGGCATTATCTTTGCTTACCTTGGTTTTCAGTGCATTTCTACATGGTATTTTTGTTGGCCACGACTGTCTGCCACTCTCTTTTCATATAATATTCTGGATTGCCTTACCAGCCACAGTGTCACCTCCATAAGAAATAATGCAACTTCAGTTACTGCCTTTTAAAAATGTTATTTTGTCTGCCACAAATTAATTCTGATTTCTCAAACAGTTGTTCCTGTGAGCATTTTTGTCTCAAATTCTTGTCATGATCTTGTCCTTTACTAAAGACGTGGGACCCCAGAACTGTCTTTTTAGCATTAAATGTATCACTGGCTATGTTTCTCTGCTTTGACTCTTGGATTTTTGAAGACAGACACACACACACACACACACGTACAAGCATGTGTATATATATACTATATATATAGTGTATGTATGCAATGTTAGCAACAGGTTTTACTTCTGGGCAGGACAGTGTATCTCACATTTCCATGTACAATTTCCCATTGATCTCTCCAAGAGAGAGTTAAATGAAAACTATTAAGCACATGAGCTGCCTCAGATCAAAGTGTTGCCAAAAACAAAATTGCCTTCTAATTATCTTCCTGTTTGCTGGCTTCCATGTCTTGTGGATGGTGAAGTGAGATGGAAACCATCCCCAGGTGTCTGGCAAGTTTTCAGAGAGTTTCACCTTGTAATGTTCAACTTCCAGCCTTCTTCTCATGACGCTTTCTTAGCTGCTTCTCCTCCTACTACCCTGTGCTCTTCAGTAGTCATGCAGAGCCAAAAAAACAAAAGAAATGCACAGTATTCAGTACCCAAGTTTACCTGACCAGCTACCGCCACCACTGCTGCATATCAGCTGGTCTAAGCTGGTTCATGTGGAAAGCTTCCCTACAGTTTAAACCCCACAGAGTTTCTTGCTTGAGCAAAGCAGCTGTGGTGTTGACGTGAGGCCTCACGGGGCAGAATGGACTTTCTAAGTCCTGGGGCCCAGCAGAGCAGGTCACAGTGAGAGAGTACCAAGGTCATAGTGTGCTATCCTGGGCTGGCAAGTGCCTGGAGGCCCATGAGCTCCGACCAGCCCCTCGAGCACTTGGGCTATTGGGAGATCACACGATCATGCACTGCAGAACTTTTTCAGTTCCTCCAGGTCGGGTGAACTTGCAGCCATATTGTCCAGAGGCATCAAACAGGACAGCAAATTTGGACTGGTTTAGGGAAACCAGGCACTGGTAGTTATACTCCGTCCAGGCCAGGCCCAGTACAAGCCCTGGGGATTGTCCCTATGCTTTATTGCTGGCAGCAATGGACTGAGCTGTGCTGCTGGTCTCCTTCTACAGTTGTCCCTTCCCTGCAGCTTTGCCCTTCTGCCCTGCTTTTCCATGCCCAGCCCCATCCTTCTCCTTCAGGATCCTCTCTACAGCTTGGGTCTTCAAGAAGTTCCTCTCTCACAGCTCTTTCACAGCATCTCCCTCACCTCCATCTCATCTTGTTTTCCTGGGGGCTGACTTTGGCTTTTGGCTGGCTGACATGGCTCAGTGCTGAGGTTGAGCTCTGCCACAGGCAGTGAAGCCCTGCTCATGCTCATTCTGCCATTGCCACAAGTACTAATCGAATTAATGCTTCATAACAGAGTTGGTTTTGGCTGAGCCAGATGCTTTTAAAAACAAATGTTTCAGGGGGATACTGGTTATTCAATTAGATTGCAGGCAAAGCCAAGAACATCATTGAAATCTCACTTCACAGGCTGATGTAGAGAAGGCAATGGAAACATTTGGCCCCTGCAACAAGACTGCAGCCAAAACAATCCATCCAGTGAAAACTTGTGAGATCTAACATTTTACACATAAAGACAGTGGTCAAGATAGGACTGGTAGAGAAAGTCACATACATTATCTAAACTGAGTCTTGTGGCTTGTGAAAGATTTAGAGTTATTGAATACCAGTCTTCAGACCACGGACACCACATACACCTCATCTTGAACAACCCCAACGCTAAACCTACTCTGGGCAGGAGCTCTGGTATGTGATGTAGCCCCAGAACTTCCAAAAAAATGTGCCACAAGGACAATAACAGGATTTCATTATACACAGAGGATTTACTTCTATCGCAGTGGTCCTCCCACTTTACTTTAAAATCCCAAATTAAGAAAGGCCACTTGAGACACTGGTTCTTAGATGTTGGTGCTGGGACTAATTCTTTTTTATTTAAAAAGGAGCATTTTATTAAAAAAAAAAAAAGGCAATATTTTTTTTGTCTTCTCTGAACAGATACTATTTAATCAAACTTCTCATCAGTGTCATTCTGAATAACAACAGTCCAGTGGGAACTTACAGCATCCTGAATTAAATCAAGTATTATATAAATAAAACCAAGGTATTCTCAAAGTAAATACAACTAACCAGTTTTAAAATGGAAACTGGTTTTCCCTTTTTAATTGGGGTGACATTTTGCAAGGCCATTCCTGGGCGAGTTTCATATTCTTCCATTCTGTTCTGCTTTTCTTATTTGTATAGTGTTACCAAGGCATATATGAGATACGTTTCAAAGTACAGATATCAGCTCATTTACAGCTAATTATAATAGGCAAGTGGTGCAGTAAATGGAACACCCGATTTCCTCCCCTCTTTTTTTTTTCTTTTGGTTGAAGCTTTTGTGATGTTCTCCAGGTGACTCCCATGCATAATGTAACACTAGCAATGCTGTTTGCATAATAAGCTATTTTCTACCACAGAAGCAGAAACATTTTATCACTATAGAGAAAGCTTGGATTATGAATACATTTTCATATAAGTTGACTTATGTGAAAATTACCAATAAATGCATTCTAGCCATAAGTAAAATGTTTGTTCCTACTTTAAGGAGCGGTATGATTTGAAACTTAGGGGGAGGGGAAATACATATCCCACTATGGGAAATTATTTTATTAATATGATTCAAATGTCAGAGCTTGCAGTCACCTTTCAAGGTGCTGAGCTCCCTTGGTAGCCTCCGGTGGAGTCAATAAGAGTGGAAAAGGCTCTGCACCAGACAGAAGCGCTCTGCATCTTGCCACACTGAGCCACCAGTTCTGGAGTGTTTAATGCATAATAAAAATCAAACCAAACCCTGCTCTGACCTTGCTCTGGCACCTTCTGCAGTCTCCAAAACGTTTGTTTGTTGCCCTCTCGTTTAAAATGCAGCTTCATTTTCATATTGTGAGGTAGATGTTTCTTAATTATTCTTTATTTAAATATATTTATTTGAATTACAGCACCATTTTGACCGAGACCAGGAGTCTCACCTACCTACCTGTGATACAAGGAACAGAACCTCTACAAAACCAGTCCAGCAAACACCAAAAGAATAAGCACCTCCATGCATAAGAGCAGCCCCTCTTCACTTCCATACCGATGCTGAAATATGGGTTAAAAGAGGCTCCGTGTGGCCCTACACCCAGCTCGAGATCAGTACAGGGTCACAGCTCACTTGTCTGGCCACGGACAAAATATGACCCAGATGCATATAAAGCACCAGCACCAGCCTCGAAAACCTGAGGCCCTTGAGACTAAGCGGGTGCCCTTTGAAACCAGCAAAATAGAGGGCTTTGGATCCGGCCATTTGCATTGGAGGGTGTCCCAGAACCAATTAATTGCCGTTCCAATGGTGTTTTTGATGGGATAGGGTAAAGAGGCATTCCTCGGGAAGTGCTGGAATGTCTCCCTGTTCAGTGAGCAGCCAGTCCCACAAAATACATGCTGTAAGCAAGCCCTGATCCCCCTGCACCTGCAGGGACCTTGGTGGAGCTGCTGGGCACAGCTCGGTGATGTCCAGGTGGAAACAATCACACCCCTACCTTTGAAACAAGGAATGCATGCACGCCTCCATTTTTCAAAGCTATGTATGGTCCAGATCTCCTGCTACTGTAAATCAAGGTGGTTTTACTGACACCAGAGGAGTTCTGCTGATTTACTGATTTACGTAAGCGGAACATCTGCTCTAATGCTGGTGCAAGATTATTTCTACTTAATAGAGATACCTCACAAAATAAAACTTTATACAACATGTCAGTGGCTCTCAACTCTACAAAACTTAAAAGCTAGCACGATAGCTGGTGTTGGGGGGGAAGTGGTGGTAAAGATTACTGCAAATGAACAACTCTAATAACACTTTTTGCATCAAACATCATTGCATAGTTGTAAACATTGCTTAATGTCATAATTTTCCTGCAGATTTCACAAACTTCTGCAAAAACATTGTCTGGAGAAATGCATTGATTTCATCTGTGTTATACCACACAGGCTGGTGTGAATTTATTTGGTTTTTTTTTTCCAAGCATCTGTTTTTTCCTAAATACCTTCCAGGTGTATGCATTTCTCACAGAGCAAGGGATATTTGTATAAAAATGTGGGTTAAACCCTTCTCCAAAGGAGGAGGTACACACCTGATTCCAGCTTCCCTGAAGTTTGCTGCTCAGATGGCAGCCCCAGCCCAGGAGAGGGGCCAGCCCTGTGCCACCATCCAAGCAGCATGAGTCAGCCCAGCCCCTGCCACCAGCAACCTGTGTCACATTTTCAGCCCCTCTCAGGTGAACATTGAACATCAGCAGGTTTTGGCTCAGGATCTCTTTTGATGGGTAGCATACATCCTTGCATGCCTCTTCTTCCTGATGTCTCTTTCCTGCTAGCTCTCCCTCCATACCCAGGAGACTGGCTAATACAGCTGAAGATGCCCTAGTGAAGCTTCTTCCCCCTTGAGACATCTGTCCGCTCTATGTTTTGCAAAGCCTGTTGCAGTCACCAATGCCATGGCAGTTCCTTTGTCTCCACTTGTGGGTCTCTGAGCCAAAAAGAAGCTCTGGCACAAAGAAGGAGCAGCCCAGGTTAACCAGTACAGGTGTTGCAGTGGGTGCCACCGTGAAAGCCTTGGGCAAGCTCCCCTACCTGGTCCTACCTCCTGGATAACACTTCTGTTGCTAATTCACAAAGTGACACTAGCCCCTATATTTTTGTGTTTTCCGTGCAAAAACATTAAAAGTTATATTTATTTTACTACCATTACATCAATTCTTGCCTCTAAGGTAGCAACTAGTACTGTTGCTGGAGCACAGGTTCAAGAAATTAAACTAGTTCACATTCAGACGAGGTGTCATGGAGATTAAAGGTGGGAAGCAAGCTACAGAGCAGGGGTGTTAGATCATGCATTCTTAGTTACACATTTACTATATCTATAACAGCTCACTTTTCTATTTTAAACCCTACTAAGTGGAGACTATTTAAATGTACTGCTGTAGTAATAAAGAAAAGGTCAACTCAATGTCTGTCTTGGCCATTAATCAATCTTGCCCATACTTTCTAATTATCTTGATTGCCTGATTGAATGAAGCATGGGACACAGATCATCTATATGTTCGTTGGTTGTATCTGCTCTTGGCACTTTTTTCTTGGAGACCAGAGAGGATATTTCCATATGGCAACTTTTTTCAAAAAGAACCCTGACTTCTCCCTCTGATATCCAACCCTTTTCCTTCCTTATCTCTCACCATTTTCAGTAGCAATTTTGACTGTTCTCTGTAAAATTCTGAAGTGTCTTTAATCATCTCAGGCAGCAATTTTGTGTTGTGTTTTTTTTCCTCTCCTTTTCAGTAATCTGGGATTCCCAGCATTATTCTCTCTCTCTCTCTGATTATGAATTGTAGCTTTTTATTTTTAGAGGGAGCTTAATGCAATGCAATAACACACAAACATAGGAACAAATTACGGACATGAAAAGATTGGGTTTTTTATAATGGTAATTCCGTTTTACTCCTGGGTGCCCCATAGCCACGAGGGACCCCAGAACTTCAGCAGGAGCATCCAGATAGCTTGTTACCAAGGCACCCGGGGCTGCACAGCAAGATCTCCATTCCCAGGTGACTTGAAGAGCCTTGGGGAAGAGAGTGGCAGGGGACAGGCAGCAGGTCACATCCAGCTTAGATCCAGCCCAGGGGCTAGAAATGCATGGAACAAACGGGGCAGTTGTGCAGCTCCCATACGAGCTCTGGGAGGTGGTTAAGTCTCAGCTGTGCTCTGTGGAAAGTACCAGGGAGACAGGAGACCTGCAAAGATGGAAACAGCTTAATGCTTCCGTGCTGAACTCAGTGGGACACTGGGATGTCTGAAGAGTGCAGATCTGGAAGAATCTTGCTGCCACGCTTATCCTACTGGCTCTTCTGGCTCCCCCTCCTCTGCTTATTAACCACCCATCATATATACATACATACATCCTCCAACTGAATATCTAGAGAGCCTAGGATTCTGATTTTCTTCTTTTTTTTTTTTTTCTTTTCTTTTTTTGAGCATTTTGTTGGAGCCAGCTACTGATTATATACACTGCAGAGCCATGCTGGCAGCACTGGTGGTACCTTGCTAGATCTCACCCCTGGTAAATGGTGCCCATTGCTAGAAGTAAACAGCACATTCAGGTTAGCATGAGTTAAGGGAGATTATTGTTGTACGACTTTGTCACATTTTCTATTCTCCCTACGACAATCACAGAGTGATAAATGAAATGGTTCCTCTAATGGAGAATTACTAGGTGCAAAATTACAAACTTTAGTTTCAGTAATAGCACATTCAGGCAATATTTACATGACAAATAAGAAAAACCTCTGACAGAGGAATCTTTCATGTACTTGTCTGGTTTTATCACTCCGCTCACAGTTTTATCTTGCATTTAATCATATTGCCCTTCATCTGCCATCCAGTAGCCAAAGTACTAAAATAGCCTTAATCTCTCTGTATCTCATTACAATGTGAGACTATGGTTTTGCAAAACTTTCTGTTAAGTATGATATATCTCAGCTGCATAAAATATATGCCCAAAATGCATACAGTACATGGAATAGTACTATAAATTCTAGGACCATCTTAAAAGCAAAAGCCCTGGATAAAATGATGCAGAAAATACAGACTGATGGATAGGTAAAGTGTTATTAATAGATCATAAAGACAAATGAAAAATATCAAATGCAATCTTATTTAATAATGAACACAGAGAAATACACATCAGTGGGTCTAATGGCTCAAGACTTACCTTGAAGATTGTACCCTTCCTTCCTGAGAGCATATAAGTCTCCATGACATCTGTTTAGGGCAAGTACAACTGTGAAGGAAACGTTTTGTTTTTCATCTCTAAATCTGTCGTCAGAATGACATAACATATTTTCAGGCCAGCACAACACGGCACAATAAGTCAACAATATTTATAAAGATCGCTATTTACTTGATTAACTCCTCATCAGTTTCAGGCCATAGATATTCAGCACTGCATAGCTGTGGGCCTGTAATTGGATGTGATTGTTGTCACACCTTTGTGTTAAATATACTCTTCACCTGCCTGGGATTTGCAAGTGGAAATCCCTTTAGGCAAATGTATGTGTGAATAACTAATTATTATTATTGCTGTTATTTTAGCCTTGGCTCGATGGAGATTTACACTCTGAGGTGTAAATGGCAAAATGCAAGTGGCACTGTGGAACTCTCTGGAATGACCGAATTCAGGCTCCAATCCTGCCCTGCAGATAGCTGGCAATTTATTAGTTACACATTGCATTTGTCTACACCGGCTTCTGTATATTTTAAGATCTCTGCTTTTAAGTATCTCTGAGACCCCCGTTGTTTCAATTACTTGTCACTGTGGCCTGAGGTATCATTACTGTGCTGAGGATAATAAACAACCCCTCCTATCTCTGTTGCTAGAGCTGTGACTAACTTAGCATGATCAAGAAGCAGCATAGGATGGAGAAGTGAGTGCCATATGGTGGGCAGGTGGTCCTAAATCATATTCTGCTCTGCTAGCTTTGCTATATGGTCTTGGGAAAACCCCTAAACTTTTTTTTTCTTTTTATTTTTGTAAGAACTGAGCACTGCATAAGTCCACAACATATACTAGCTGTGAAATATTGCATAGTGGTGTTGAAATTATATGTCCTCTGCAGTTTCTTTGTTGTAACAGGGTTCAGGTATGATGCTAGGAATAGCAGGAGTCTATTTAATATAGCAAATCTAGAAAAGAAACATGGAAGAACTAAGCTTCAGAGACATTTCATTTGTATTAGAGCATGTGGCTGGACATCAGTGCACGTTCTGACGGCAATAGCTTTAAGACTTAGGGATTGGGGTGCTTCTCTTCTCACACAAAGTCTTATTGATTTACTGAGTAGCAGTTTTGATAACAGTCCCACAGCCCAGCTACTGAAGTCAGTTTGGATACATCTTCACCCAGTTCTTTCTGTGAATATCTTACTAATGCTCTCTCCCTAACTTTTTATTTTCTCACAGCCAGCATTAACATTTTACCCATTTAACATAGAATTTGGGCCGTGTAACTTCTACTAATTCATTATAACCAGGCTCATCCTGTTGTTTTTACAAGTCCTGATCTACAAGAACTGTGCCAGCCCTAAAGAATGCTCAGAGTTACATCTCATCCATGTCTGTGCATCATCTAACTTAAATCAATTTAAGGGCAAAGAGTTATGTCCTCTTTTATTTGCTTTAAATGTATGTATACGATTCCACAGAAGTTAAGCATAAAGAGCTCTTTCCTTTATGGAAGAGCAGAAAAAAAACCACTCTGTAAACTCAGAGCTCACGCAGGATCCTGCTGTTACCATCCTTGCAATCATATCTTTCAGCTAATTTGTTCCCATTAAGCGTAATGTTACAGGGAAAAACTGCTTTGCAAACATTTAATGGCTTCTATCAGTCTGCACAAATGAAACCATAAGTTCCTGCCTCCTTAAGTATCTTTGTCATTCCTGGTATTCAAAAGAAGCCCTCTCTGGTTGCTCCTACCTGCAGGTGCAAGCTCCTGAGATCTCAGGTGTTTGAGCATTGTTTCTTTTTCTGTTGCTTTGTGGGCAGACCAACTCGTAGGCTCAGACTGTGAACCACACAGATACATCACAAAACCATATTCTTTCCTTATTCTTCCTGTGATAGGTTACAAGCACAGAAAACTTTGGGGGTAAGAGCAGACAGAGAGCTGAGATCTCATAAATCTTAAAATGCCCAGTGTGATTTGTTAAAGGACAGGAGTCAGTGTCCAAAATCTCTGATGCTGCCCTCCCCTGTGAATTTTCCAACCCCGGATTGTTTGCTTGGTGGGATGAACCAGTAAATGAAGTATCAAAAAATTAAAAGAAAAACAAGCAGGAGAGTAAATATAAGAAGAAAAGAAAGATGAAAGATGTACAAAGAGGAATGTAGAAAGAGGAATGTAAATATGTTCATCTTGTTGCTTTTCATTCTGGAATAAGGACTGGTTTGGTCTAAATAGGGGATTTAACTAGTACCAAGTTGGGACTGAATTTATAACAGCAACAAACTGGACAGAACCGTATGAACAGTGCTCATGGACAACAATGCCTTTGTGCTTTGTTCCTGTGATGTTGTCACCTGCAGGGTGAGTGACAAATCCTGCACACAGTCGGCACTGGAAGTTTGAGTCGTTACCACAGGATCATAATTCCTCTCACATTTATTTTTCCCCTCCCTGCCTGAAAATCCTATTGTATGAGCCACTGTAGCATGGCAGGCGTAAGCATCAAGCTTGTTTTTCTCCATGTAGAGAAAGTTAACTCCTCCCTCTGTAAAGACAGCCCAGCTTTTTTTATTTGACACCTCAGCCAGATGTAATCTTGAGATGTTACAGACGTTTTACAGAACACAAAATTAAGAATTGAGGCCTTAAAAAAAGTGTTGTTTTTATATTGCTCTATCTGCAAAGGCATGCAGAACCTCAGACTTCAGAAGGAATAAATATCACTAATATATTTTCTAAACTGTCGATGATTTTCCCAAAATAACCTTTGTACATACATAATCTTTTAATTATAGGTTATTTCCTGTTAATTATATACAATATCTTGCTGTCTGACAAGCCTTTCACAAAAATCTACTACCCCGAACTAATATTTGCTGATCTTTAACTGTATAAAATACTGACTCCCAAATTCAACAGAGTGAAATAACAGACCTTAGAGCTGCCAGTGGAATAACGCTGTCATTTCAGGCCTGTCAGCAAGTGCAGGAAGGACTGTTCTGCATTTTGGGAAAAGAAAGGACCATTTCTCTAGCAATTCAGTTTTTACCAACAATTGTTTAAACCTCATTAGCATGAGAAAAAGACTGGTAGAAATGAATTAGCAGTCACAGTGCAGGTGAAGCAGGCAGATAATATATGCAAGGTAAATGGAATTTATTGTGAATATTGTCTATCACATGGCTGTCATCTCCACCTGCTTTTTTCTGACACACACTTCCATGCTATATGAAAACAGCCCCACTTAAGTTTCCCTCTCCAGTCTTCTCCCATGCATTAGGCAGTGCTGTCATATATTAAGCTGCACACTTCGGCACAAGCTCGTGTGGGAATGCAACCTGTGCCTGGTGGGTGTCATCTCCAACACCCCTTTGGGCCCCTTTGGTCCACAGCTCCCAGGGATGCACATAGTCTCTCACTGGTCCACTGAGGGCATCCCATGCCAGCCAGAAGTGGGATGCAACAATCATATAATGAACATTTCTGGTATCTGAGTCAGAAGAGAAGCCACTGAGGCACAGCTATGTGTGCCTCTAACTGTGGGGGAATACAGAGAAGGATACAGTTGTACGAGTCTTCCACTTAGTTCTTAAAACATCCTGGTCTACAGACCTAAAGCAAGATCCTGCTAGAGCATGGAGCAGTGAGGAGGAGTGGAGTCAGGGACAGTCCTACAATGTTCTCAGGAGGTCAGATTATGGGCACGGCAATGTCTCCTGTAAGAAGTGGCTCAGAGGATGGGGTTCTCAGCTCGTAAATAGTGGTCACATCTTCCCTAGACAAGGGGCATGCACTCACCTCTTCTTTCCTTGTGGCTGGGATCCCAAATACCAGGTATTACCATCATCATCATCATCATCATCATCATTACTTTGTATGGAAACCTTGATAACTGCTACTCGTCCAAAACTTTGGTCAGCAGTGGTAGTTTGGAGGAAGAATAGGACGAAGATGAAACCTTCCAGCCTTTTCCAGGTAGACGCTCCCAGCTCCTAGTCACCAACAATACAGTGACTTCTTGGCATGGACAGCATACCCACGTCTCATATTTAATAATTAGCGCACACACACATGAAAAAAAAAAAAAGGAAAAAAAAAAGAGAGAGGGAGAGAAATATGCTGTACATTTTTCTCTGCTGCCTTTTGGGTGCATTACACATTGGACCTCCCAGGCAGTCAATGGTGGTGAGTCCCACAGCCTGACAGTGTGTGGCATATAAAGGCTTGTTTTAAACTTGCTACTTGAGTGAATGTTCCTCAGTTTTCCCAGTAGAAGGAACAGTGAGTAATCATTCACCTTTTCCACACCACTCATGGTTTTATAACACTTTGTCAGGTTTCTTTCAGTCATCCCTTTTCCAGACTGATGAGTCTATGTTTATTTAGAAACTCTTCATATGGAGGCTTATAGAAATCTGGCTGAGTCCTGCATAATTCACTTCACTCTTTGGAAGATGAAAAAAAAATCTAGATATTATACTGTATAATCTGAGAAATAATATTTGATCATGTAATTAGACTGTATCATAGGCAAATGCACTAGGGAACAGAGTTAATGTTGCATGTACAACCTTAATTTTATTTCCTGACTTTTAAATGCCGAATTAGGCAACTTTAACATTTTCTTAATGCAATTTTTGTATGGAATATTATATAGCCTATTACATATGCATGCATATTGAAATATGGAATACATTAGGCTGTACCACACAGATTATGGCACACACATCTGAGTACTAGATGTCAGCATCAGTCTTGATGGCAACAGCACAAACGAAGTTACACAGGCTGTTGCAGAGTGCTGCTCTCAATCCTTTCGTGTGTTACTGCCCTGTTGTTTATTCTCTATTTACTATAGGTCTTATAGAGCAGTTTTACAGAGAATTAGCTGTAGAAGGATTTTTTTTAAAAAAAATGAATTGATGCTGCTTTTTACAGCCTCTTTTTTTACAAAGCTAGCTTTATTCAAGTATTTAGGCTTCAGTAACTTAGGAGAAAAAGCACATCCTCAGAAGCTTTAAAAATTACAAAAAAAATGTAAAATAACACTATAAATCATAAGATAATGCTCCAAATGTATGATGTCATGCCTTTACTTCCTGATCTCCGAAGACCTCCCCGGGTGCAAAGACAGAACAATAGCAGGCTAGGAATCTCCCTTTTCAAGTAGGAAGTGTAAGAAGTCCTTCTCTAGCTACAAAGGGACACAAGATGATTGACTTCAAGGCTGACTTGTAAAGGATTAGACACTGTCCTTTCTGCATCTTGTTCTGCACTGTAATGTCAGGGTCTCTCTGAAGCTATGCGACAATTTTAGGGGCTAGAAGAAATTCTGTGCAGAGATGCATTGCTGAGTGAACTGTAGGGAAGACGCTTGGATGAACCAGAATGCAGGATTGATTGATGTAGCTAATCTAAATAATTCAATATTCAGTCATCAAATAAAAAATAAACTGCATCATACACATGTTGTCATGGATGTGTGACACAAAAGGGGGCTGTTGGACATGAGGTTTTATTTCCCTGGTCAAAGACATCTAATGCATGTCAGGATTACAAAAGGTTAATATCATGACAGGAGCAAGAAATCTACTGTCTTCGGAGGTTACTCTTGAAGAATGTCACCATGGACTGGATGGAATATACCTCTAATAAATCACAGCAATGTTCTTCCAATAAACTAAGTGATTTTTGAAAAGGGCAAAAAAATCAAATAACGTATTCAGCTAACAGGATTTGATCAGCCGATCATCTAGTGAATATTAAAAAAGCTGATCTGTTGAATAAATTATTCAGTGAAAGCAGGCAAAATTAACAAATTATGTATTTGCTGAACAACAGTTAAACTGTTCAGCATATATATCATAAAATATTTATTCATACATATTTATAAATAGTTCTTACACATTTCTTTTTTGCTTCATCCAGGTGAATAAAAATGCTTTAGTCTTTTTTTCTTTCTTCTGTGCAAAGTGGAAATAGCCTGTCTTCAGAAAGCTTGATCTCAGGTCAGCCTTTCACAGAAGTCAGCCTCATTTGCATTTTTAATCAGATGTCTATGTAAGTGAATCAGTAAAATCCTAACTGTGCAAGTGTCAGATTTTAATATTTAGTTTTCTTGTTTTCTGGATGTGTCTGCAAGAAATTGGAAAGAAAGAAAGGCCATGTCTGTGTACATACTTCGCCCAGTTGTATTTGTGCAATGTATTTTCTTTCAAATCCGGACAGCTTTCTTGTTACTTGTATTTTCCAGGAGTCACAATGTCTTGCTTTCATACATATATGTGGTCTGAAAACAACAATTAGATAAGCTAAAGCCCTTTCTTTGGAAAGAATGGTTTCCTCCATCATTAACAGAGCTGAGCAGGAGGGGGTTTTATCCCACTAAAAGAAAATGAAGGTCTTCCTTCAAGAGCCACTCTTCTACCAGATGAGTGAAAGATTTGGGTAATTTTTTAAATGTTAGTCCAGATTAAAATAATGTAAATTACCTAAATTCTCATCTCCTTTTCTTGTACTAAGGCTGGCAAAATCAGCACCCAAGCCAGCAGATATTTCTAAGGATGCTAGGGGATATAAGATTGCCTGAACTATAAATGAAGATATTTGGGGACAGAGCATTGGCTAAAGTAAACTGTCACTGCTCTGTTGACATTGACGGGCGTGTGTCCCTCCCACTTGAAGAATTAAACCTATTGTCACATAGCAAAGAAACAAGAATATAATAATGAAGATGCTGAATAATGACCAGGACATAGAGAGAGTCTCACGATACAGTAATCACGAGAGTAAAGCTGATATATGCTCCGGTTATTACCGTAGCATCTTCTGTGACAACTACAGACATACCATCTTTTTTTTTTTTCAGATTCTTTGCATTTAAACAAGTAAAAGCATACGTTTGTACAGGATTCCATTCATTTGAGGTGCTGTTCCAAGATCACCTCTGGATGTCTTTTGAGTGGAACTCGTCTGTGTGCAGAGGTGGGTGATGCAGCACGTGAATTTCAGCTTCTGCAAATAAAACATCCGCACATTCACCACTGAGCAAACTTGGTTTCACCTTTTTCTTTTTCCCCCTAAGGAGATGCAGCTTGTGATGGACATGTTCCCAGGTGCACAGCACTTACAGGGTGACAGAATTTCTTCTTGCTTGAAACCACAGTGGTCTCCTGGCCCTGCTCATGCACAATTTTGCCTTTTTGTACTTTTGTCTCTTTTTTATTTCTTTTAATATGGCATCTGGTTCTGTTTGTGTTCTGAAGATTTTAGCACCTCTCCCAGTGGAGTCATTCTGTGCTACACCACTCAGAGCACGAGCGAGGTCTCAGGGGATTCCAGGTTTTGCCCCTTGCTTTTCTCTTTTCTGGACTGGGACTGTAAGTAATGATTTTGCCCCCGAGGACAGCTTTCTGGGGGGTTTCCCACAGGATTACTAGCATTACTGCTACAAGATTATTAATGTAGAGGAAGCCCTTTATTTCATCTCCATTAAGTGTTTGAACTGTGCATTTAAGAACAAGTTGTTGTCATGATTTAATGTCAGTTTTAGGGGCTGCTTGAGAACGGAAGAGTGATGAAGACACATGCAGGGAAGATCTTACACCCTTCAATTCCTAACAGGCCCTATTTAAAGCTGGGAAAGGCATCTGTTCTGGGGTGAAGCACACCTTCAGCAAAGAACCAGGTGCAACTCCTGTGCTTCCAGCACCAGCAGTATCTAGTGGCTCTGCCAGACCTATGCTGTTCACCAAACTTAGTCAGCTGTGCTTTTGTAGACACGGCGTGACTGAACATGTATATCCTGTTGTGTTTGAACCACCATCAAACCGCCCATCTGGGTGAATTTAAGGAAGATCCTGCTTCCAGCTGTTTTACCCTGTCCAACCCATCTGTGTTTTAACCGTGACTGATATGCTCACCTTGCTTGACAAAATTCTCCTGAACAACCACCTAACTGTGTGGGTGATAGGTCCTAGGGTAATGCTTCAATAAAAAACATCAGTGTCTCTACTTGGGAAAAGCAAGGTTTTCTACTCTAATTGAGTTCTAGGTCACTGTGACTTCTGTCCTACAAGGACTGCCTTTCTGAATCCCAGATAATAGGTCTGAGAGTATAGGAGGTACAGGGAATAGGGGCACTGGTGGTAGTCACACTGGTTTGGTGGAGCAGCTTGATCCTCACCCTACAGAGCATTGGCTCCTTCAGTCCGCAGCAATCAGACCTTCAGAGGTGCTGCTCTCAAAGCCTGAAGCACCTCAAGAAGAGGTCTAAACACCACCGAGCAGTTATAAGCTGGCCAACATGACAGCACTAAGTTTGTGCAAGACCTTAGGGAGGGGGTGCTATTCAAAACCCAACCCAACAGGGCAGGATAAAGTTATGAATGTGTTCTGTCATCAGCCTTATTCATGACATATATCTAAAAAATTCTAAGCAACGGTCCCCTATACAACTTCTGCTGTCTTCAAACTGCTCTGTGTAAGCTACCTTTAATTAAAATGAGCTTTTCATATGTCCACAATTGGTTCCTTAAAATATTAATAATTTTTCCTACACTGGGTATCAAAGCCATTTTTCCTGTGTGTCCTTTAACTACATAACTACATTTAAATAATTCATTTATCCATTTTACAGCCCTCGGGGAAACCAGTTTTTTGTTGATTTTTTTTTTTTACACAATATGGTCCCACTTAAAAGATAGGGTATTTCGTCCTCCTACAGTTATAGGATATTTTCTGTCTTGCCAATGTTTACTCAGCACAAGAATCCAGTTAGTTATCATTTTATTAAGACACAAATGTAGCATGGAAATATGCGTCTGCCTGTGTATAAATGCCCTTTCCACTGCTCATCAATCTTGCACTAATTAGAAAGAGAAAAATATTTTAAAACCAATTAATGTCATTGAGAAGAATTCCAGTAATTCTCAAAACACAATGTAGCTGTGATGGATATATTTCAATTATTTCGAAGCATTTTCACAAGGAACTGAGTAAGCACAAAGGAGAACCAGGGGCTAAAAGCCCATGGCTCAGTGGACGACTCTCTGACATGGGATGTGGATTAAGGCTGGTGAGGCCAGTGATTCGTGTTCCCCCTCCAAAAGCTCCTGAGTCACCTGATTGAAGTGCAACCTTGACAAATATGCGCAGCGTTGTCTCTCACAGTTGGAATCACCAAAGAGGCTAAAAACAGAACCATGCGCTGCATAATCTCTAACCTCAGGGGACAACAAAAACAGAGAATTGCTGTGTCAATCTCATTTCCTTGTTAGGCTCATTATCATAAATGCAGGCCTTTGGTTTTGAATGCCACACTTCAATAACATTTACCTATCAACAGCTGCTGAAATATTGAATTCCACAGTCATCTTTTCCTTTTGATGCTCTCCCTTTTGTTTCTTTATCCATAAACATGAGCAACTGAGCTAAGCTTAAATTAACTAGCTGGGGTTAAATGTTTAGGGCAGCAAATTACGGCTAGCCTGCTTGCAGAGTGGTTTAGATTACAGGGGAGAGTTGCCAATCTCAGCTCTCATCATGTACTCCAAATGTGCAGAGCAATATTGGCAGTTCATGGCCAAATCCTGCACGCTTTCGTTAGCACTGTAGCTCTGCTTCCATGAATAAGTAGCGCAAGATTTAGCCCCTGCTCGGAAGATAGAGATGAATCACACCTTTGTTCTTTGAGTACCTCACGGTACCTTCAACACAGGCATGTTCAGTGATTGATAGCCTGTGTCTAGATTGGGTATTTTTCTATATACTGACAAATATTCTCCTCGCAGTGATTTCTAGGAGCAGGAGAGCATATATTGCAGCAATGCTGGGTTTCTTATTTTTCGTTGTGCCCTTTGTCTTTGTTTTGAATAGCTTTTTTTTTTCTTTTTCTTGAGGGTCAGTTCCTCCCCATCCTTTTTCCACTCACTCAGAGTACTCTGAAAAAATCCTGTTACAGATCTCAAACCTTTGTTGTCAGTAAACCAAGAGAAACTTGCATCAATAAACAGGTAGGCAAAGACTCAGTCATTGCTTCAGGGTCAAATCCCAAGTGGTTGCGCAGTCTAAGGGAAATTAAGGTGTTTGGCTTTCTTGAAATGAGCTGCTGGTATCAGCTAAGGCTTTTTTGGGGGGGGGATAATCAAGGTTGAGGACAACGTGCTAACAGTTTAATCTGGTGTGCAACCAAAACAGGATTGTAATTCAGAGCTAAATAGTTAGTAATTTAATGACCACATGCTGTTGCCCACGAGACCCCTCTGGTGCTGTAAAATGTGTCACAGGGAGCTGCGGTGGTGCATGGAAGAGGGATGCCCACCCCCCAATGTCTCGCACAGGTGCAGCAGCATCTATCGCCCCAGACCTTGACACTTGAGTGATGACTCAACCCAGCCTGCTTTTTTGCCACTTTAGGGCCTTGCTCCTCGATTGCAAAGCCACGTTATTCCACCTCCGAAAGTGGCTGCATACCTGGTTGGAGCTTCTAAGGAAAATGGTGTTCCCCGAAAAAGGGGCAACCTGCAAAGCCAAAAGCTCCATGGGGTTCAGCTGCAGGAGGCAAGCAGGTTAGGCATGACACACAGCCTTTGGGCCATAAACTGGGGGGAAAAGAGTCATAGGAGGAAAGTAGGGAAAACAAAACAGAATGAAACACATTTTTAGGTCTACAGCCCCAGAAGAGTCACGGAGAGCAGAGCAGAGGAAAAGCCAAGACAACTGAAGGGTCATTTTGGTAGTCCAACGACGGGCACTGTCAGAAATCTCTACAGGAGGAAATTCAGTGCATACAGTATGGGCTCCGTTTTCCTCCTGACTGAGGTCCCCAGCCCATTTCAGATGCTTCAGACCTCGTTATCCCCAAATCAGCTTCTACCTTCGTGTCCACACAGACCCGGCTTCGGCCTGGAGCCAGCTGAGTTGCGGGGACCCATAGGGAGGCTTGTGGCAAGCAAGGGTTGTTTCCTTCAACTCAGTGCAGTCGAGCAGTTAATTTGGGAATGTTTATTTAAATTTATCTGAATCTAACTATTAAGAGCCTAATATTAACTTTATACGATTTTATTGCCCTACTGGCCTCAGATAGCTGTGGGTTGTAGCTGTGGCAGATGAGACAAGGACAGGAGGTGGAGGACACGGACGGAGCCAGCTGTTGACCAAACAATGGCCTCCGTGTCCATTCTTCAATGGCTTTCCAACACTAAATTGTTGAAGCTCATCATCTAAACATATCATTTTGAAGTGGGAGCAACGTTTCTCTCCCAGTTATTTCCATTCTCTCTTTTGCATTACAGTACAATATTTTTTTTAAAGCACAGGCAATCAAAGAGTCAGTTGGAAAACAAAGATTTATGATTGATTTTGCTTAAGCAAAATAGTGATTTCTATTACACTAGCCTTTATTTAGAGGCTTTTGGCTGCTACAAAGAATCGATCTATCCTACTTGTCAAAAAAATCAGAAGCAGAAGCAGCCCTGCTCTCCGTATGCCCCGCGTGAAATAAAACCCAGCTTGTGGAAGTTAGCTTTACTTTTCTGCCAGAGAGGGGCCAAAGACTGCAGGAGTTAATTACATCAGTAGCGAAGGGTCGCTTTTCATTTCCAGCAAGCCCGACTCCAACTAAATAAATAAAGCTGAAATGGGAGAGCGATGACCACAATAAGTAGCCGAAACTCCACGTGATGACAGAGGAATGATTTCCCACCGCCACAGCTTAAATATAACTAAGGTGTTCTGTAATTTTACTTCCAAAAGCCAGAGGGCTTATTGTAATCCTGATAAATTATAGCAGCAAGAGCAGGAGGGAAGTGGGACAGAAAGAGGGAAATGTTAATGCAAAATATAAAATTGCCTCGCAGAAAAGAACGGGGAGAGCGAGCGGTTTGTTATCGTTTATTTTTCTTCAACATATCATTCAGTTTCAGCTGTCTCCCATCTCCCACAGATCTCCACCATTTCTCAGAAACGTCTCTCGATGGCATCTCATTCTCTCGCTGTCTTTCACCAGCATTTCATTATTTCTTAACTGTCCCTGAAAGGGTCTGGGCAGGCGGCGGAGGGGAGAGGGACGTGGCTGCGCCCCGCGTGTCCCCAGTTTTCAGCAGCTGACCAAAGGCGGGCAGGGGGGTGCGTGTGTGCGGTGGGGAGGGGGGGGGGCATTGCAAATAATGCTAAATGTGATTAATCTGCCGGATTCCTGGAAATCTGACATGCATGAGTTACGGCGAAACCTCTTTTTATTTCGCCATGAAACGCTTTTGCATAATGAGAACGAAAATGTCCTCTGTGCCCTAATCAACTCTGACAGGTCCTGCGCTCCCAAATACTTTTATTTATGGCATTATTTATTTCTCCCCTAAAAACGCGGGGGGGGGGCACACACACACACAACACGCCGCTCTCTCGGCGGGGGACCGCGACCCTCAGGTCACAGCTCCTCTCGGGGCCGACTCGTGAGGTGCGGGGGGGAAACCCCACAAAGTTTTAGGGGCGGCCCCCGCGGGGCCGGGCCGGGCCGTGAGGGAACGCGACGAGCCCGGCCGCCCCCCCGGCACCCTCCGTGAGGGGAACCGGGTCGGGGGCGGCCCCGCCACGTCCCGCCTCCCCGCCCCGTTGCCATTAGCAGAGATCGCCCCAAACACTCGGCGGTCGCCGCCCGTCTCCCTCCAGGCATTGGCGCGGCCGCCTGTCAATCAGGCCGGCGCCCCGCCGCGCCGGGGCTCCGCCGTGCCACAGAGACGAGCCGCGGCGGCGGCGGCGGCCACAGCCCGGCCAGGGGAGGAGGAGGAGGAGGAGGAGGAGGAGGAGGAGGATGGAGGAGGAGGAGGAGATGCGGGCGGCGGAGGAGGGGCCCAGCACCCCCAAAATCTACAAGCAGCGGGGTCCCTACAGCGTCCTCAAGACCTTCCCCGGCAAGCGGGCGGCGCTGGCCAGGCGCTACGAGAGAGCCGGCGCGATGGTGGAGGTGCCCCGGGGGCGCGCAGCGGGGCAGCCCTTCCCGCACGCCGCCGAGCCGCTGCCCTACCCGCCCTTCCCCAACGGGCCCGCACGCCCCGCCGCCGCGCACGGACACCCCCGCACGCCGGCACCGGGCTCCGCGGGCCGCTACGGCCCCTGCCCGCCGGGGGGAGCGGCGGCGGCGGCGGCGGGGCCGGCGGCGGGGGGAGCGGGGGGCGGCGGCGCGGAGCTGAGCGCAGGTACCCGCAACTCCTCGCCTCGGGCTCGGCACGGCTTGGGGGGGCCGCGGGGGTGCCCGCCCGAGGGGGAGGAGGGATGGGAAGCCTCCCCCCACCCCCACCAGCACTGCCGGGGGACCCCCGGCTCGAAGCGGCACGGCTCCGGCCGCACGTCGGAAGGGCAGGTCCCGAGTAAAGTTGGCGTTGAAGGGGGGGAGGCAGCCGGTTAACCCCCCCTGCCTCCGTCTGCCCGCCCTGCTGTCCGTCTGTCCGTCCCGCTGTCCCTCTGTCCGGCCGTCCCGGGCGCGCTCCTCCCGTCGGGGCCGCGGTTCGACGGGGCGAGCGGCCGCCCGGGGTGTGGGGGGGAGGGCTTGCAGCCGGGGCATCTCCGGGCTTTTTGGGGAGGAAAGCGGCTTTTGGGGAGGGTCCGGGGGGAGAGGAGGAGGCTTTGGGGTCCCCGTGGGGAGAGGAGGAGGCTGGGGCTGGAGAGGGGAGGCAGCCGGAGAGGCGGCGGTTCAGGCGGGGAGGAAGCGGCTCGGCTGCTTCCCCGGGCACGAAGCTTGGTGAGGAGCGGGAGAGCGAAATAGAGATGTTGGATTTGGGGTGTTTTTCTTCTCTTTTTTCTTTTTTTTTTTTTTTTTTTTCTTCCTGGAAGGTGTAAGATAGCGAGATGCCGAGCGCGTATCTTTCTTCTGGTGATGGCTCGGAGTTAAAAACCACGTAGATCTTGATATGCAACCTAAATTTGGCATCAGGAAATGGGAAATTGCATCTTTAAGCAGAGTACAATCAAAAATGAATTACAATAAATCCTATATAATTGCATAGGTCATTCTCTTTAATGAGATTTTATTAACCTGACTGTCAAGCTTTTGAGTCAGGCAGATATTTTATCTTCTTCAACTGATAAAAGTGTCAGCTATAAACCACCATATAAATATTCATAAATCTACACATCTGTGGCAGCCTATCAGCATCATTCTTTTGGACATTAAAAGCATTCTAATTACTTTCTGTCTAGCAGAGCTGAAATGCTGCCTGTTATAGTATGTGCTTGGCAGGCATGATTGCTTTTGTTTGCCATCACAAATAGCAGCATCCTATTTTATATACTGATGGTCCAGAATATATTCAGGGTTTGACTGAACAGGATGAATATTATGAAGCACCATCTGGTTTTGATAACGTCGGGTATATTAACTCATCTGTTAATTTTTGACACATCATTGATTTATTTATTTAGAAAAATTGGAGCCTGTTTTGGTATGTTGCTGTTTGCCTTTGTAACAAATGTGATGACATTTCTTTACTAAACAGGGAGATATGCTAGTTAATAGGATATATGGCTATGTTTTAATGTGTGTTTTCGCTCACAAGCAGCCATGTACGGGATGAATTTATCGTGTCTTGTTACAAATAATTCAAGTACTTTACCAAAAAAGTTTAATACTTGAATAGATTAGTCTGAAAATTCGCTGCTCTTGACGCGCGGTCCCGGGATCCATAGCAGAAGGTCATATTTGCCTTTTTTGTTCTTGAAACTACTGCTTATTTTAAATGCCCGAATGCTGTTATTTCAGTATTTTTGTGGCCCGCAATCAAAACACCGCTGATAAATGTGACACCTACATTTCTTCACAGAAGCAGATTACGCCATGGAAGACATTCAGCTGTCTGGTAGATGATATATGAGGCCATATTCACAGCAAAGCCAGCTGGGCTTTGATGAGCAGAAGTTTGGACTTTCTCCTACCTCTGTGGACTGTGCTAACCAGGAGCTAGGGCAGGCTTCAGCGTTTGTCACTGATTTCAGTCTGTGCTGAAAAAGAACGTGGCTGTTTGTGCACTGAAGTTCTTTGCAGTCCCTGCCCCATCACCTGCACATCTGGGCTTTCCTGTAGGTCCCATCATACCCTTCTCACAGCTGAGACTTGGCTACCAAGAAAATCAGGCAAAACTGAAGAATGCAAACCAAAAACTTGCTACAGTGTGCAGAAGTGGAATTTTGTACAGGTTATTACCACCAGTTGTGCGCTGCCTGCTGTTGCTCTGCAGAAGGCAGACAGTTGCCACTGGTGGCTTGCAGGGTTTTCCCACTTGGCTCAGCCATAGCACATGGCAGAGGCTTCCTTGAATGAAGTGATAGAGGGCTGCAGGTCACACTTCTATAGGGACACCTGTTTCAGTGGTTCCCCTCTTTTTGCTGGTACTTGACATGTGCAGGCCACAGCAAGCAAGCTGGCTAGCAAAGCCCCATCCCTGGGATGTCTAACTCCGGACTAGCAACTTAAACACTTGATGCAGTTGATTCTTAAACTTTAGGCATGACGTTTCTGGCACCTGGGGATTCAGAGCACCAAGTTTGCTTTTGAGAGCGGGCACTTAAAACAGCCACAAGGGGAGGAGTAGGGATGCTACAGTGTTTTGAAGCATTTCCTAATGGCTAGAGCTCATGCCAAGAATTAATGGCATCATCTTCAGTCCTCTGAGAGACTGCCCTGGCCACCGGACTCCAGAATACTGGCAGGAAGAGGGGCCGTGGGAAGGATGAAGAGCAGAGATTCTCCACCCTGCGTCATCATCAGGAAGGATCTAGCTTGAGATCCCATCTCGCAGCCTGAGAAATGTCATCTCACAGTGAGAAATGTGGAGCTGTGCCGCAAACACAACCCTTCCCTCTTCTCCAGGGAACAGTGGTTACTGTGACCGCTGTTATACAGAGTAAGCCACACGTGCACATTCAAGGCATGGGCAGATACCCATTTTCTCCTTTATTAGTCGTTTATTAGTCTGTTTTCATACCAGGAAAATAGTTCAAATAACATGTCTTTGCCTTTGGTAGCATTTACATTAAGCAGTATCACAGTCCCCGAAAGCAATTCATTTTCCTTAGGGAAAGCATGATGTAGACCTTACGCTGTGCCTTGCTTACTTGAAAGCAAAGAAAGATGAGCAGAGCTGTCTTAGAGGTGTCATTCCAGTGCTAAGATCTTGGCATGTTTAACAAGACCAATTAAGCAAGTTCTATCATGTCCAGAGAAAAATTTTTTTTGTGAATAGAAAAGGTGAAGATGATCATCTTGCCCTTAACCAAGAAGTTGGAAACACTTATCTGGAGTAGATAGATCAGTTCTGAAATGGCCAAACACTTGTAATCTTCATCTGCTGGAGTGTCTCCATGCAGAACAGCCACAAAAAGCATCCCTTAGTCATGGTGTCAGATGCTCTCGATTTTGTGACTTGGGCATTTGCAGCAGTGTTTGTATCTCAGCGTGTAATGAAAAAGTTTGTATACAAGGACAAAGCCATTTGGGGGTACAAAGATGCTACCCTGGAATCTAAAGCAATAATAATACAATAATTCAACAAACGGAGAGAGAAAAATCCGAAACACTGCAAGGTGAAGAGTGAGGTTATTGCTAAGAAACTTGGACCTTCAAATCTTAGTGAAAATCCGTAAAGGGGAGAACGTATGGTATTCAGACCCCCTCAATAGTTACAAAGACATCTTTTTGTACCATCTGCCCGAGGTCAAAAGGGAAGCTATGGAAAAGCCAACACCTGAATCCAGATCCATTGAGACCCAGCACAATGCTTTATTAGTAAAGCTCTCTAGACTTAGTATTGAAAAGATCTTCAGGTGTAGAACCTGATTTATACCCACCAGCCTTTCCAGACAGCTTTTCTGATGCATCCGTGTAATTCATCAGGTTGAGTTTCAGATGTTTGCTCTTATTAAAACCTTGGTTTTAGTCTGGCAGTTGGATAGCCAAGAAACCACCTGTTTCAGCAGCAATGAGAGGTAAAGATGAAAGCTGTATCTGGGAGCTGGTACCTGGTTTGCCATGTGTTGACATCTGATTGCTGGCACGCTCAAAGAAACTGCCTGGTTCGAACTGCTTACGCTTTTAGCAAGTTAATCACGATCTGTTGGCACTTGATGGGCCTAATCTGGCAAGTCCACCTTCAGGCACAATTGGGGTTAAAGTCAGTACAAGTTCTGTAAGGCTAAAGACTGTGCAGGGGCTGACACATTAGAATTACATGGTTGGTGAGCATCATAATAAGGAAGAGGAATGTCACAATAAGAATTTAATAAACGGTTTACACTATTTCAGGCTGGTGCAGTCATTTCAACAGAATCTTGCTTTCCTAGAAAATATATACATTACGTTAAATCAATTAAGAATCCTAGATCAGTGATTATTCAGTAGCGTTCACATAAAAATAATTTTTTGTCATTTCTTAGCGATTAGACATTGTACACTGCTTGCATTTCTAATTACAGTCACTCCGTAAAAGCTGAAATACCGAGCTCTATGATAAATGCTAAATGGGCAGCATTTGTTTTTATTTTTTCTCCATCACAAGAAATAACCGTAGCTATCATTCTCATTCAGGGTTGTTCAGGCCGTGGGTACGTGTGCTCTTACTGGTATACCAGTCACTTCGCAGTGGTACACGCTTCAGCACGGAGCCAGATGTGTCCAGAACGTGTGCCGAGAGCATCCCTCCCTGTTGCTGCCCAGTGGTACCCACAGAAAGCATCTCCGAATCCTTGTGCTAGCATTGCAGAATAACCCTGCCTAGTCACGGCTCTCCTTTTTATATCTTTGAGTATGGGTTAAAGTTAAGAAAAGAAATAGTAATTGCTGTTATTGTGTCTTTGTAGTAGATCTGATACTGAACTGAAGATTAAATCAATGCTGTCATTTCGGTATAAAATCTCAGTTGCATTTTAAGCCATTATCACAGTGAATGTGCGTAATGCATTGAATTTTATAACAAAACTAATCATTAATTTTATCTTTACTGATGGTAGTGTGTATTAGAGCATTCTTCAAAACTGGTATTTGAAATGTCAAGTTACTTTTTGCCATATTTTAGCAGAAACCATAATATTAGCATAACATCTCTTAAACTAATCTAATCCCTTTTCAGTTGTTTCATTCATATTTTGTCCCCTTGCAACAAGGAGATGCAAAAAAAAATGAGTAACTGTTTCCTCAACAGGGACCATAATGATTAAAATACAAACAGTAAATATGACTTCAGGTTTGGAATCAGATTATAGGATTAAAATGAATGAAAAACTGCTCTGTAGTAGGATTGCAAAGTTCCAATCGATATCATCCTCTCATATTTTTAAAGGGAAAATGTGTGAAGTAAAGACATAAGGCACAAAAAGCACAACTTGAGGGTGTCAGTGATAGTTTGGTTTCTTGGTCTCCTTTTGTTTTGTCGGTAGCTCCCAGTTGGAACGATGCAATGACGCCAGGGCTCCATGCTTTTAAAACATGTTACATCTGTTGTGCTGCTTTATATTATTTTGCACTTGAATTGTGAGGGTTAAAGACAGCCGTCCTTGGGTTAATTCAGTAAAAGGGAAGAAGTGACAATGGGTATGGAGGCTACCAAGCCCCTGCTGCTGCAGGAGCCAGGCGGTCACTGCCCGGTGCTGGCACCCACTCTGCTTTTGCAATGCAGATGGATCAGGTTAGTCAGTGTTTTTGATCACAGAGAGATGTGTCAGCGGGATCTGTCCTGCTTGGTGAGTGGAGTCCGTGTAGGAAACGAGGGTGCGGTGTGACTCGTTGGCACAGGGGGAGATTGCAGGGCTGCTTTAAATGATCTCAGGGCCCCCAGGTCTTTCTCAGGCTGATGGGCTCTCTTGGCTTGTTCCTGGCCACCTCATCACCCAGCAGTGCACCTTCCCTTCCTCTGTCCACTTCACGTCCCTCTTCTTACCTTTGAGTCCTCAGAAGACGACCTCCTCGGGTTGTCTCCTCCAGCTGCATTCAAGACGTAGAGCATTTGTATGCTGCCCCAGCCCTTTCCCTCTTCATAGACAGCTGGAGAATGGTAAAAAATTCAAATTAGTGTCATTTCAAATATTCTTCAGGAAGGCTGTACTAACCTCGGGATGATGTAGGTTTTCCACCAGAAAGCATATCTCCTGGATCACGGAGAAGTACTGTGAGAAGTACCACCTCCTAACGGAATGAATTCTGAAAGTTTCTGTTCTTTACGCTTTATCAGTATGATGAGGCTACACTTTTCATCTCTAGTGATAAGGTTAAGTTAAAGGAAGGTTTGGGGTGCTTAGTTTCGTGCATCTGTAGCAGGCTGCCTTTTCAAAAGGGAATGCGTTTGTCACTTTCTAAAAGTCAAGCCTGTCTGAGAAGAGCTCTCCAAATTTGGCAGCGCTTAAATCAACCGCTTTTTATTTATTTATTTATTTCATGCAAAACGTTAGGCACCTAGAGGAACTCAGCTATGAGTAAACCATAAATAAGTATTTTTTAAAGTCATTATTGTTATCAGGGAACCTGACAGGTCAGACCATAAGTCAGAAGCAAACGTCTTGGTCATTTTACATGTGGTCCAAGCACTGTTATGGCAGCGTGACTCTGCATAGACAGGCACTGCAGAAGTAAACCATCCTACTATTATTGAGGTTTAGACTATTGACACCTCCTGTCAGTCAGGGTAGGTCTGACCAGGTACGGCATGGCGTGCTTATCCTGCCTCCAACACCCAGCTGCTGCCTCCAAAACCTGCTGCCCAGCCCCACAACCACACAGCATGGTGGTGGCCTGCACACAAGCTCATAGGAAGTCAGGACAAAAAGCATTGGTCCTCAGACCAGAGGAGCTTCATGCTATACAATCGATGCCTTTAAGAGGTTTTTGTGCCTATTGCTCCTGAATTGTTTCTGGACTTATTTGGAACATAAAGAAAAAGGAACAGAAACAAGGCCCATAACATTGGTGTGGGTCATGGGAAGTGGCCCAGGCCCAATGTCAAGCAAGTGCAGCAAAGATGAAAAGGAGAAAAAATGAAGCTTGGAAGCCTTGTCAGAGAGGAACAGGACATAGGAAGAAGATGTAGCACAATGTCCTGCAAATACACACAGGCAATGCCCACCAGCGGTTTGAAATGTGCTTCAAAAGAAATACTTCCTTGAACATTTACTTGTGGCAAATTGAGTGGAATTTGTATTTTTTTCCCCATTTCCCTGCCTTAATCCCTCTGAAAGAACATGGCACTAAGCGGTGACTATCATCACAATGCATTTCTGATTAACAGCAAGGGCACAAGGGCACTCTCAAAATAGAAGCAAAGTCAGGATTGTTTTAAATCACAGTGTTGCAGAAGTATTAAAGCAGAAGCCATAATTTTAATGTGTTCAGAAATAAAATGCATGCTACTGTAAATGGTTGTGTACATTCATCTAGCTGCTGCTGCCTGGCATAACCTTTTGCGTTAGGTTTCTGTGATTCATCTTTTCTTTTGTTTCAGAGAGTCGAATGATTCTGGATGCCTTTGCCCAACAATGCAGCCGGGTTCTAAGTCTTTTAAATTGTGGTGGAAAACTACTGGACAACAATCACTCTCAGTCCATGATTTCTTGTATAAAGCAGGAAAACCCAAATTATAGTGAAAGACAAGAGCAATGTCAGCTTGGGAAAATGGTCCATAGTCAGACGTCAGACATTTTAGACATAGAGATGCAGTATATGCAAAAGAAACAACAAACCTCAGCCTTTCTGAGAGTTTTTACTGATTCCCTTCAGAACTATTTGCTTTCTGGGAGCTTCCCTTCTCAGAACACCTCGTCAGTAAATGATTTTAGCCATTTGGCAGATGTGGATCCACTTTCAACCTCTCCAGTGCACACTTTAGGTGGATGGACATCTCCAGCAACTTCTGAATCTCATGGTCACCCATCGTCTTCTACGCTTCCAGAGGAGGAAGAGGAGGAAGAGGAAGAAGGCTACTGCCCTCGGTGTCAAGAGCTGGAACAGGAGGTAATTTCATTGCAACAAGAAAATGAGGAGCTTCGCAGAAAACTGGAGAGCATTCCAGGTAAACAATCCCCTGCCACATAATATTTCTAGTCGGTGATAAAAGTAGTTTGAGTAGTAATTTGTTTTAATTTCCAGATGTTTTTTGAGGTTGCAGTCAGTTATCAAACACTGGCATTTGTCTCCATCCAAAATTCCCATAGCTGTTCCCACTGAAAAATTATCTGCTGATACTTGTCTATGTGAATTGTGAGCTCTAGACTAATGAGCAGTGTTCAGGATGGGATGTACCTGTAATCCCAAATTCCAAACGTCAGGTGATTTGTCACAGTAATTTCAACCATATGGTTTTATACCTAATTACCTGTGTTATTCTGTAAGTGATGTTGCAGTTTATAAAACCTAATTCCCTTTTGGGGCTCCTATTTTGGTTACTTAAAGAAACTATCCAAAGTTATGTCCATACTTTTAATGAAATGGATTTAGCTTTTATCTTGACAGTATCTCTTAAATTGCTCTTAGCTCAGTGAGAAGCATAAATACTCCTCCTCCCATTCATCTTCCAATAAAACCTGAAAACAAAACTTGGCAACAACTTCTCCATTGCAGCGATATCTAGCACTAGAGGATGGGAATTGGACAGACAAACCTTATCCAATAGAAAACCCCGCTGTGAAATGCTTTTCATGCCCCTTTTAATTTAGAATTTCTCACCGTTACAATGCACTGAGATACTTCAAGAGTGGTATCAGATGAGAACAAAGGATCTTAAACCCATATCCTCTAAACTTTAAGCACAGGCAAAAATGCACCTCAAACAGTGATAGTAAAAGCAAATTGGAAGTTAGCAAAGAAAATTCGTATAAAACACAATTCTTTTCCAACACGTGTAAGTGCTAGGGAGGTACAACTTCGCTAGCTAAACTTTGCAGTGCTGAGGGTGGATCCATGCAAAGCTGATTAAACTAATCCCTAAATGGCAGGAAGGTACAGATAATTTAGCATGGTCTGCAAGAGAGCAAATACTCCAAACCTGCTAACTATGCAGAAAGGAAGAAGGCAGAAACCAACTACTGCCCGAATATGTAAATGCAGTTTCAAAATCTGAGCAAAAAGCAAAAGAGCAAAAGGAAAGGAGCTGTAGTTTCCATTATTCTCCCGAGCTACCAGTGAAGTATTATTAATTATTTGTCTTGTCTTTTCCTTTTGTGTATTGGTCCCTTGGTGGTACAAGCAAATCCCATAACCAACACTTGTCAGGACAGAGAAAACTCAAAATTTAGAATATTTCCCCATACTCCTCCCAAAATCTAGAGTCACCATAACTCATAAAATTTTAATGGCTTTAGTAGTGATTCGTACATCACATGGAAACGTTGTTTGACAAAGGGAGAACTACCAAAACTACCAAAATGAGTTGAATCCTCCTTTGTAGCTCTTTTCCCCTCTGCTCGTTTCTTTAAAATTTGGGCAGTGGAAATTAGTACAGTATGTTCATATCTGCCTGACGAAAGGGGAATAGTCTCTTTGTTCCCCTGAAACAGCTCCCAGAAGGCAGCTTCTCCTTCTGTGTGCATTTCTTCCTACCCATACCTAGTTTGTGTTTGGTTTTATTAATTTAGTAAGTGATCCAGGTTGCTTTGGCTGCCCTGTTTTCCTACTGTTTGCTGCTTCATCAATTTTTGTATCATCTAGAATTTTTTCGATTGTTTTTAAATTAACTTCCCGATCCTGGTTAGCAATGTTGAATGTCATTGAGGCTGCTATCAGTCCCTGTAGAGCCCTGCTAGAAACACATCTATTCATGATGATTCCCCCTATGACAAATACTTGAGATGTCAGCAGCAGTTTCTTAATCAATGTGTGTCACAGTCTACTGATGTTGTATGTTGCTGTTTTTGCAGTCAGATAACACATGGTAGTAAGTTAAACATCCTTCAGGGGTCTAGGTATATTCTACCTGTTTAACCAAACTTTTTCAGTCAAGCCTGTAATCTCATCAAAGAATGGCCAGCAGGTTGGTCTGACAAGATCCACTTTCCATAAGACCATTTTGACTGGCATTAATTACATTCACACTCATTAATTATTCGTCAGTTGAATCCCATTGCATTTTCCTGTTGTGCCAGGATTAATGCCAGGCTAAGCAGCTGGTTCTCCCCTGGGTCATCACAGTTATCCTTCTCACTTTAAAATAGAGGAAAGTTACATAAATGTAGGCTTTTCTCACCCCCCAGCAATAATGAAATTCCGTGTTAGTGGTGTATCAAAGGAGACAGAAAACCTTAAATGTGCAAGGACGTATGACTTCACCAGCCAACATAAAATGATCATCAGATGCTTCTGTTGCTGTCTGGGTGACACATGCAGATAGGCCTGAGGTGTCCCAAGTGTTGGAGGAAACGTTAAGAACCACAGAAAGTCCCACCTGATTGTGGCGCAAGTTCTGGGCCTCCACTGGGTGAGTTTAATCAACTCAAGGCAACGTCTGATTATTTTTGCCTCAGGTGCTGGTTTTGCTCCAGTGAGGTTAAGCTACCAAAGCAGCTGACAGAAATTGTCCCGTGGCTTGAAATGCCCAACTATACATAGGCAGGGGCTGTGCCCGGAGCACTTTTGCCAGTGAAGCCATCGCATGCCTCAGGAGGGAGCCAGAAGGCCCTCTGCAGAGGGTTTCAGCGGTGTTTGCCACCGTCTGTCACATCAGAGGCATCTTGGAGCACCAGCTTTCTTCCCTGCTCCTTCATACATCTCATGCTGTGTGCCCAACATGCCAAGCAAGGCGACAAGCGCAGAGAAAAAACTGTGAAGGCAACTAGGTTAGCGTGGAGGCTGCCGTACCGTCCCACCAGGCCGCTGACAGAATGCTGTGTTGACTTGGTGTTGGCTTGGTGTTGACTTAGCCCTTTCAGCTGTGAGCAAACTGGGCTCCAGCTGCTCTGTCAGGCTTCTGGGGAGCCCGGGGGAGCGGTGGGAGGTACGCACAGTCCCCACAGCACAGGGGCTGAGGTTCACGCGAGCAACTCTATAAACAGAAGATAATAGCACCAGCCCATCCCTTCTGTTCTATAACTGTCGATGAATCATTTTATCCTTTTCCTGAAATACTTCACATTTTTTTCGTTTTTTTTTTTTCTCTTTACTTTCCATATGCAAAGAGCCTTTCAAAATCCATGAGAGTTTGTGTTCTAAAAATACCTGCCCCTGCGCATCTCTGACTGGAGCTCTGCGGAGCACTTGCATTGCTCACAAAAAGACGGCCAGGAAGGGAAGAATGTTTCCTCAGCAAATCTGAAGGCAATAACTTTTGTTTTTTTTTAACTGATATTACAGAAAGCATACATTCCTGTATCTTTTGGACACAGAAAATAAGACTTTTTCTGTTTTCAACCGTGTGGTCCTGTTGCTGTAGGAGCCCTCCGGTACCTTAAGATTTTTTTGCCCGTAGCCTAGCATCATCCATTTGGCAGATCACCACCGGAAGAAAATGATTACATGGGAGAAATATTGCTTTTTTTAATTATTTTTTTTTCTCAGAAAATACCCATTTGATTTGACTGAAACAATACCTAAATTTGTATGAAATCTTAATTGTTTCAGCTATGGAATATATAAAGAAAAACTCTTCTTTCAGTGCCTTTGTTTTGGAGTGATGTGATGTCTTGCAATTTGTGCAGTTTCCATGTTTTGTTTTGTTTTTAGGCAAAAGCATTATCTGAACATTTTCAGTTTAGAATTCAACTGAAAAAAAAGTTTTTGTGCAGTGTGTTTCCTTATTTTAGAAAACAGTTTTAGAAAGATTAGGTAATTCCTGGAGGGAGTTTGGCAAACCTGCCGTTGTCTCTCTAAGGTTCTGAGACCATAAAGAACAGAGCAAATCCATCTATGTGAGGGGAAAAATGTGGTGTAATCTTTTTGCTCTGTATAAAAATTACCAGGGCTGCCATCCGTTCCCAAAAGTTAAATTAAAGACTTATTTGTGAAACTGTACGTAAGACCTGGATCTAGACCGTATAATTTGAAAGAACATTATGCCATTCTTTGCTGTTGTCAGCCAGATTTTCTCACAGCTTTCAGCCTAAAAAGGAGGAAATATTTGTGGGTGGTCAAAGCAAAGGCCTGGAGTCGTGTGTGAGGGTTTGCCTCCAGTACTCTATGCTTTGCCACACAATTTTAGGCAAACCAGCCTGAAAGTAGTATAAAGATACAAGTAAGATGAAGTAATGTGTGATAAATACAGTAATTATTCTTGCCTAGTTGGCCCAGCAGCAAAAAATGTTTCAGCAAAAGGAAGAAGAACAAGGGTGAAAAAAAAATCTCAAAAGTAGAGGTGATAACGTAAGGAGAAGATGCTGGTGGCAGCTGGAAGTAGCCAAAGCAAAGCGGGATTTGCAGGTAGAGTTAATATCAGTGTAATTGAAAAAGTCAGACAAGTTTTCCAGAACGTTTTGTGTGCCCAGGGCTTGACTTTTTTTTTTCCTATGTCGAATGATCTAATAAAAGATATTACTTTTCCCTACAAATCCTGTCTCCTTTATACTTTCAGAGCATCACATTTCCAAAGACTCTACTACAGCAACAGCACAGATAAAGCAGCCATCAAGGGTTATGACGAACGCTTTTTCATGTCTTTTTTTGTTGTCCTTTTTTCTTGATGTTCGCGTTTAACCAGTTCCTTGGTTTCCCTTGATGTTCGGGATGTTTTGGTCTGATCTCTGGCCTGTTCAGCTTCAAAGTGTGAGGTTCCCTTAGTAGGCGAGCCTCGAGTGCAGCCACCGCCGGCTTTACCAGGACTCTTCTGCAAGAGAGCCCCTTTGAATCTGCCTGCTGCAGCACAGAGCTCAACCAGCCTGAGCTCAAAAACATCTAAATGCAGCAGACCAAGGCTTTATTATGGGTTTTTGTCCCCTTCAGTGTAAGGTTTGCCCTTGTTAAAAAAAAAAAAAAAAAAAAAAGAGAGAATTTGCATGGGCAGGGTTTTATCTTTTTTGCCATTTTGCAGAGAGTTGTGGTTGACCTGTCTGGGCTTTGGTTTGGGTTTTGCAGGTCGCCCTTAGTATTTTAGTGACACAGACTGCTGTCCCTGCTCATCAGGGGCTCCTTGGTTTCAGTGTTATTCATTAGTGGTATAGACGTGTAGTGTTTTTTAGGTGAGGTCCTGGTCCTGAAGACTTTACAGTTGAGACTGAGGCTTGAAGAAGAGGCAGCTTCCGCTAAGTAGAAGGAAAGGGAGGAAGCACAGGCAAAAATAAAACCCAGAGGAGGTTGGGAAGGGGCACATTCTTCTTCCTGGTAGAAATCTTTCTCCAAAAGAAAAAGAAGAGAAATAAAATGCCTTTTCAGATTCAAATTTACAGAAGTAACATGGTTTTCCACTCCACCTGGAAAGCACAACCGAGAGAGATTTTAGAAGTAACAGGATATTTGCTATCTCTTTTTTCTCCTTTCCCTGCTTTCGGCAGCAGTGATGGGTCAGTTCAGCCAATCTTTAACGCCTTTGTGCGTGTAATATTGATTCTTCGGCTCTTGGCTTTCTGCTGGCTGCTCTCGCTAAAAATGTGTGCTGCTTTTATTTTGCCATCCAATTACAAGAATCCAAATTTGCCAGGTTTTGAGCACTGAGATCAGATACTCGTTGCTAACCCCCATCTCTCCTTGCCCCTCACTCTTTTTCCAGCTCAACGCACCCCAAAATCTCTAAGCAGCCTGTCCATGCAGCTTTCAGCTCGCTATTGAAATAAATGAGTGTATGAGCTAAAGTGATACAAGCCGTGTTATACTGCACACTTGTCCAAATCTCAGGCAGGGAAGGGGCTCAGTTAATGTTATAAGAAATTCACCCTGCCAGCAGGTCCCATATCATATGTCACGTCTTTTTGACAGTCGAGCATCAATTTAGAAATGCCCTGAAATGAACTCCAAGTGAAGAAAGACTCAAGGTCAAGCGAAGGAGGACACATTGCAATGCTGAGAGAGTCTTAACGAACAGCTGCCATTCTGAGCGGGATGGATGTGCATGTGCACGCTTCCTGGCTCTCCTCCTCCCTGGCAGCTCAGAAGTAAATGGGCTTGGATGCTCAAATCCGTGTTCTGCTCTGCGAGGCACTGGGAGGATCGCTAGCTAGTGTCAGTTACAGACCACCACATCTCATTAAGCAACAGAATAACCAGATTTCTTGCTGCCTGCTTACTTGGGGGGTCAGAGCCCCAGCTGCGGTGTGTTATAGTGGAAGCCACATTTCAGGGAGGCTAAATGAGAGCCCTCATTTTGGCAGATACCAGTACAAGTGATGGTGGCTTGGTAAGATTTATTATGAGCAGAAAGAGTGCAGCACAAAGTGATAATACAAATACCCTTTGTAAAAAGTTGGTTTCACAGAACCAAAAAGAATGATCAGAGTTGAAGGTAGAAAAGAGTGGGTGATAACTGGGAAACATTAAAAACGCTTTATGGAAGGCTCCCAAAGATTATCTAGGAGACAAAGATTCGTGCTGGTTGCAGAAACAACCACCTTAGAGGGAACGCAAAGGGACAGTTAGAAACATAACAAATCGTGTAAAGGGGAAGTTGATGGTAGTGAATAAAAAGCAGAGGTTAGAAGCAGTAGAAAATTAATAATTTAAATCTGGAGCCATCTGTGAAGGAGGCATTCTTTCCCTGGGAAATTAAAGGGGAAAAAAGGGGTTCTGGTAACAGTACTGGGCGATTTTCAAGGGGAAGTGGTGGGTTTTGTTGGTAATGTGAAACTGCTCATTGAATATTTGTGAGCTCACACTAGAGTAGATGATGCAGTCGTACCACCAAACAAAAACAGTATACAGGTAGAAATATTTTTCATTTCTACCATGTCTCTGGATGTTAGCACACGTTCAGTGGCCACTTTAGGTGGGACTGCAGCCTCAGCTGCCTCCTGCAGCTCCCTCCCAGACAGCCTCAGGGACAAGGACAACTAAAGAGCTCATGAGCACCAAAGTTGCGACTGGTTTTGGAAGTGGCAAACAGATGCTGACTCCAGTTCAAGCTGATATGTTTCAGTTCAGGTTGCAACAGAGAGTGGTTCATGGGCAGATTCAGGAGTCCCTCCTGAAAGCGTGATGGTTTGAAAATCATGAGATTTGGACAGCTCACCTCAGGAGCTAAAAAAATGAGAGTGGACAAAGGGGGCCCTGACCCTGATTTTGATTGTCTTTTGGAATATTTGGGATGCTCCTGGAGATGAAAGATAAAAATATTCTATAATTTATTTTTGCAAATGCTCTATAATATATTTTTAAAAGGATACATGAGATATCTGGGATGATCATAGGGTTGCTGGCCTGATGCTGATCCCAGGCAAAATAATTGCACAACTGATCCTTGATTCAACTGACAGAGAATAATGGAGTTAGTACCAGTCAACATCCTGCCGAATGGTTTTGATGAGATGAAGAGTTTGGTTGATGAGGATATTGCAGGTCTACAGGGTGTTACTTAGCATTATGTAACAAGGAGTGATTTAAAACATGCAAATACATTTGTAACTGGGAAATTGCCATGAGGCAGATGAATTTCTAGAGCGATTCTTTGCGAAACTGTGCGTAGCCTGTGTTTTTAATAGTTTTGTCAGTGTCCTGGAAGAAAATTTACAATCATTACTCGGAGTTTGCAGACGGTACAGAGGTAACAGAGTGAGGAAGGTGATGGGTTACAGATCCACCTGAACACTGTGCATTTAGCGTAGAGCAATGTTACCAAATATTAAATATTACTACCCAATATTGAATATTGGCTTCATTTCAGCCACTGGGAAATGGACGCTGAGAAAGACTTTTGGAAGCTATGGTGGGTTCCCAGCTGGATATTGATGCGCAGGGCGGCCAAAGGGCTGGTGTGGCCTTTGGATGTACAAACCCATAGGTGGTGTAGGGATTTTGTAACCCCCCCTTTTGTATGCAGCACAGCCGGTGGCCGACACACCAGTCAACGCTTTATTAGAAATTAGGATATTCCGCAGAGAAAGCCGTGACAAGCTGTGCCAAAGGACCGCTGTTACAACATTCGGAAACAAAGTTTTCTGCCTGGAATAACAATAAGGTCTCGTAACTTTGGTCAATTAACAATGAAGCCCTGCCACCTCTAAGCATGTCCTGCTTAGTCACCGCTCAGCATCTTAGCATGGGCAGCTTTCATCGGCATACTAAATACTCTCCAGCACCTCCTTCTCACTGTTGAGCTTGCCCAAAGATCCCACTCCTTTGTCTCTCCCTGCAGGCCAGGTTGCTTTGCCACTCTCAGCATCTTTTCTGAGTCACTCTTAGAGGAAGTGAAGGCCACGGGAATTTCTTCCTAATGGGCAGGAAAATTGCTGCCTCCCCTCAGGCTTTCTACTAAATCATAGCAAGCAACTGTTATTTCCACATTAGCATCTTTCGCATTGGTTACAGTAAGTAGAGAGCCCTGTTGGTAATGTCACTGATAGTGGGTACATGCGTAAGCATGCAGAGAATCAGCTCTCCAGGTTACGCTCCTGTTAACTCTCTAGAGACCACATCAAAGTAAAATAAATACAAAAAGAATAAGCAAGCAGGTTTAAATGATTATTCATACAGTTGGGAGCCACAGGCTCTTACAAAGTTGCATTTGCTGTGGGGTTTGCAGGAAAAAGTTGTTATCTCTGGCATAGAGAATATTTGTAGAGCCCTAAGAAGGACGCAGAAGTGAAACTGAATCTTTGACTCTTGGGTCTTGCACTGCCCTCTTTGGGGCTTCCTTTTGGGGCCAGTTAATAAGGCAAGCCAAGAACCCTGGCTTTGCAAGTAGCATCTGGTGTTTGAAAGGCTGGGGTTGTTTGTACCAAGAGCAAACAGTGTGACGTGTGATGGCGTTACAAGTCAAAAGTGCTCAAAGGACTCCAGCCATCAGAATGATAACAAAATCATGCGGTTTTGTGCTTGAAATGTTACTGCTTTTGTGAAGATAAGAGTATTTATAAGCTTCAGTCAGCTCTTAGCGCCTTCGCATTTCTCACCAGCAATGAGAAAGCATTGTATCAGCAGAGTATGGTTAAAGGAGAGCTGCATTTCTTGGGCCAGGGACACAATGGGTTGAATACTTCCCTGTATACTTTCCCTTCTCACTTGTGCCCCATTCATTCGGAAGAACAAGTGTAAATCTATCTTTGAATAGTCTGCAATGAAATTACTTTTTGTGAGTAAAATGATACCCTGCTGTGAGATCAGTTCCTAAAAATTAGAAATTTTTGACACATTATTCAGGTAATAGGACCGAGTATGGCTGACAGCCATCAGGTTATCAACAGGCACTCTTGCTAATAGAGGCAGCCAGAAAGGTAAGTGCAAACTTCACAGGCTGTTTTGAACCCAGCTTTGTGGGGACCTGAAGCTCCCAGGGATGCTTTGGCAACTGTATGTGCAAAATGAACATGCTAAACAAAAAGGGACACACTTAGGGCAGCAATTTCCAACAGCAGGAACAGGATTCTTCTCAAGTGTCTCAAGTTTCCCGAGTATCACTCAGGTCTCTTCCAAGTCCAAGCATCTTTTCTTTCAGGCAGTAATGCAATCACCCATCCTGGCCCTTTCCATCCTTACTGTCACCTCCCAGAAAATCCCAGGATCTCACGGGAGATGCCTGCGGTAACTTCCACCCAAACAGGAGTTTTTGCTCACCCTGCCGCATGGATTCTGAAGTTGCCCAGGACAAATCTTTGAGATCCTTCTGCTTCTTCCCTGGACACTCACTTAATCACAAAGTAACGTGGACATTCCCAGGTTAATCTTAATTTTGGGCACATCATACAGCAAACACATACAGAAGGGTTTATTTTGAGTAGGGCACAATTTCCTTTTGCACTTATATACAGGCTACTAGGACATCTCCGACTTCATGCTGAGAATTCAGATCACTGAAAGGAACTTTCTCCTGTTCACCAGCTTATGATGTCCTCAGTCAGCATTTTATTTTCTGTAGGGTTTCAGCACTGGTTTATTTAGCTCTTCAGGCAAGTCACCTGGTATAGGACTGCAGGGACTTGGTTTTGCTGAACAAAATGTAAGCAAAAAGGTCTCCAAACACTGTCTCATCCTTCTGCCTATCCACAGGGGCAAAAGAAGAATTTTTTCTTCTTCCTCCGTAACCTTCTATATAAAATGGGGAAAAAGAAGCCAAACACTTTCTTGCCACGCCCTCTGAAGAATATTTAGCGTACTAAAACTAGCTGTGGTTAACGTGTTTTCCTCCTATATTCCACTCAAGGACTTGTACTGAATTTTTTGATTGCTGCTATATGCTAAATATACAGCTCTCATTATAAGACGGATGCAGAACAGGTTGGTGAGACTGTTAAGCTTGACTGCCCTTCTGACTTTTTCAAAATTGAAATATTTTCTGAAGGCATCTGATGACACTTAAAGTCTTTTTTCCCTAAAAAGAAAAAAAAAAAAAAAAAGCTCTACACTCTCCTGCTCATATACTTCAGCATAGCATCTACACCAGTGGTCTATCAATAAGCAGTGAAGTCACCAGAGATACTAAATAGGTACAAGTCTCCTGAAGTGCTAACTTTTGCCCAACACGTAAGTTCATAACCTCACATGGCAAAGTGTGATACATCAAATGAAACAGAAGTACATTGATTGCTCGTCTTTACAGATACCTCAGCACATGATGAAAAAACGTAGGAATTTGTTACCTGTGTGAGGCACTCTGCATAGGTTCTGTATGCAGACTGCTGAACATAACACTGCTTTGTCCATGTTCAAAGCAGAGAAGGTGCCTAGGCAGAGACATAGTTACTGTCCAGTTGAGTGCCCAGGGAATAGTGCAAAATACTGGGGGAAGACCACTGTAAAGCCTGCCTTAATACATTTTCAGTGATTCAAGTGCTTGCTTTTAGATTGCCAGCTTAAGACAAAGCCCCAAATGCCAGATTTTACAGGTTTAGAGACCGAAAACCAAGGAATAAATAGAAAAAGAAGGAACACTAGGTTTTTTTTCTGGATATTTATTTGAAGCTAACATTATCTCTGAATACTGTACTGAAACAAAACACACAAAATGTGTCTGAGAAGGTACCTTAAAAATGATGCTTATTTAGTCTTGGAAAAGTCAGTCTTAATGTTGGGTTAATATCTGTTTAATTCTCCTACTGTGTTTCAGGCTCAGGAGAAAAGCACTGTATCTCAAAAATACTCCGGAGTTAATCAGGGATGTGGCAGCATCTGTTTAAGAGAGACCCATAATTGAATCATCCCTAATTAACCTATCACCTCAGCAGAAGGCAATGAGATATTGGTGCCACTGCTGAAATGGATGAGAGCAATAGGGATGGAAAGGGGGAAGGATGAAGGAAAGAGAAAGAAAGCAATTTGCCTAACACCTAGTTTTATAACAAATTTGGGAGGAGGGTGGGAAAAGAAATTAAAGTATATGAATCATTAAATCTGTTCAGTATAGTTAATCAGACTGTAGTTTCTAAAATATATGAGCATATTTACATGTTAATCAGCGCATGATTTAGGTCCAAGGAATGTTTTCTCCTTTGTATGGTTTGGCCTGTTTACAGTATTTACAGATTTTTTGTTATTATCATTACTGCTGACCTAATTTATATTTGTAATAATTATAATTTCAAACCAGAGAAAGCCTTTGAAAACTAGTGGGCAGAAAATAAAAGCAATGTCAGAAATCTCAATGTAGGAAATGCGGCATCTGTTGTGTATTTATTGAATGAAATGACAGCACAAATCAAAATGAGGTATATTTCCTATTTGAAATAAATCTCGCAGAAGTACACAGATCCTGAAGAACACTGCTTGATTTAATATTGTTGTTCTATTTTGTGCTAGCTAGCTAATATACAGTAATTGCAATTTGTTTCATGCAGTGCCCTGCCAGACTGTTTTAGATTATTTGAAGACTGTACTTCAGCATCACAACCAACTTCTAGTACCGCAGCCAGCAGACCATCCGACTGAGGTAGTATACAGCGAAGACAAGCTACATATCCTTGTGTTTGAAAATTCATTGAAAACCTGTAGGCAAATAAATCAGGAGGTGCTGGAAGAATACATGTAGTAGTAAAATATGTAAAATCTTTTATTAAACTGTCAGTCTTAGCTACAGTAATCCCCAAAACGGAAAAGCATCATCACCAGTGTAATATAGGATGACTTAGTGAGCAGTGCATAACTCCCTTCATCTGCATCTACCACACTTGCCTGGATAATTTTTCTCTCCCCTTGCCTCAGGAGCATCACTGGTGGATCATAGGTGGACTTCAGGCTAGGGCTGGGCTGGTGAAAAACGTAGCTGGAAATGTGGAGCCCAGTGAAGCCTCCCCTTCGCCCAGCCAAGTGGGATGGTTCAGGGTGGCTGCGCGCAGGGCGTTCATCCTATGGGGCCAAGGAACTGCCAGACGTGGGAGAGGGACGAACTGGAGAGTATGAGGTTGAAGGCTGGGCTTGGACAGCACGGGGAGGGGAGAAATGCTTTGTAAAGAAAAAAAAGTGGCGCTTCCTACACCTTCCCACAAAGCCTCCTGTTGTCAAATGCATCCTTGAGCTCTGACATGCACATTATTTCCTTTGTTTTGCCACCACAACCATTATAAGACTTCAGAAAGTCTTTGGAGCACCCTTTCTTTTCAGAAAGGATCCCAAGCAATATGTTGTGTGTTGGCTATTTTGTGCTTAATGTGGAAATTAGGAATTTTGTAATTATGTTCCTTTTGAAAGTGCTTCAGTGAAAAAGCAAGCAATTCAAGTCCTCCCCTTCTCTAGAAAATAGACGTATAGACATAGGTATCAGCTCTAGCATAACTCACATTAATTTTCCTCCAATATGTTTCTATCTATGCATGTAAAAATGCCTCAGATGAAGTGGTTTTGTTGAGACTTTTCTAGTTTAGACCATCTATATTTCAGGATCTCGTTATGCATGCTTTCATATATATAGTCTGTACTTGTCAGTACCCAATATTCACGCTAACAAAATCATATGAGGGAAGACAAAGGTCCAGTCTGACCTCCTATTGCTCCTCATAAAAATTATATGTCGTGCAAGCCTCACGTAGCCCAATAGCCCGTAGTGAAGATGCATTGCAACGGTTCAGGCTTCGCATCAGTTTGCTTCTCCATTCAGTTTTACCCCATGCAAATTGATGTATATAATGTTTATATATCATTAGCTGTTATCACTCGAATGTATTCCAATATTTCATGTTCCTTTTTTAATGCTCTTCTGCTTAACTAAAATTTTCCAGCATTGTAAAAGACGTAAGGCTGCTCTGTAATGCCCCACATGGAATAGCTTGTCATGATGTGACAGAATTTTTTATTCAATTAAACACATAGATGCTAATCTTTTATTCATAAGCTTAATCATGTACAAATACAAGCATGAACGCATTTGTACTGTGGCTCTTCCTCCAGGATCTGCTTATTTCATTTCTGGAAGGTTTTCTGTTTGTTTTAGTGTAATGACTGCTGGACGCACCAAACTGCATCATATATTTACCAAGGATCTTTTGCCCAGAAGTGCTTTACTTTCGCACAAAGTAATGAAAGTGTATCCGTAGCAGGAGCACAGTAATTGTTTAACAGAGTATCATAACACTATATCAAGCCTTTAGAGAAGAATGAGGAAGAATAATCCTAAATTTCAATGGGAATAAGAGAGAAGTATAATAAAATTTGGGCTGAGGAAATTAGGCAAAATTTATTACCTTCTCCACAGTTAATAGTAATGTGAGCTCTCATGAAATTTAGATGTCAAGCCTTTCTGCACTAGGCTTAAAAGACTGTATTTCCATCAGTGCAATGCATTTAAACGGTAGCTTTTAGGATAACATGCTGCTTAGCAAAGCCACAGATGAGCATCCATCCCTAACACACGTGAGCAAGCCTAGAGTCCTGCACTGTGCGATGACTTGTGTTGCACTGCTTCTGCCTCTCAGGCTCAACAGAGTTAGCTGCAGCTCGTACTTCCCACCAGTACCAGTAAGAAAGGTTCTTGGTTGGAAAATAATTAGATTCATATAAAAGGGATGTTGAGCAAGCTGCTAAATGTATATATACATATATATATCAACACGGGGATCAAGTGGGCCTGTGTATTACATCTGTGATGGAAAAAGCCAAGGAAATACTAGTGTCTGCTCCCACTGGGTTGAGATCTTTGGCCATCAGACTGACAAAGCCCTTCTCCCCCTTTATATTGTGACTTCCATTGCTGAGTTCTGGATTTGCTTGTTGCTGCCTTTGCAGCAATTTGCACCAATCCCGTTGGGTTTGAACCAAGGCGAACAAGCAGCACCCCATCATGTAGGTTCAGCTCCCAGCAATGCTCCCCTATGCTGGGAGATGCCAATGTCCCGATTCATACAGACTCCCCCTCATTACGGTCTTCACTAAATTCAACCTTCTGCATATTCATCAAATTTGCAAAAGAAAATAGAAGCAAATACCTGAGGAAAACCTTCAAAGATGCTCCCAAGCTGCCTCCCAGCATGCTTTTATAAACATATGAAAGGAGGCGAGGGCAGTCCTTAAAATAGTTTTCAGATATGAGAGATGCGAAAGCAAGGAGGATAACTTTGCAACAGTTGGCCACAAGTGCAGCAAGCAGGTGATTGCCTGTGTTGAACCTCAGACACATGTTTTTCTCATTTGTTGTGAACCCCTACCCGAGCTGAGTGCTATATGAAGCTTGCACTAATTGGGCCTCCAGATCTACATGCTTTGATAAATAGGTGTAGCTGTACAAGTGAATGAGTGTATAGGAGCCTGTGGTTTGGGGTTGGGTTATTTGTATACTTTATTTACTTGTAAACAAGTAAATTAACAGTATTTGCAATAGAAGATGGTATTAACAATACCGTCTTTTATTAATCAACTAATCCCAAACTATTTTATAGACAGCAAGGACTGAAGTAATACAGTTTAGGTACAATTGAATGAGAGGGCTTATAAATGTGTGTGGATTACAGGAATCCCCATAATTAGTCCTGCAGCATTCATTTAACATTGGAATATTGAAGCACACAAATTACAAAGGTTAAAAGCAAAATTTCTTTCCAGCTGACATGGTGGCATTTCCGTAAAGCTGTAATTTGAGTTAATATGGCATTCATTAATAGTAATGAAGCTTTTAGTTTTCATAGTTGCTTTATTTATTTTCTTTATATTTTTCACAGTAACATAACTGCTGTCAGATTTCAGGTGTGCGCTACAGAAGTAATAAATTTATTATAAAAATAGACCAAAAGAGCCACCTCTGAAGTAAGCTGTCAGCTGGTAAGAAGTGATCCATTTGATCATGCTCTTCAAAGACCCTTTTTATGCATTTTAACAGATTAAGAAGAAAGGTTATATTTGAATAGTATATCCAGTCACTAGTTCTTAACACTTTTTAACCTACTTGTTAAAGTGCAGATTATCAATGGCCATCTCTCAAGATGTGTGCCTTGCACCTCACCAAGTTGTAGTTGTAGAAAATTGAAATGTAATTTTAAAAGTACTTAGAAAAGGCAATTCTGTGTTCATTTCGGTGTGTGTTTCACTGTCAGCATCTCACCTAGTTAAAAAGCATATTTATTTATTGCAAATGACATCTTTACCTGTTTGCCTTATAAAATAAGCAATGGAAATATTTCACTTTTCCAGGGGAGCAAGCAGTTGCTGAACAACTATCCTGTCTACATCACTAGTAAACAGTGGGATGAGGCTGTAAACTCTTCAAAGAAAGACGGACGGCGACTCCTTCGATATCTCATCAGATTTGTTTTCACAACCGATGAGCTTAAGTACTCATGCGGCCTTGGGAAAAGGAAAAGGTCAGTGCAGTCAGGAGAGACAGGTCCTGAAAGACGTCCTCTGGATCCCGTAAAAGTAACATGTCTCAGAGGTACTGCATCCTTTCGCTCAGTGTCCACCATATGTGATCTCATTTCACCACATTGGCTCTGGCTCAGTAGAAGCGTTTGGCTGACAGTTGCAGACCTAGAAGGGGTTTCAGAGACAGGTGGCAAGCAGCCAGAAACCCTCAACATTTTTTTTAATACATACATTCGTATATGTATGTATTATATATATGTATATAGATATTTGAATGGAAAAAAAAGAGGGCTGCTTATTTAGGAGAGGAGACAAATACAAGGTGCATGACACCAAGGTACTTGAAAGGAAAATCAGACAATCCTGGTTACCCTCTTTTATAGTAAAACAACAGGGCATTCTTTGACACTGATATACAGCAAAATTAACCAGACGAATATTTTTTAGCCAAACATGTAGCTAGTGCTCAAGGCCACAGTGCATCATTGAAATCAAAACCTTACCAAGATTCAGAATAGGTTTGGACTTTTTATAGGGTCAAGAACATCTAAAGGTTAGTTAAATACAAAGTGTACACAAATGCATTGTCAAGGATTTAACTCTTCTTTGGAATACTGATGTAACATCAACTGCAAAAGTTAGGGAACCGCTTTCCTCATGTTTGGTCTCAGCAGGAGGGGGAGTTTTGCAAGTATTTCACAATGTCAAAGAGTGAGGATGTTGGACAATACACAGAAGGGACCTAGGTTGGGAAGAATTTTCTGCAGTGGCAGTTCATACTTTGGTTTTCTAAAATTTTAGGACCTGTTACTTTATAATGAAACATACAAAATAGGACTTTCAAAGCCCAGTTAAAACATTTTTGTAGTATCAGTGTCTGCGTTTCATAAATGCAGCTGCTTATCATTTCTGTAGTTAATTTATAGTGCTCTATGAGCACATACATAAAATTTAGATTGGACTGACTTCAATAATGTTTTCCTAATCAATGCAGTGTAAATTGCTAAATTTTCAGCAGCCAGCAATAATATTTTTAGTCACCTAACAGGAATCCAAAGTGGTTATACATAAGATGGAGCCTCTTCCCATTTGAGTTAGAAAAAAATTCAACAAGGCCAAGCAGATCATACATTTAGTTGTAGCACATTGATGTAGCCAGATAATGAACTCAGTTTTTACATACAGACAAATTAGGTGAAGGTGCTCTTCTTATACTACACCTGTTATAGGATGCTCTGCCAGACCTTTTACTCCATCAGAGCTCAATAGAAGGGCAAGTCCATTGCACAGTGCGCTGCACAGAGGTCTGGAGCCAGATTCAGGGTCCCAGAAGTTCTCCTGGAAATGGAAGGCCTAAGGGCTGAATACTATTTACTAAATGGCTTTACTTTTCATCTAATGATTTGGGCACAAACAGAGAGTTAATACCCTTTTCTTCCTCTTTCGTCCCCCATTCGTCCCACTAAGACTAACAGTAATTTCACCCATAGATGAACTTATGCATATGACTACTTGCCTTCTGGGGGCACTAGACAGACTGAAGGTGTGGAGCGTTCTTTGGGAGAAAGGACAATAGCCTTAATTTACAGAAGCTTGAACAGGAAGCCAAAACGCTCAGTATAGTTAAGAAAGCCACAGAGACAGCTGTCCCTTTGGACTCTTGTGTGCGGGTGGGAACACTGGGAAGATTACAGCTTTCTACAGTGCCAAGAGTTAGCCACTGACACCTACACATTTGCAAGCCCAGGTAATGCAATTAATTCCCAGCATGTCCAGTGATGCCTTCACACCACAGCAGGATGAACAAACTGCTCTTTTCTCTGCAGAGTAGATTAAACATCTATAAACACTTACAATGCATTCCTACAATTGACCAATGTCTGGAACTAGCTTTAAAACAGCCTGACATGCATAAATTATCAGATTACTCCTTTACATAGTGACCATTTCTTTGAGAAAAATGCCAGTCTGAAGCCTCATGTGAACATAACTAGGAATTACTGTTGCTTATGTGGATTTTAAGGGAAAGGAATTTAAAACCAAGATAGCTATCACTTTTGCAAACACACTGCTGGAAGAGCTGTGCAAAAATCACATCCTAATTGTCCAACAGATGAGATACCTTGCAGGCACAGTAACTCATGTAAAAGCACAGCTTTCCCTGGTCTCAAGATGATGTAACAGTAATGAAGTTACCTTGTGCCACTTACTGTGCCGTTGGCTTGTCAACAGGAGAAAATGGAATTTAAAAATATCCTGGGAGACACAATACAGCATGAGGGAATAACTAATGTTACACAACAAACAAGAAGCTGTGTTTCCATATAAGATACCGTGTATCCAATATATCTAATAAGGTACCCTCACATTTAAAACTGTATTTGGATGTTTCAAGTCCAAATGCACCTATTACGAGATCCGCCTAGCAGTTACAACTCCACAACTGGTAAGGTGCCTTCTGCAAGTGTAGCCATTGCATGTCAAAGAATCTGAACAGAAATTTTAAAAGCTAATCATCACATACAAATAGCTGTTTGTAACAGCAGCTACTTAAATAGCCAAATTACTTGCAGTACGATTCACTTTCTCACACACTGAAAACTATTGCATGGCTCCCCAAATTAGCCCTCTCATCTCACTTACCTGTTTCTAAGGCCGGTTTAATCTCTGAAAAAATAAGTGTTAGATTCCAAGAGATGAAGGGAGCAGGACTTAAAATGAAAGATACTCCAATCAGAAAGCACTGAACTGAAGTCACAGGAGTGACGTTTTCGAGCAGGTCGTGGGCTGCTGCAACCTGCAGATGTTCAAGCAGTCAGCAGAGGGAGATGATGAAGGTCCGTGAAATTAACCACATTAAGGCACACACACACACACAACAGACTTCAAGTGAAATACATCCCAGTTCGTTTTAACTTTTGCATGTATTGCAGATGCTGAATCATAAGCGTTACTTAGAAGTAATTCTTTTTCTTTCTGCAAGAAGGGGCATTCTCTGCAGGTCCCCTCAGGTGTAGGAGCAGACTGCATGTGGAGAAGCACACTTGTGCAGAAGTACGATAGGGCCAACTGGCATTATCATGGCATTTTCCCATAAGGCTTTACCTCCGTTTCAGTAGAACAATGGTGCCCCGTTTCTTATTTCCCATGAGCTTTTGATGTCTGGGCAATACCAGGTGCCAAGACAAGCTGTTTTCTGTATCCTTGCTTGTTTTCTTGCAGAGTTCATTAGAATGCATTGTACTTCCAACCCTGACTGGTGGATGCCATCCGAAGAGCAAATAAACAAGGTCTTCAGCGACGCAGTAGGACACGCTCGGCAAGGGCGTGCGGTGGGGACTTTCCTTCACAATGGGAACTCATACTATGAAGGGACTGACCATCCAGGATCACAGGACGAAGTTTTCAATAGAGGTATGCAAGACGGATCTGGCGATTGACAGCAGTGAGAGGAAATTCATGCAACAGTAGCAAGCAGTTAATTTAGAAGAGACTATTTGTTAAGCATACTTACCCTGAAGTCATTTAAGAGTCCAAAGCATGTTTGAACACATACTGCATACATTTCAGCTTCTCCATCCTACCATGTCCCCGTTTACAGAAAGAAATCCATTTCAAGACCTGCCCTATGGGACTTCTCAGTGCCTATTATTTGCAAACCCTTCATAGCACCCCCAAGGGGAAACTGCTGTTCATTCCATTTAGTTCTAGAGGAAAGATCATTTAAAAAATATACAAATTTCAAAAGAAACAAGAGCTACCATCTTGTCTGCCCATTGGTAACAAGCCCAGGTCTGGACCCTCAGACAGAACAACCAGGTACTATTTGCTTTTCCTAAGTAGGAGATGTAAGAATGAGTCTGCGTGCGTGTGACCAAAAAAAAACAAAAAAATGTGGTTGCTCATTTCTTAACAGCAAGCAGTATAATTATAAATGCTACCTTAAAATACCACATGAGATGGAAAATTCAGGGACTTCCTTCAGCCAGCTATGCCAGGAAATTAAGCTTCCTGGATAAAACAGCAGCGCTCATCAACAACAGAATCCTTCAAAGACCCAGAACAATAACAGGCACTTCTAATAGATAAAAATTGCTTTGTGTATCGGATAGACACTATATTTATCTAGATTTCTAAGGGATTAGAGTTGATCATGACAGTTTTCATTAAAAAAAAGATTGCTAAAAACAAATTGCCATTTCAGAAGACAGGTTTTGCTTTGTCTGATCCTATTCTGCAGCCATATTATGTAGCTTTAGAGGTTTTAAATTGCCTTTTCTTGTTTTTGCTTTCATTTGTGTTTTATGTCCATTCCTTGAAACAGATGAGGCAATGTGCTGGTCTCAACAGTCAGATGCTCAGTGGTGCATTCAGGGAGGGGTTGAGTTAGAAAAGCCTAATTTAGCATTTTGTTGTAAGAAACGTAAACCTGGGATCCAGACTAAGAGCTGTAAAAAAGGATGTGTGGTAGAGCAGAAGCCAATTTACAGCAGAAGCAATTTACATGGGAAGCAGATGCTAGCTCAAAAGAAAAACAATCCATCCATTAAAAATGTTTAATTTCAAAGGCTTGGGAGTCCCTTGTCCCTCCAAATTGACGCACTCCAGAAATACGTAATGCCAAAGAAACAATACCCTTTCCTTTCAGCATCAGGGTGTTTCGATCTCCGTGCCCCGGCCAGTCGCTCAGGCTGGTACCGGTGTTCTCCATAGCCTGGCCCAGCTCTCCTTGAGGCAATGCTCCCCGGCCGGCAGGGACAGGGCACTGGTTTGGGGAAAGAAAATCCACTCCGCTTGTGATCACCTTTAGTGCTACCTCATCAGTGTTGATTCTCCTGAACGTGTATCTCATGCTCCCCAGCTTTCCTCCTTGCCTTGCGTACACCATTAGAGAAGCTACTAATTGCTCCTTCTACCATTCTCCTCTCCTTCCCAACCTCCTCCCCGCATGCCGGGCAGGTGGGGAAGCACCCAGCCCGTGCCGTAAAGGTCAGGAAGGGCCCTCTGCCACGAAGCGTGCCCATAGCTCCAGCCTGACCGCAGACGAAGGACTGGGGCAGCCTCTCAAATGCCAGCTCACCCACACCATCATTTCTCCCTGCCGTCTGCCTCCCCTTTGCCTGCTGCCATGAACGGCGCATGGCTCCAGCCGCAGTAGACGGAGCCGTGCTCAGCCAGGATATGCTTTAGGCCCTTAAATGCTCGATACCTCTCAGCTCGTTTTCATTTTGCTAATTTTTAAAAGGTCGAAAGGCACTCATTTGACTCAGAAGAACCAATTTATCAGAGAACAAGCAGTTTGGTCACACTGCTCCTTCCCGGGCCAAGGGGGTCGGGGCAGCATCCCTCGTGCAGGCAGGAGGTGACTTTCTTTGACCAGTCAGTGGTGTGCGGTGGTCGAGGGGGAAGACACTCGGTGTATTAAAATGTCACAGTACAGATATCCTTTAGTAGCTTTTCCGTGTTGAACTTACACTTTTTTTTCTTTTAAGAGAACTATAATAGAAGATGTTACATTGCTCAGATGGTGTAAGTCTTGCTGGTATATGTTTAATGTGGTGACACTTGCCAGAACTACTTGGTAAAACATGTCAGAGCGTGCGAGTCAACATTATGCTGTAAATTTGTCCACAGCGATATGTATCATGCTGTATTTTTTGTAAACATTGTGATGGTTCCTTTCAAATGGTTAAGCATATGAGATTAAAAATACAGATGCTTCATTTTTAATAGTCACAGAACAGAGTTACTGGACCGGACAGACCTCTCTCACTTAATAACCTAAAGATTTTGCAAATAACTAGTAAGTCTAGCTTTATTTTTAGTGTAAGAAGTGTAACCAGTGTCCTGGTACCACTCCCAATCCTGTGCTCTCATATTGTGCAAAATAACCAAATGTATAGTTTCATCCTGAAAGCCACTTTAGCACTAGAAATGGCTTGGCAGGTTTGGACCTTTCTTTTTGAACAAAATTTTGCCCTCAGCTGCTTCTGTGCAATCACCAGTGACATGAATAGTAGTCACAGACAGGCATCAGAAGACAGGAGCCCATCTCTTTTTTTGTTCATGCTTGTTTTTTAAAAATAATAGACCACGGCAGCCTCTCTCTTGTTTTTAACTGCCATCATGGCCACTTGACTCCTGACCCACCCCTTTCGTTTAAAAACCCTTTCACAACTACTTGTTCCAATTAGCTTATTCACGAGGCATTATGAATCCATGCAGATCGAAGCATCTATGTATCCGCAAGATGTTAGGTATAACGCTACGGGACCCGAAATAATAGATAGCCTGTAAGCCCTCGCACAGCGAGATATCCATATTTAAGCACCGTGCTTTGTAAGTCAGCACATCCCTTCTCCATGCTGGATGCAGGCGGCAGGCTGGCAGCAGAAGGAAGCTGCTATCTGTCATGTCACTCCAGCAAGTCCCAGGAGGATAGATCCTTGTCTTATCCTTCCATACTCTTTAATCTTACTGTCATTTATGTATCTGCCTTCTCTCAAACTTTGTGTAGCAGTACCGCACGCCCATCTGTGCCAACATGCCTTCGCTATATTTTCTATGACAAATATTTGTGGAGAAACTGTGATTAAAAAACCATTAATCCCGATATTTTTATTGTTATGGTGTAGTTAATTCTATGAATACTTTCTAATGATGATTGTACTGTGTAGAGTAAGTACAGGTTAGGGATAGACCTTTACCAGATATTGTACAAAAAAGTGCATAGTGTAATATAGACTAGTAAGGTTTTTGTGACAATTTCTATAGGATGTGTGAATTGTTTTCTATGTGGCAACACACATTTCTTTTAAAAAATATAAAAATCTTAGAGAATTTTTTAAACAGTCAATATTTTTTAATTATAAAGACATTTGTTACCTACAGTTTACTATTTCAGGTGTTAATCCTAATTTGAATATTGGTTTTATTACTACATACCTCCAGTTCCATTTGTTCTGTTGCATTAACAATGCACAATAAAAGTTGGTCTCTGGTTAACCCGTCCGTCTCTTTCTCCATCCACACTGGTACATCAGCGTGGCAGCAGCCGCAATCGGCTCTAAATATGAATTTGCTTTAGATTTAGATTTATACAAAGGGCTAGAGCAGTGGTCTTTTTCATTAAATGCTTGTTTGGTATGAAGTGCTGGCAAGCACAGGGGAAGATTATGAAGAATTCAAGTATGGATATCATATAAATCATTTCTGCCTCAAAACATGACAACATTTATGTATTGATGCACTGTTTAGATAGATAGAGCACTCATAGAAAGTACCCATTTGCTGCCTTAAGACCTGGATTTTCAAGCAGTGAAGTCTCAATCCCATTTTAATTCAAAATTTAGTGCTGGCCAAACGCCTCCCGTTCTCTTAACCACTTGAGAAAATCCCAACTCCAGATGATTTGCAGAGAACTCACGGCCTGTACAGCAGCAGACGTCCACCCCAGCAGAGCAGGACAGGCCCAACTGCACGCTGCTGCCTCCTGTTAGAGAAGGGTGCCAGATAATTCCAATACAAAATCATGGTACTTGTGGTTCGCTGTGATACCGCAAAAGTTGAGACCCTTGGGCTGATATTTTTTAGGTCAGCCCAGATAATTGCAGGTGATTCTGAGAAATGCAGTAAAGCATTGATCCCCCTGAAAAACTATATATATATGTATGTATAATGTATATACATACACTGAACTTCTCTTTGAGAAGTTGTAATTCAGCAATAGTTTAGCTGTGCTTTTGCTCTGTTACAAGGTTGGTCCAGTCAGAGGAGTGTAGCCAGTGGTGCTGGCATTTATCATTTGTGTCTTTGCTCAAGTACCAGGATAACCCTGAAGGGGACATCCCAAGGTCCAAGTCAGCTGTTAAATTTCATGGGTAAGAAGGAGTGTAAGCTTTACTTTATTTGCATTAAAAATGCTAATTTTTAACATTATAAACTGTTATAAAAATCACCTTATACAAATCGTTGTTAAAATAAGGTGGCTGAAGTTGCAAAACTAGCCCTCAGGAGCCCAGTTATGCAGGAACTCGTGGTTTCACTGGCAGCTTCTCTCTGTGACCTAAGGCAGTCTCATGCACGGGACCCACGTTTCATTCACCTCAGAAGGAGCCCTCATCTGGAGGCAAATCCTTTTTCTAAAGTGGGGGGAAAAATGCTTCTGGCTGTGTATGCCATGCAGGCAGATGGGCAGTGAGCAAGACAGGGTTGTGAAGGAGAGGGTGGCCTGTCGGCTCCCAACAGACAGAGGAGAACTGGGCTCTGTGCCCACCTGTGCTACAGCACAGCGATGAGCAAATGGGGGCAGCTTGCACGCAGGCCAAGCACAGGCTGTATGTAGCTTTTAACCTCCCAGCCATCACCCTGGAGGCCCTGCAGGCAGACCCTGAGGCTCAGTGAGCACCCAGCTGTGACCAAGGTCAGTGGACAGCACAGTTTCTTTAATCACAGAGGAGGCTGCAACACCAGAGGCCCAGGGAGCACAGCACGTTTTAACCTGCAGCCCAATGTGCCCGGACCTGGGATAGCTCCACCTCTTCCTTCACATGGATTTTGTGAAAGTTAGTGCTGCTGGAGAACTTGGAGTTATAGTGATAAGCACAACAGAAAGGCCCTTGAAGAAGATATCCTGCCTGCAGAGTAGCTTGAATGTGTGCAGAACACAAAACCAGGCCACTGATTGACAGGAGACCGACATACATTTGCACAGCAGCGTTAGTTTTGCTCTCTCCGAACAAACTACTCCTTAAGATGCTGCCTTCACCGTGTTCTCACCTAGTTAAATCAAAAGCTCTGTCTTGGTCATCTCCTAGCAAGTTCACATATGAAAATCCCTCCATGGAGAAATGCTCCCTGTTGCAGCATGGAGTCCCAGGGAGTACTCGGCAGATCTCAGTGACCTGCCCCGTGACTATAAAACCTCTCCTCCAAAGACTCATCAACGTCTGAGGTGCATAAAAACAGCTCCTACTGTGGATGTATAGAGTTAAAGGAAGAAATAAATAAGTAACTACAGATTAATTACCTGAGTCAACAGAAAAAAAATATCTTTACATAACAATTTTGGTGGAGGGGGGACCCTTTGTTCTCAAAGACACTTTAAACCTTCCCACTCGTCTAGCAAATGTAATTGCCACTACCAGGGCAGTCTGTAGAAAAATAGAAGGAAACAGACTTGCTAATAACTGGAAGTAGTTTCCACATTAGAAAAGTTAATGTTAAATTTAGTTCCCATCTGGGAACAGGGTCAGTAATACAGCAAATAATTCTAGTTAAACCTGACAAAAATGCCTTGTAGTAGTAACATGAGTGAAAAACTAAGAAGTCTTCTTGCAGGATGTGAAACTGTAAGAGCCAAGAACAGAATTATTTATTGAACTAACTGAAGGAGGGGTTTTTTCTTAAAGGAACACTTAGGAACACAACTTGGGAACACTCCCCATAAGTATCTGTGCTGGGGTGACAAGTCATACACTAACCTGATTTCTTTTTGAATGCAGAAAACTGGTATCTGAAGCATTAGGGGCATGGTTTAGTGGGTGATAGTGGTGGTAGGGGGACAGTTGGACCAGATGATCTTGGAGGGCTTTTCCAACCTTCACGATTCTATGATTATCTCCATGTATTGAAGAACACGGCTCTTGTAACAATCTGAACTTGATCAATCACAAAGTTTCAAATGAAAGGCAACCTACCTTTCCTGAAATATTGTGCTTGACCAACTTCTTTCTGATGTATAACCCCATACAGACAGACATTCTGCATTTTTCCAAGTTTCTCCACCTTACCACTCAGGCTTCTTGTTTGTATGTTTCCTTTTATAACCACATCCAGGTTTTATTTCAGCCCAGTTAGAAATGTTTTTTTCCATAACCAGACAGACCACTCGATTTTGTCAGCATTAATGATGAAGAGGCACTTCAGTGAACCAGTGACTATATTAAATCCTTTCTAAGCTAACTTCTAATTAACCAATTTCAAGTGAACGATATCTGGCATTTTCTTAAGAGGCTTGGACAGCTTTGCTGGTATCGTCAAATTATCATTAATAAGTCTAATACATAAACCCAACCTCTTGAAGCAATTTGTAGCACTTGGCTATACACAGATGAACAAGCCATCTCTCTGAGCCAGGACTGGAGGTTCGGATTGGAGACGGCACCAGCGGGCATCTGACACAGACAGCAAGAACCTACTCTACTGGGGAAGGAGTTTCACTCTTTGGGGGTCAGGGTGGAAAGGATTAATGGCACAGTTGCCACTGAAGTACAGAGCATTAATACATACAGCTTGGTTACCCTAGGCAGGTTGCTCACTTACGGAGTGGCGCATACTCTCGTCACCACAAAGGCAGTTTGACTAACTAGTACAAAAAAGATGGATATAACCTTTGTTTTGCATCCATAAAATGCTCCTCTGTGCACTTTGAATTCAGAAACACAGCAAATCACCATCAACTGCCTAAAGCCAGGGTCATTGTTTACCTTCCAAATACACATAAAATAGCTTAAATTAACAGAGCACAACCTTTACCAGCTATGTAACATTTTACTGAATAATTACAGCTTCCAGACATTTTACAAGATGTACCAAATTCAATTATAATTACATGAGAAAACATATGCAGAGAAATACTTAAATATCTACATCTTACAAATCAAACTGACTTCTCCATACTAATATGAAGTAACCAAGACAGAATGAGAAAGCCAATACACCATAAAGCATCAGAAGGGGGAAGAAATGGGGTAGAGAATACATTTGATTAAAAGGCTGCATGGAAAAACATGTTTCAATTTTGAGATTGCCCTTTGAAAGCTCTGCCACCAGCGAATACCCTCGCTGTTGGCTTTCAGATTAAATACAGTTTTGGCAATAGCCAAAAAGCTTTCAAATGCTTTAGACATTTTTCAGGTACTTCATCTCACATCCTTTTCCAATCTTTATTTTGAAGAGAAACTTACCAAGAAGCTTTATATTACATCATTTATACAACATTGCCTTTTTTGTTGTTGTTCACAACCTCAAATGGCTTAAATACAGTCTAAATTTAGGTTACAAAAATCAAACTTAGATTGAGTGTAGAGCTGTATTCCACTACTTTAACAGACCCCTTGTCCCCATAACAGAACCATGAACACCGATAATACAAAAATATGACCAGGCTTACTGTTAGTGTAACACTTCTAAAAAGTAACCAAGACCTTATATTTTAATTGGTGCTTTCCATTTACATAGGAAAAAAAAAAAAATTGTCCTTAAGAACCTAGCGTAATATAGAAGGATGATTTTCTCCGTACCTATTTTTCATTTTCTGTGGTATCTTATGTTTGTCTTCTTTACGTTACACATTGAAATTTCTCTTGGATTCCTTCCCACAATTTCACGATTTAACTAGAAATCTTGCTTATCCAGAGACATTTAAGCAACCTGAAAATACAGACTAACATATTTCAGTAACAGTTGTAACCCATTGCAACAATTCTGTAGTCCTTACAATACTCCACCCTTTTTTCCATACTTCTGCATGGTTTTTCAATCCTTTTCTGGCTGAAAGAAGCAATTCTTTAATTCACTCCAGCTACCATTTCTACGATTAAAATTACTCAACCTCCACTCACCAAACACACACCTCCTCAACAAAAATCCAGACTGAGACTATGCCCTTACCCTTAGCATTAAGGCTGTTTTCAGAGGGCAAACAGGTGTACATTTGCAAGACTGAATACCAGATTAGGAAACGGATAAACTGAGTCACTGATTTTCACTACAGAAAGACAAGTTTTCACTATAGTAGGGGGTGGGGGGAAATCACCCAACTCTCTTAATACTGCTCAAAAAAAAAGAAGTTATGAAACTTTGTTCTAAGCATTCTAATCAAATGTTTTGTATTGCTCTTCTCCTCTCCAACCATCATTTCTAACCTCCGGCCACATTTTCTAGATTGTATTGATATCTTCCTATTCCCAATGCTCAACATCTTAGGTTTTTCCTTCCTTGCATTCTTTCCTTTTTACCACCCATTTTGCTATAGTTTCTTTTCTTTTGCTTCAGCCTGAAAACCCAGACTGATTGACTGCAGTTTCTACAGCCCAAACAACCACATGGCACTTTTATTTTCCGCAGAACGTCTTCCAGAAATCAGACTATTGTGCTTGAAAGCCCGGATTCCTATTTCTTTTTATATGCAATGCAGCTACAGTTTTCTTTTGATCTTAATTATTTCTGTCTCACTGACAAGAAAGGAAATAAAAAAGACTTAAGCTAGACAACCCCTCTACAAAAAATCCGTTTGGTACATCTCAACTTCTCATTTACATTAAGCAGGCAAACTGCAGAAGAGATAGATGTTAGTTGTTCTCTCTATTCAGAGCTAACACTAAGAACAGAAGCAGCACAATATTTAAGCTAGGAAAAATGTGCATTTTCATTTTACACCCACTTCTGCTGTGTAAGCCTTTAGGCATGCACAGAAGTTCAGCTCTGGTGCAGGAGTCAATATTAATCAATTGTCCTATTCTGCCAAGCCAAAATGCCTTAAGAACATGACAATCAAATTAAATACTTCTCTTTCAAGTCTTAGACAATATACTTCTGTGAATTCTTTTGAGAGAAACACATCTAGATCATCTTTAGCACAAGGATTACTTAATTGAGAATTCTTGAAAATTGCAGCACTCCTTTTGATACACAAAAGCCTAAGAACTCTTTGCAGGAAAGCCATATTTGATGCACTTATCACTAATAGAGGGACTTCCATAATGTGTAATTTTTTCTTTGTTAAGCAGAAAATAGAAGTCAGCTAAAGCGATAACAAATAAGGAGGACAAAGAATTGCAATCAGTGTATTACGTAGACAAAACAAACCTAAAATTCTTCCTTGTTCTCTCCCCTTGTCAAAGGGAGACCAACAAAAATCAAATCTCTAGATACAGTTGAAAAAGCTTTGCCTACCAGAATCAGAGAATGCCAGTAGTTTTGGCTAGCATGATTTGAAGCTTTCAGAACAGCAATCACTGCTGTAAACTACCAATGAACAAGAAGCCAGTACAAAAATCCAGAGACCAAGGGTAGAATTTAGCCCTGCTATTAAGACATAAGCTCCACGTTATGCCTTCCTCTTTTCCAAGTAAGAGATATTAAATAAGAAAAAAAAGTAGGAATTCAAGGACCGAGAAAAGCACGGGCTAAAAAAACCTTCAGTTTGAGCACAAACCGCAGCAGAAAAAAGATGCAACACGCCTTTTGAAACATGTTCTCCGAGTCCCTGCTCCTCCTAGACCAGAACCCAAAGCAGTCCCTGTAACACGGTAGTGCACTAAAGGATTTAGTGGTACCACACGCTTAACAAATGCTTTAGGAAGTTGTGGGGGTAGGCCACATGAAGTACCGAATTCCACAGTTTATAAACAATTTAGGCTTGAAATTGACTCATGGGGGCAAATATAATCACTTCAGAATTTTATATTTGTCTTATAGAGTGTAGGAAAACACATATTAGTGTCCAGCCAATTTTGACTTAAAATACGTTATGATCACTCAGTATATTGGGACACTTAGACATTTTTATACTAACAGCGCAAGTTTTACAGAATTATGAGATATGACACAACAAATAAGCAAAGGGCAGTAAAACTTTGAACACAATTTGAAAAATAAAGCCTGTAATGCCAGTCTACAAAAATATTTTAAAACACTAAATTTTTATTGAAATATTTCCTAGAATATCTGCAGTTAGCTAATCCTCACTCCTTTTCCTTAACTACACACCTTTAAATCAGTCTCAAAGGATCATCATGTAATTGTATTTGTGATGAAGAAAAAATCCACTCCTTCAGACTTTACAATTTTTCTTCAATTCTGAGGATTCTATCAGGTAAATGGATTATTTGACTATTTTCCTCCAAAATACTAAAATAAAAGTAAACTAAGTACTGGACCCACATCACCTCAAGCTTTAAGAAAAAAAAAAAAAAAGGAATAAAAATGTCAAAACTTTTAGAAGCAATCTATAGATTATAATACATATTAAAATGTAACAACTTGGAATTACCTTGCCTTTCCAATCTGACAGGCTCAATGAATCAAGATTTTCACCCAACTGCAAGACAGGCAAGTTTAAAAGGAACTGCCAAAAACAGTCATCCAGCCTTTTTGGGGTACACCACCATCCAGATCAGTTTTAAAAATGGAAACAGGTCCTCAAACTACACAACTAATTATGTACCTAAACCCAAGTTCTAGGTTCTTAAATTTAACATATTGCAATGATATAATCAAGAATGTAATTGGGAGAGAAAGATCTGAATTTTTTTATTGGAATGTGAACAAAAGGTATGTAGGTGAATATACTTCTGACTCAGGTAAGGAAATTAAGATGAGAATTCATGTGAATTACATCTCTGATGAATAAGAGAACATTTTTACAGGCTGATGGAGCAGAGGTCCTGTAAAAAAATATAAACTCATGCCTCCTCTTTAAAAAGATATTGGAACACTTCAGTATCTATATAGTGTTTACTAACTTTGTGAAATTTCTGCCCTGCAACGGAGCAGACTTTATGAAATTTGTATCCTGTTAGCATCGCTGACACCCACATACAAACCATTTACATCACATTGACTATCACCCCACGGTAAGAAGATTTTCCCAGTTCTACTCCTCTTTCAGTTTTTAACATTTCTGCAGTAACAATTGTTAAGCGTTTATTCAAATTCAAAATCCATGTAGATATTCTAGGCAGTAGGAAAGAGGCTATGCATTTATCAGATTCCAGTGCTCTTCGTGAGTAAGAGTAACATCAGCAGACTGCATGAGTTGAGATGAAGTTCACATGGAGGGGCAAGGAGATAGGTAAATGATGTAAAATGTAAAGTAAATGACTGAAAACGTAATTACTTTAAAATTTAAGTAATGTTTACTTGATACAGTACACTTGCAAATTACCTTTAAACTCTTTTACTAAATGCATTTTTAATCATCAGGCTTAAATATACTAATTCTACAACAGGAGAAAAAAGAGGCCAATTATGCCTTCTGGATCTGCCACAATAAGCTAATACACTACAAATAAGCCACTGGTGAATAGGAATCATGGGCGAGGATACCAAAAAGATCCTTTACCCACAATCACTGTATGTGAAGTCCCATCTTTATAAACAAACTCTGGAATGTTATTCTATCTAAAATGACCAGCATGCAAAGTGTTTTTCAGTTGTTGAAAGGCATGCTACTTTCAATTTTTGTAATTCTCTGGTGAATTATATTTAATACAAAAAAAAAAGTCTAAAAAGCTTTTAGTCAAATCCAGACATACTGGTCTCCACAATTATTATTTGCTGCAATGCTTATAATTTAATCTTAATAAACTAATTTTTGATGACTTGTGTTTCATGTCAGCATTTCTTCTCTCAGCCAGTCAGTCATTACTCAGCAGAGGAGTCACTAGGAAGTTCTTATTACCACCTCTCACTCATAAGCGATTTTCATTTACTGAAAGGTTTTAAAGTGCATAAAGGATTTTCCTCAGAGTTACTTATATGTAGTTATTTCGCTTATATTTCAGTATGCATGATCATAGCTTCTATTAAATGACTGGTTCTCAAAGAATCTGGTATGACTTGGGTGCCCGCTGCAGAAAGCCCTGAGGTTGATCTTGTGTAGTGCTAGAATTGCAAGTTTCAGAGTTATAAATTCTAGACACTTATCTCTGGATTGTTGAGGACCACTGAAAATTCTTTTACTTTCCCAGACAAGTATGGTCAATTCTTAAAAAACACAAAGTAAGCAGTTTAGAATTCAGATAATGGATAATGCCTATAGGTAAATAAATAAAAAATACAATGTATTCATTTGTTTAATTATAAATATTTCTAATACAGTTTTAACTGTTATTACTTCCAAATACATTTCTTACATCTTCTAGCAATGACCATTTCTGGCAATACCACCTATTAAAAGTATAAAAAGCAAAAAAAAAATGCCAGGTAACTTTTAATAAACACTACCATAAATATCTCCCAGATTACATCTGAAGATATTTACAAAAAAGAGAACAAGTGTAAAAGTAGGAAAAAATTAAACAGAGGAAATTCACTGAAATCTCTACACAGTAATTTCTTCACAGTAACTCAACATACTCTGGCTAACCACGTAAAGCTGACACCACCGAGGAGAAAAATCTGATTTTTCTGAAGTGCTGTTGGTAATCACAATGGTGGCAAAAAGGTTCCAGGTCATGGTACTTAAGAGAAGGCCAGTGCCTGTTTGAAAGAATTTATCTCATAGAAAAGAAGAACTGTGAAATAATCACACAGTTGAAATATAACAATTAGTTTAAGGTTGGCAGGTTCCACTGGAACAAACTCTTCCTAGCTAATCTTAATATCTCCCAAGAACCTTTAATGATATCTTGAAAGAAACTAAACAAGTGCAAACTGACTGCAAAGGGACACAATTGAAAAACTAAATGTGTTGTATATTTTCAGGCAGTTTTATTTGCCTAACTAAACCTCAAGTCTGAAGTTCTGAATTGCAGTAAATATGCTCAGATTCTCCAGTGGAGTTTAAGTCAAGTAGCTTTTCAAATTGATTTTACCATGGAATTCGTTGTCTGAAACTCTAATGCTCTTCCAGAAACAGAAGCAGTGCTAACAGCCCAGGAAGCCTACAGCTAAAGTAAGCAAGGTATGGTGCTGAGGTCACTGCAATTTCAGAAGCTTTTCAGCCATTTACGTGACTTCTTCCCAAAATGGTATCAACATAAAGATTTCTTCTGCCAAGTCTATAGTATCTCCAAATCCACATGACGAACATCAGGATTTCGTTGCTGAAATTAAAAAATATATGTCTTTAATTGAAAATATTCAAACACATTTTTGCACATGGATACAATAAGGAATAACTTCAACAAATACAGCCGTTATTATAAGCAATTTTGAAGACTAAGTCATCTTTTTATTTGACAAATACTCTTTAATTTCACCACTGAATTAGCTCTTATGCTTTATAAGGTATGAAACAGCTCTTTTGATTTTAAAAAGGCAATTACTTTTTAAATAAAATTATCCAAATAAAACTTTCTTAAAGTCATATGCATGTGTTTAACAGGTATTATCCTGAATAATGGATAACTTCTGAAATAATTTGTTGAATGCCATTGGATCTATTTATGAAGATTTAAAATACTGTTTCCATTAAGAAATACGTATTCTCTGATGTTGTAGAAATACATTATCATCATTACATGAACTGTACAATCTATGACAGGTTTACTAAGAGTCACCTACTTCAAACTCATCCAGCCTGTGAATCTGACTTGTGTATCCAGTAAAGCGTATTCAATGGCAACACAATCACTGAAATCCCTAACTATACCCAAAAATAGTATTCATGTTAACAAAACAATTAGTTATGAGCCTGCTGCTCAAAAACCATGAAGAACTCGATCTGCTGATGCAATTACACTCAAAAACATTTTGATTTATAAACAGCACCACTCTAGGGATATAAACTGAAACTAGAATATTTATCAAAAATTATAGGCAAGGATGGACATGCTCTTGAGCAGTGTCTCCCCATGAAGGGAAAAGAGAGTCATAACAGGACTGTATTTGTCTGGCAATCAGTATACTTACAGTTCTATATTCATACCAGAAAAGGTGTGATTAACAGCCATGAAATAAGTAGAAAATTTAAAATAGCAACAATCCTTTGTTACATCAACCAAAGGATATTTAAATTGTATAACAAAAAAGAAGTAATGATAAGTAGTAATGACAGGCTTGTAAAAGCAGTAAGCACTGTGCTGTTTCAACATCAGCAAAAGCCACTGAGTAATTAGAGCACTCAAACAGTGATACCAGCTTTGACTAAATGCTAAGTACCATGCTAAAAAGTTAAATAAAAAAAAATTGCTACTTTAGAACCAAAACAAAATTCAACAGCATGTAAATAACCTGACACTGAGAATACCCTAGCATTTACAGAGGCACAGTTAGTTCTCATTTCATGAAAACTGTGTTACGCAATAGTATAAAATTGACCAAAATGCAAAACAGATCAAAGGCAAAGGGTTTGCTGCTGTTCAGAATTTAGTTAGTGAAACTACAGCAAGAAAATTGGCATTAAGATCGTCAACCTCTTTCCTTCTTATGTTTACAGGCAATATCACAAGAAGTAGAATCAATGGTATTGTTTAAAGTATATCAGAGTATACACTTCCTATTAAACAGCTAAATTTTACCTTTAGGTCTTTCTCAAGTCTGTCTACTTCAGCTCCCAGTGTGTCAATGATATTCTCACCATGCTTAAGCATGAACGCTTCTAATTCTTCAAGGGTCTTCACTTGCTGAATTTCCTAGCAAGAAATCATATTTAAGAGGTTGAGAAGGTGAGAAAGGGGGAGGAGGGGAAAATGCTTATTCTGGGTACCACGTGATCAACTCATCTTAAAATCCACAATTACTGTGAATGATGATGTAAATACTACTCCTCAATAATACCAAAAAAAACTCAAAGACAGTTGATAAGAACTAAGACGAGGAGACCAAGTGCATAACAAACTGAAAGAATAAGGTTAAGGAAGACAGGAGGCTACATCCACCCCCTGCCCCCACAAAAAAAAAAAAAAAAAAACAGACATCAGAAGCACCAAAGAAGGTATCACGGCATTATCCTAAGCTTTCCTTAGGACTCACACCCAAGAACCAAATTGGCCGGAAGCCACTCTATGCCCTCTAATATCTCTGTCACCAGTTAGATGATACAGCTGCAATGCAGGACAAATAGGTTATTGGTAATAGACTGATGATAATCAAATAGCCAATTTGTCTTGTGCATACAAATACAAAACAACATTAATTTCTCTTCTGTCACATTACTCTAAAACAAAAAAGAATAATAATGTACTTGAATGAGCTTAAAAAATGTCCCCCAACCACACTAATGTGTGACTAAGACAAGGGCAAGTCTAACAAGCAAAAGAAATTAGATTAATCTGAATGACAGCACTTCAACTGACAAATTTCACAACTTTAGAATGAGCAGTGTTGATACCAATACAGGATAAGCTAGTTATTTAAAAAATGAAAACGCAGACCAAAAGGCAAGTGCCATGTCTTCCCTTGACTACGGATGACAGAGTCCTGCTGAAAGGGGCTATTCTTCAATGTTCGTTTCATAACTGACACAGGGTTACTACATGGAACTACAGTGACCTGTATAAGAAACAGTTGTCAATCTAGAACCAACCAGGAAAAGAAACAGTGAAGGTTCTATGCAAGGGAAGGGACTAGTGGGTAAAGAACAAAAATCAGCAAGGACTTTGAAAAGAAAAGTAGCATACTGAACATGTGCAACAGCAAAGCAAAGGAACTGGGACTCAGCAATATAAAATCAAGCAAACCTGCATTGCCCCAGTTACACAAACTTAATAGCACTCTTCCTTCCAAAAACATATTAAATTGAAATCCAATCCATGTACAAATCACATATTGCACTATATAATATACATCTTTTATTATCATTATTATTAAAGGATGGTGCTTTTTATAAGCTCACACACTGACTAATGGCTTAAAAATTTACAGCAATTAAACATAAATTCAGAAAACTGCTAAGTCATGTTTAATGGACAGACATAAAATGTAGACATCTAATCTTCATTTTGAAAGGGTACCAAAGAAAAATCTTACAGCTATGCATACAGATGTGTATAAGAAATAGTTACCAGTGAAAATAGATGGATAAGCAAAAACATTTTGCCTACTTAAAACTCTCTTTGTAGTTTAGACAAATTATTCTTTACTTCAAACTTCATAGCTTTGCCATGTAAAATTCAACTGAGAGGGGTTTTGCATTTCTGTATTGAAGAGAGGAATTAAAAAAAGCTTCTCTGAACTATGCTAGAATCAGAGACAGGTGCTTACAGATGGTTAATGCTGTCAAAATGCTAAGTCATGTGATGCAAGCAATCCATATTCAAGTCTAGTCCGAATGGCAGGATCTGTAAACCGTAACTCTGCATCTTCAGCACCCAAGGTGAATGTCTCCGCCAAAACAGATGCTTATTCTCAAGTGACAGGCTTCTAGTTTTAACCAGAGTTCTCACAATTTAATAAATATTTGACAAGCTATGTTCTTAATAACATGATTTTAGACAAGTCTGCATTTTCTAATGAGAAGCTGAATTAAAAATCTGCCCTTCTTCCTACCCAGGCCCTGCTAAGCCCAGAAATGGCTCTATTTCAGCAGCACATTAACACGATTCTGTGTACAGATGCACTGTTCAGAACACACACAAAGTAAAGACATCTACAAACCTTCAAAATGAAGAAGTCATTTTCAAGTCCCAAAAAAACTTTTTTTTTTTTTTTAAACACACTTGAAGCTAGAAAACAAAATCAAATGCTGGAAGTAACAAAATCATTTTGTTTATACGTACTTGTAGCAGCTGTTCAATGTCTTGTTTTTTCCAGGTAAGAACGAGTAACGACCCGCCCATCAAAGTCTACTTCTGCCTTGAATCTCACTTTGCTCATTCCCATGTCTGTGGCTTTCACATCATGAATTGCTCTGAAATGCAGAATTTTTAAAGAAAAAGTAGAACAACACAAAGTAAATAACTAGCTAGTTTGACTTCTGGTGTTAATAATATTGTTACAGTAAAATGACCGATTAATTTTTAAAAGGTCTCCAACTTTGACTAACATATCCTCATTTTCTTATCACACATTTCCATTAGATATTGATTTACACCTCTTCCACAGATACCTGCTACACCAACACAAGTATCCCACATCCTTGAAGGGCTCACTACAATAAAAGAGAGACTACAAAAAGCATGGTAGATTTAGAACAAGATTAGTAGCGTTTAAAAAGAAAAAAAAAGCTTTTAAGTTCAATTTATTTGCTACTACACAAAAGGTTGGTTTTGGTTTTTTTTGTTTGTTTTTTTCTTTCTCCTACTCTAGAACATAATTTATTCTGCAATGAAAAACATATACATGCAACTATTTAAAAATTTTGTATTGTATTTCTATTGTATTTGGAACTCCTTTTTGATCATAATGAATTATTGATCATAACTAATAACAGTACAGGCATTTGTATATGGCAAAAATGTTTTATTATTATTATTTATTCAAAGGTTTCTAACAGATGCTAGAATATGGATGTTGCAATACATTTGTACTTTGGACCACTGAGTACTTCTGTTTCCTTATAGCTTTTACTCCCGTTTGCTAGATAAACACTATGATGTGTAATTACCTTTTTTCCCCCCCTAATTAGATTAACACAAATTTACTTCATCCTTAAAAATAGAACTTAAAGTTCCCATTGCATAGTAAGTCTCCACATTTTTCCATCAAGGCCAGAAAAAAAGTAGAGACTAAAAAATGGGACATAAATCACAAGTTTCAAATTTTTGAAATTCTTTATTCCAATATTTCTGAGGCAAAAGAGCAAAACAAATATCTGAGGTCAACTGCAGACAAAGTTCCAATGAATGATTTTATTGACAGAAAAATCCAATCTTAAATTTTTAAATTCTAGCATAACATTTAGACGGAGCGATAAAGCTCACATGATAGCAAGTACTATTTTTTCCCCATTTGTTTTACTAAATTGTGCAATTTTACAGCACCTTTAGAATTAGCATGCCCTTTTCTCTTAAGCAAATTTACTCTTCCCAACCAGAAAGGTTGCTTCCCATCTGAATGCTTATATATTAGAAATAACTTCACAAGGGGTGCAGGGAGAAAAGTGGAAGGCATGCATTTCTGAAGTAGCCTGTTCTCCCTACAGAGAGCAGCCTACAGAGAACAGGAGGCAGAAGTTTAAGATGATCAGTTACAGAAAGAGTTTATGGAAATTCTCTTATAATACTCTATTTCTTTGTGTGTCAAGAAATTAAAAAAAAAAAAAGAAATAGAATGAATTAAATATAGATACAGCAAAAAAAAATCATCATATCAAATATTAAAGCAGAAGAACTATCAGCTTACTGGTAGCAATAAAGAATTTCCAGCTCCAATCACATTTGTACAGCAATACTGTGGGACGCTACCAAATCAAAACAGTATTAACTGGAGTAACCTAACTTGCATCAAACCATCTTATCGCACAAGAGGGTATCTAAGGTAACGGATATGTTTCAATGAGGGTTATTGAAGGGAATTCAAATCCACGAGATTAAAAAATGTTGAAGATATATCGAGAGCTAAGAAAGAAGATAAAAGATCTGTCAGACCCTAATTAGATGATAACTTGATAACAGAATTCAGTGGAATGATGAATATTCTGTAAATGCAGACAAAAATATCTACCTGCTCATAACCTGTCCAGGGAAGATAAGACCATAAGTCAGGGGGAGAAAATCACAATTCAAAAAACAAACATACAAGCTAAAGCTTAAGTTACAAAGCTTGTGGGCGGCTAGAACATGCTATGAGCTCAAACTAAGGAAAAGAGCAAGTTTTACACTCAGGAAAAAATCGTCAAGAAGTTCAAATTATGAGTTTTGAGCCATCAGTAGTAATTTTTCATGTTAAAAAAAAAAGATTTTTACAACAGAGCAGTAGCACAATTACCTAATAGCTGTTACAATTAATTAAAATTGAGGATGAAACTGTCACCAAAAATAGTTGACACCTAGGGGCCCATGATTACATTCCATAAAAATAGGATGAGGACAGTATGTACCAAATCATACATTTTATCTCACAGTTCCAAAAGCTTAACCTCCTAACATTTCAGTTAAACTGAACACAAAGATTTAGGCACCAAAACGTGTGAACAAGAGTTACAAATGGAATGTTCACTGTTGTGGTTTAGCCCGGCTGGCAGCCAAACACCACACAGCCGTTCGCTCACCCTCCCCCCTCCCTCTCCGGGATGGGGGAGAGAAACGGGAAAGTGAAGTCTGTGAGTTGAGATAAAGACAGTTTATTAAGACAGGGAAAATAACAACAACAATAATAATAATAATAATAGTATTAATAGTAATAATGTGTACGAAATAAGTGATGCACAATGCAATTGCTCACCACCCGTTGACCGATGCCCAGCCTATCCCCGAGCAGCCGGCCCCCCCCTCCACCCCGGCTAGCCACCCCTATATATTGTTCAGCATGACGTCAGATGGTATGGAATACCCCTTTAGCCAGTTTGGGTCAGCTGTCCTGGGTCTGTCCCCTCCCAGCTCCTGCTGCATCCCTAGCCTGCTCGCTAGCAGGACAGAGAGAGGCTGAAAAGTCCTTGGTTTGGTGTAAGCACTGCTCTACAACAATTAAAACATCAGCATGTTATCAGCGCTCTTCTCATTCTAATCCAAAACATAGCACCCTGCCAGCTACTAGGAGGAAAATTAACTCTGTCCTAACTGAAACCAGGACATTCACGTACCAAAAATAAAATCAAATAATTTTTCAGCCGAGAATAACTGTGAAAGACCATTCTAGCTCACAAGTTAAGTAAGGGCTACAGCTAGAAATTATTAAGCAAAATGAAAATGGAAAATAAATAGCCATGAGTTTAAAAAAAAAAAAAAAGAAAGAAATTGTCCAAGAAACTAATAGGAGTGAAAAAAAGCAATCACTGTTGGTGATACAAACCAAGTTTTATTTTTTTTTTTATTTTTTTTATTTTGATTTTAAGTATAGCAGAAACAAAAGATAACCTGGAAACAAGCCTCCTACTAGATGGAAATGACAGAACTACTACTGATACAGAGTAGGTAGAAACATGTAATAAGCATCATCTTCTTAATCTGAAAAAAGCTGAACAACAAACTAGTTCAAAAAAAACACTTATCTTAGTAACCAAGAAGCATACTGGACATTTAAAAGAAAAAAATGCTTCTAATTCATCAGGCTCTGTAACTTGTATTTGACAGTCAGAAGAACTAGGAATAACTGTGAAAGCCAATTAATTTTTTATCTTGCAACGCTAATGAGAGTGGGGAAAAAAAAAAGATTAACACTGTGCAAAAATTTAAGAATTACAAATAAGACGATCCATTTCATTAAAGACAATTTCACCTGACAACCAAAGGCAAAATAGTGAAAAAGGTGGAAAAAAATATATATTAAGAGCATTAATATCAGTCATTAAGGCTTTAGTAAATGTAGGTCTTGTCAAACAAACCCTGTAAAAAAAAAAAATTCAAGATTTAGCTGAAAAACAGATTAGCAAGCCAGATCATTTATTTTAGTACTACAGCAGTTAGTATTGTCTGATGAATCAATTTATAATTAGTAGTGGAACATGATGTTCAGGCAATCCATTGATGGAATAGTAGGTTATGAATGGTGATGGCAGGGGAAATAAAAATCAGAGCCTCTGGATCCTTTGGTCAATTTGGATTTAAAATATCTTCTGATGAATACTAAATGATTCCCCTTCACATATATTCTCTTCATATCAGGTAGAAAACATCTAAAAATAAAGATTGCAAACCCTCTCTGAAAGAACATGAGAGGACTGTTTTGAGAAGCAGCAACTGCAAAAAGGAGGATTGCACTGAAAACTCACGTATAGTCAGTTCCTTACTAAGTCTTCACTTTCTTATTATCCTATGTGCTTCTTTAAAATTAAGTTACTTTCTGTTATAAAAAATGCTTTCATCAAGAAGGAGATAACTAAATCTGCTCTGTTCATAAGTTATAGCTGCCTATAAAATGAATATAATGTAAATAGTGTTTGGGACAGGAATGATTTCAGGATTCCAGCCTGGGACAAGAAAGAGCCAACAATCTGTGTACTTTGAATATGGAATTTGGGAATACTTGAAAGAAACTAATTTTGTTTTGTTTTTCCCCTCCATAACTCAGGAACGACCATGAATAATAAGAATAAAAACTAAAAAACTGTAGATGATTTACTTGGAAATACATTTCTGACTAACGATTAAGAAGAAAACAAAATTAGATTACTTTAACATTATTAACCTTAATTTAGAAGCAAAAGCAAAACAGCTCCTGAAAAGTATTTAAACAATATTTCAGATTACGATAAGCTGTAAGTTTTTTATTTCAAATTACAGATATCCAAAGGAAGAGAAATTAGCACTGAGTTCATTCTGTAAACATCTAACATGCAGAATCTATTATAACACTACTGCAGCACTTCACTGCCAGCTGTAACAGAATCCCATACACTGAATGTTAACAGTAACATAGAATTAAAACATTTAAGTATTATACGCTATGAAAGCAACATTGCGGCATCATTTCTGTTTGCATTTCATGTATTTGAAGTTACTTTTATATTTGTCATGACCTTCTCATTAAGTCATGTGACAATTCTGGTAATTAATGTAGCTTTTGAAACATTTATGCAATTTCATTTCGGCTGTGGAGCATATGAGAGGTAGGTGTAAACTTATTACATTTTTAGCATAGAAGTTAGTAATAATTAAGTCTAAAAATCTCAGTATAGAAAACTAAAAACAATCTCACCAAATTTCTCTTATATAAGTGCTTGAATGATTTTTTCAAATGTTATTTCCCTGCTTTTTGCTGTTCTTAGTAGAGTTTTTGAATTATAAAGATTCTCACCTTACTACAGGATCACTTTCCAGTAATTCAGTAAGTCGCTGCAGCTGTTCGGGCTGAATGGATCGTCCCAGCAGGGCTTCAGTGTTAGTGTAGATAAGAAATGCTGACACAGTTCCTAACAAAGTTCCAACACCTAGAGACCCCACGCTGTCATAATATGGGTTTCCTAAACAAGGTATCTCAAATTAGTTTCAGAGAGCATTTCTAAAACATTCCAGATAATTCAGGTTTCACACTGAAAGGACTACACAGTTTGCTTGGGTGTCTTGTTTTGTTTTTTGATTGTTTTGACTTAGGTACTAGCAATTCTTTACTACTGAGGAACACAAATTTGGAAGAAAAAAAGTTATCTTAAGAAAGTCTCAAGTCCCTCCTCTCACTCAGCTAGGAAATATCATACTCTCCTTTTTCCTGCAGGACTGATGAGTAGTCTTTTCAGTTTTTTGGTTTTCTGGGTATAGACTTTATGAATATATATGAATATACAATTCTATAAATGTAAACATAGGTAGTAGCACAACCAAAAGCCTTTGCTCTTTTATCAGTAAAGCAACATTGTTTTATGAAAATAATTATATAGCCATTATTTTGATGGAAGACAGAACAGATTTCCTGCATGATTTTTTCTACCAATTCAAACACTTGCAATTACTAACCATTCCTGGAATACAGTATTTATATAATGGATGTTAAACATGTATTTACTGAAATTCAGATTGGTAAAAGGAGTACTGTATTTTTAACTTTATGAAGGAAACTAGAGATTAATTTTTATACAGAAGTCTTTTTAAAAAAAACTTGCAACTAATTAATTGAAAGCCACAAACATAAAAATGCCATTTCTTTAAAAAATGATTAGAAGAAAAAAGTCAAAACCTCAAATGAGGTAAGTAACTAATCTTTCCTCTATAAAATTTAACTGTGTAAAGACAGACTTTGAATCAGTTGCCATACAGATCATCCAACCTGCACAATTTGGGTTTGCCACATTGTTCAAGAACAGTTATTAAATCAGAAGATAACGCTAACACCATTAAGTATCAAAAGGAAGGGAAGAACTGCCTCCTTAAATCCTCCCCACATGCATGTGGGGCTGCATACCACTGAATAAGGAAGTTCAAATTATGTAATACCACTAAGTCATTTAGATATGTGACTATAATAAACATACTTTTAAAATATCTTAGCTTGTCCAGTACAATAGCTCAAACAGAAGCTAGTTCCATTTGCATGCAAGTACTCTTTCAGGTTTAATCCCATCAATAACTGACATGAAAAAACAAATTCTTTTTATTTTAAATATTTTAAACTCAAACTACTGGAAATCAGATCAGAGAACAGCATAGTACCGGAAAAGCGCAGAGCTATATTTAAGTCAACCAATATAAGCCAAATAATCTGTGTTCATATAATGCACAGGAAGAAATTAATATTCAGCTTGCCTCAGTTTGAGGCAGAATTTTACCTGTTAAGGAAGTCAGACCCATACAGGTAGCAGCTACAGCCACACTCAGAACTGCTGCAGCATCCTCCAGTAACACCACATTGGTACTAGGATCACGACTCTGAACAACTGTGTAAACAAAAAAATCACATTGCTTTGGAAATCTTAGCTTTACTATGTTATGCACAGTACTTTATAAGCAATATTAATACTATCAAATTAAAAGAAAAAAAATCCATAGGTATATAGTTGTAAACTGAATCTTTACGTGTGCTCACGCTTCTTGAAAGCATTCATAAATACAAAAAGCAAACCCTGTGCAAATTATGGAAACAATTATGGAAGCTTCTCCAAAACATTTGAAAAATGTAAAGCAGCATTTATCCAAAAAAACTGAAAGCACTTCAGTAAAAATATTTAATTAGTGCTACTTAAATCAACAGGTTTTCAGCTAATTTGTAAAATGTATTTGTTACTAGAATAGAGGAAATAGATTAATAAAACAAGGAATTGGGAAGGAAGAAGAGACAAAAATGTTTCTATAATAAAGCAACTACTAGTAAATAGATTCTGTTTTAAATAACCACATACCTTACTGCTATAACGACACATACCATATTGATAAAATGACAGACCCTTGGCTCGAGCACTCCTGCGGATTTCATTTATAGCGACAAGAAGGGTAGCTGAAACAACACCAATGTAGTTGTTGAAAATGGTTAGAGGCAAAAAAAAAAAACCACCTTGTTTTCATTTTGAAAGGGGGGATCTTTTATTTATATCATAGCAACCGATCATCAAGAAAACTCATACTTTGACAAAGCAGAAAGTAGCCTTCTTTTCTACAGATTTCCTAATAAAAATCAGAACAGTTACATTCACTGACAGTTAAATACCAAAAAGACATTCTACATATACTTTCAAATGATGCATTCTTTAACTTCTAATTAGATAAGATTGATAAGGAAAGTTTTCCCACTTCTTTTGTTCATCACAATTGTCACCAACAAAGCTCAAAACTTTACTGTTGTGTAAGCAAGGACTAATTGTTACTGCAATTATTCACGGTGTACTCTCAGAGATTAAGAATACTGAAATAAAAATATTTCTTGGAACTACATACCTCCTTCAGATACCAATGACCCTGCTAAAATGCAATATGCCTGTATGGAAGAAAAACAAAAACACCTCTCAGTTATTGTTATATCGATATTTGTACAGATCTCATCACCACAGACTAGCCAAATGCAGCAATTCCAGAACAACATTACACACCATAAACAGAAACAAATGATCCAACAACCAAACAACCATCAATATTTGAATTATGCAATATAATTTAAAATAGAAAAAGATCTTAAGGAGGTGAGAAGGGAAAATGAAGAGTTTAAAGAATGGCTAAAATTTAACAAGATTTCTTTTTTCAAAACATTGTCATTGAGGATGGTTTAAGTTAATTGTGTTAGGACTCAAACTGACTCAGGAAGTGAATTTCAAATAGTATCATTACTTTCTATTAAGTCACCAGTGTCAAGTACAGATAGAATAACAAAACGAGATTAGCTTACCCAGAGAAGAGATTCTATAGGATGAGGGTGGAGCAAACCCATGATCCCATGATACCAAGAAAGTCCTGCACCCATCATGAAAATGCCCACCCCACTGATCAGGGAAGCAATATAGCGCATGTTTGTGAAACCATACCTAGATGAAAACAAAGAAAATTATTTAGGAAAATAAGCTACTGTATCTCTGCAGACGTATCTACAAGTTTTTTCCCTGATTTTTTTTTACACGTCTTAGATTATCAAGACTGCACGTCTACTTAAGATAACAGGTGCTAAAGCCAACATAAAACATGAAAAAAACAAGGTACTTGAAAAATGATATCTAATACATACAAAGACATCAAGAATAGATATTTATTTCCTTTTTAAATAAGCTTTTTATACAGCAGTACTAGCTCTTGTGTGGAAACTGAAGTTTTTTGTGACTGTAAAAACATATGCAGCTAGTCTACATATTTTTTTTTTGATACTAATGTAAAGAGAAGAAAACTTGTGAAATCTTTGGGTAGTTCAGTTAACTGCAAACCTTCAACATTTGCAGTCTTTATGAGTAATATTACTTCACCTCTTCCCTCTGAAGTGTACCTGTATTCTTTTTCTGATATTAACTGCTACTACAAACAGAACGTTCCTTCAGTAACATTTAAAAAGCAATAGTTTGAAAGACAAACACTAAGGAAGACATGAAAAACTTGAGTGGAAGGAGATGTAAAGAATATTTTGACAAATCTATCATCAACACATTTTTCAAATTACCTGAAGCTCTTAATAAAGAGAACCCTTAACTAATTCTGTAGATCAGGCATATAATGAACTATTGCTTACAGTAAGAATGACTTGCCCAAACACGTGAAGTGTAAAGCATGTTAAGACCAAGAGAGTATCATGGAGACTACAGCTTGTAATGTTCATGATGCTGTAAGAATATATAATTAAAACCCCTGTTACTCAAGACAAAAACAGTAGTTTAAGTCAAACACTTCTCCTTACAACACAAGTAACTTCCCTGCAGAAAAGCACTTTGTTGAAAATAGATGTCAGGGATGATTTTTTTAGTTGTTTTTTTTTTTTTTTTGTTGTTGTTGTTTGTTTTGTTTTTTTTGTTTGTTTGTTTTGTTTTGTTTTTAATGTTGCTGTTCACACGAGTAATATCTACAAAGTAAATCTATTCCTTTAAGTTATCCATTGGAAGAGGCAGAAGAGACCAGAAAAACTTGAAGGAATAAAGCCAATTAAAATAGTACACATCAAAAAACACACCACAACAAAAATCATGAAATATCACATGCATCAAGCTACTGAAGCTAAAACTCCTGCAGTTTGGCAGAAATCAGCGTTCTTACTTTTTTTCTATCATAAAAAGCAGAAACACTGCATTTCCGATCAATATGAAATGGCACATTTAAAAAGAATAAGTTGATGCACAAAGAACTCATCTTACTCCTATATATGATTACTGAAATCATTATTTACTCCAAAAGCTTACGGATGACTAGGGTCAGGTGTCCTTGCAGACTGACTGATGCCCAAAGCTAGCAATGCCTATATAGGACAAAAAAGAAAAAAAAAGTTGAAAAAAGATTAGAAACATTCGATTTCAACTAAACTTGGAAGAGAAATAAAAGTAGAAGCAATGTGTTGATTTACACGTGCTTTCTTACTGAAATTTTATTAGAGCTGGAATATAATCCTCAACCCTATAATCAATATATATAATATACATATCAATCCAATATCCCTCTCCCCGCCATGAAAATTGTTAATTATAACTTTAAGATTTTTTAATTGTGACTACATGTTTACTACATTTAATCACAACAGTTATCACTCTGTGTAGTTATATGTTGTACAACATTACATGTTGTACAGTACACGTAATCACGAGTTATCACTGCTTCAGTGTGAAAGAATGTAGTTCTTCAGGAAACAAAACTATTTTAATAAACCCCTCTTGAAGAGGAATTATACAGAGCCTACAGTGATGACGTACAATTTTAAAGCAATAATTTCATACTGCAACTTCTTTCACTACTGAACTTAGTGTTCTCCAAACTGAAGCAAAATAACATTTTGAAGGAAGAAAAAAACCCTTGCTATCTAAGTGGAATATCTGGGATATTTAATTAGGCATGGATTAAAATATTGATGCAGTAAATTACAAATCTAGACCTCAATTTTGCAAGTACATGCTTTTATTTTAGGAATGTGAATATATCTAAACATAATAAGAAGTATTAAAATTGAATAAACGCTGTAGGCTTTGCGGTAGGCAAGCTGCTTTGAGGCAGCAAGCTTTCTCCTGTGATTTCTCCAAAAACCACACAGTTAAATATTTGAACAGAAAACCAGCTTCACAACGGAACCTTTAACTTTCACATTTAAAAAAACGAATTGCTTTTCTACTTGTAACTGGTAGAGAATTCCACTATCAAACTTGATTCACCTATACATCGACAAATTTGGACAAACGAAAATTGCATGCTTTAAGGCTGTCTCCCCATAAATTTCCTTAAGTATTTTCAGTTGAGTTAATAGCACCATTCTCTCCACTTTACAGCTGGAACAACTGAAAGGCTGTCTAAGACCATTTACAGAAAAAATAAGAAACACACCATAAGTTCTCAACGCAGTCCTTCCAGACCAACAAATGTACTAAGTATAAATGAAGTAGAAAGGCAGCCCGAATTATGTTAAAATGATTGAATTCTGACCTAAGATTCTGGGCATTCTTCAAATTTAAGGAAACATAAGACAGTTCCATTTTATAGCAATCACAAGCTACCCAAGGACTCCCTTTGTTTGAACTTCAAGAGGGTTCCAGCCACTCATTCAGCCACTTTGTTTGTTTCCAAAGACTTGCTATATCAAAAACAGAAAAAAGGATTCCCTCTACACTAGGAGGGAGTGAGATTTCAAGGTCTCCTGATGTATGTCTCAAGCATGCTAAGGAAAATAGTGGAACAGTCAGCATTAATTTTGTCCCTGCACACCAATATTACACACCGAGCTCTGAGTCTGCACACCACCTTACCAAAGTGTGTCAGATGTGGCTAGTCGCACTGCGTGTAGCCACTAAGGCAGTCTAGTAAAAGAAACCAAGATGCTCAAATTCTCACCATTCTTTTACCAACAGATGACTAACAAGTCTATTATTCTCTTACCATACCTGACAGGAAGAGTATTTCAAGTTAACATTTTAACAAAATAATACAGTGGTATACTTTGTATGTCATCTTAGTTTCAACTCCCACTGATGATCCATGAAATAGCTGACTGCAGTTCTACTTACTACAACTTCTCTCTTTCAACTTGCTTCTAAAAACTTTTCAGAATCTACATTCTGACTTGCCTCATTCTTAATAGAAATTAAAATACACAATTTAGTTTCTGAGGTATCAGGACACACACTCAATACCACTTTAAGATGACAAATACATCGTTCTTGTCTGCGACATGCAGGGATCAAGCAGAGAGGAGTGAGCACGTAAACCAAATCACAGGCATTTGGTTCTGAAGCTGCTTCCAAAAGATAAGGCTGGTCACATTGGACAGAATTGATGTAGATGTATTACAAATAGAATTACCTCAGCAGAAACACTAGTCCAAATATTAAAACCAGTTTTATATATAGTTACAAGTGACTCTTTCTACACTCTGCATTTAAGGCTTCTAGACTAGGTCAATTATTCTGCTGTTTATAAACTCTTCAAATTACTGACATTAGTATAAAGAATAAAAGAGCAGCCACATAAGCCTGTAGGAATCACTAGTAGAAACCACTAGTTTTGGCAACTAAATGTGCAACAGGGTAACAACAGCTTGGCACTCAGATTGTGGAACAGCAGGAAGAGCTCTGCATTTAGCAATGTTTCTAAGTAATGTGCATTTCTGACAAAATATGCCTTCATCTGTCTACAATTAGATAAAAACTATACATAATAACATTTTGTTTTAAGTAAAATTTGCCTTTGTCTCCAGGAAACTAAAAAAAAAAAAAAAAGTATGTGTCCACTACTTGTACACACGAGAGTACATCTTGCTCCCCTTGCATGCCTGCGTAGCTTGTCACACTCCGGGCAGGCTTTGTAATCCGTATTACTAAAACCACAAATTATTTAATAATTGAGCAACACACACAAACACCCTCTCCCAGGTGTAACTGTTCAGTTAAAAACACTTAAAAGGAACATTAGATTAAATATTAACTTTTTCTTCTTAGATTGTATTACTAAGCAGCACATAAACCATACAAGTCAGTACAAAAAATCAAACACAGGTATTTAACAGGAAGAACAATGTAAAAGACATATTACACAGCTGAATCTGAAAGTCATTTTTAGTAAGAGTTGCTGCTAATAAACTCAGAGTATCTAGGCTTCTTTTCCAGACCAACATCATTTACATTCTACCGTTGAAAAGAAAAAACATTCTGCCATTCACTCAAATCCTTCTAAATAAAATGCTGCTTTCATTTCTCTGGTGTTTACTGTTTAGACATTTATTATAGGCAAACTAATGAACACTAGCGAACTGAATTATTGCTTTTCAAGTGTATTACAACTACTACAAGTAATTATTTTGCAAGAATAAAGACAGATACAAGTGCTAACTTAAGCAGCATAGAAAAATACTCACCTGGTTGCATGTGTCTGCTAAAGAATGTATAGCTTCCGAAAACATACTTGCAGAACCCGTGTAAACCCAAGCAAGTAGCTTAAAGAAAAAATTCAACCCATTTCTGAAAACAAAGAGAAGAAATAAGCTAAAGAACACCAGAATATTTGGTCTTTAATATTTTCAGTAAAAGCACAAGCACTTTATAATCATGCATTACCTGCCAGCAAGTAGTGAAACTAAACATTAGTTCATTAGAGACCTGTACAGGTAGATAAGGCATACACATGTTCGGCGTGTTTACTGTGTTAAAAAACCCTTTCAGCCAGCAAAAAAGGCAAAGATATACAATTAATTTTTCCAAAATCATTAATTTCTAAGCAATACTGAATAAATTATACTTCCTAAAAGCTACCATCATTTTCACAAGTCAGAAAGACTAACTGCCTATCTATATATGCATCAAGCTTTTCCCACCAGGGAAAAATTTTCCCCTCAGTGGAAGAACAGCCTCAACTTCCTTCTCTCTTACTTCAGTCCTTTGCCTCCTATCTAGCCCCTCCTACTACTGGAATGGAAAGTTTCTCACTCCAGTCTTAGCTGGAAAATTGCTAAGAGGAAGATGCCAGACAGGAAGATAATGCTGTAAAAATTATCAATGGGGCTTTCTCCACAGAGATGCCCAATGTGCCTCATCAAGTATTTTTTAGGTTAAACTGGAATAAGCATTATGTTATGGTGTGTACAGAGCTGAGTAACTATTAACAGTAAAATTTAATTAATTACATTCTGATAATGGATGTTTGAAGTGAGAATCGGTAGGCTGGCCATTTCAGTCACAGTACAAAGGAAATCAGACCAGAAGATATCTTCTCCTCTTTCCCTTTAAATACATTTCAGTTTAGATTACTGGTGATTTTTAAAAGTATTCAAATTACATTCTCTTAGAAATATGTGTTAACAACATGTTGCAACTGCATTTTTAAACAATCACGTCAAGAAATGATATTCAAGGTAAAGAAACACAAATCCAGCCCTTTGCCACACACCAAGTTATACAATTGGTTAAACAGTGTCCGTCCGCAAGGTCATCCTTAAAGAATTTCTATGGGAGTATATGAACTTCTTAAAGAAAGAGGTAGCAATCTTTTCTATATCTCCTTCCATGCAAAGACCTGAATATGCTTTACCATATTTATTTTAGTCTCAGGAGAAAATCTTAACTTTTACCAAAGCTAGGTAAAGTCTGAAAAATATTTACTGCAATGTTTTGAACATCATGCCAAGAAATAAAATTTAAAATCCAAACACTACTACTTCTAAAATACACAGCATTTCCCAATAAGCCTCTCTTCTGCACCCAGAAAATAAGCAGTTTTGTTTAAAACAACTCTTTGCATTTGTGTTCCAAAATCCATAAGGCACACATTCACCAACAAAATGAAAAAAACGTTTTTTAAAGTGTTGAAACAGATATGCAATACATCCTCGTTGTTGTCAGAAGTACTGCCAATTTTAATGTAAAGTCTAAATTTAGTTGGTAACTTTAAAATGTACTGAAACATGGGAGAATCAGTGTTTCTTTGAAAAAATACACAAATGCAAAAGCAGATCAAAATCACCTATTCGAATCAATTTTTTTCAATTTAACATTTTAAATTACAATTAAAACAAATTCAAATACAACTATCCGGAGAGAACCGTAAACTGGAAAAATTAAAGAACATTAATGCTTCTCTTTATACATTTAACATTCTGAATTTGTTTCAAAAATAGCCATGTCAAAACAGGCACACAGCGAACAGGAATTACAGGGAATTGAGAAATATATATGGTGAATTGTATCACTGTGTGACTGTCCGCAGCAGTTTGCCTTACAGCAAAAGATATCAGTCTGATTTACATAACTATTCTTGTCTACCTACATAAAGTATTTATATCTTTGAAGAAAGCATAGTAAAAAAAATGTCAAAATTGAACATCAAAACATTCAGATTCATTATGGATCTATGAAAAAAAACATTTAGGTTCTAGATTTGAGAACTAACCATATTTCGTCATAGCTATTTCCAAACAAGCAGCAACTTGTAATCAAGTATTTGAGAACTACAAGAGATCAAGAGATACTGTAACTTCTTAAAAAAAAAAGTTCCACAGAAAAGCTGTGAAACATCCATACTAGCAGTAACTATATTTTTTAAACTTAGAAATCTTGTAACACTCAGTAAAGTCAGAAGGAAGTTTTCAGTCAAGTGAGCTTCATGTTTTTTCCTTAGGCAAAAAACATGTAGTTTTGTAGGAAAACTTCAAGAGGTATTTCTTTCTCAAAATCTTGTTTCTCATCACAAAAAAAAATATATCATTTTTCCCCTAAGTTTCTATTTTGCTCTTTTATATTGATAGTGTCTTAGCAAATACAAACTTCATAAATAAATTTTATTATAAATATTTACAGGTGTTATAAGATGCAAATTTTAGCCATTCTGAATTCTCCAGCAATCCTGAGAAAAATGTAACATACCTTTGTCTATTTTGTGCCAGGTAGTATCTGTGTTCATTTGCTTTAAATCAGGATTACTAGTTTGATTATGTTTCATTCAAATTGTAAGATGTGTGAAAAGCAAAAACCTCCTAAAACATCCCCTTATCAGTTGAACAGGAAAAGCACTGAATAACACCAGAAACAGAAAAGGGAATCATTTTCTGTTGTTATATGGAAGATCGTTGAAAAGCCTCCTTTCACAAGGGATCAAGAAAAAGAACAACTTTAAATGTCTGCCTCTTCATGTCCTTCAAGATGTAGGGCTTTACTTTAATAAACTGTTTAGCTTAATCATGTTCCAAAAATTTGCTCTTCTCTAATCAGAGATAAAAAACATCTCTCATCTCCACATATTGATGATTTACTGAACATCTTTACCATCAACAATGAATAAACAAATCTATTAATTTGAGTTACAGAAAGGTACCTTTAGCTTGAATACACAGACTGTTGTTTCCTTTACCAGGATAACAAAAAAATCAATGTTTTTTAATACTTGCATATAGAAAACTTTTCCTTTTTAAACTTACATGCAAATAGCTACCATTACCACTTTCCCTGGTCCCTTGAAAAACATAGCTGCTGCACTGGAGCGTGGCTGTATAAAGAAATAAGAGATTATTAAAACAAGTTACTAAAACAAAATAACCAAATCTTGAAGACCTCATGAAGTATCTACTGAACAAATTATTACATAAAATCTTTGCTTTACACAGTATTGCAAAAGTGAAGATACAGCCCTTGAAGCCTACTAATTAATACTGAATGTTCACCCAAACTTCAGTGGCATCTTATACATTACTACAAACGGATGGCTATAAAAAAAGATAAACAACCAACAGAGCCTCCAGCCTCCACCAGGGGCCACTGCAACCATAACGACAGAAGCCAGCTGTGCAGCAGAAAGATGAAGAAATCAATCTACCATGACAGAGTACCAAGATCTAGGGAATACGTCTGCCTAAGCGAAGAGGAAAGGCCAAAAGTAATGCAAGGTGCAGAGCAAAGCATTGGTGTGTTTGTTTGGCTTAAGAAATCTATTACAGTTTAAAATCAACAATGTATTTACTACACATTTATAGACTATAGGTAGAATCCAAATGAAGCTGCAATTTTGTTATTAAGGCAATTGACAAAAAAACTTTCCGGTGGATTACACCACCACAGTTGGAACTCATTTAAGCTGGCAACCCATTTACCACTGCATTACAATCAGAGATACAGCTCGTATATTACAGTCAAAATAAATCTTCCAGTAACATTCAAGTAGTTATGCTTATGCAACTGTTTTGCAACTTTTTTTCCTTTGAAAGGTGTCTAATATATCTCAAAGCATTTTTCTTGCCAAAATCATTAAAACAACTCTTACCTTAGTATTTCCAAAGAACTCTCTGTATTCCTTCAACAGCCTTTGGTTTCTAAATAAATCTGCAATAAAAAATTGTTATCATGAGTATTTACTAGTAGCTAGTAGTTTCAGGATTTTTTTTTTCCATACAGCAGCTAACTTCAATTAAGAGCAAGATGGTCTTACCAAATTAAAATATTTTAAAGGGATATTTGTTTGTGAAAAATTCCTCTCAATATTGTTAATCAGAAATACATATTATGTACTTGCACAAAATGCCAAATATAATTTGCTATGATCCCATACATTGTTTCCATTTCTGCCAACAAAGGATTACATGCAGAGGAAAAAATTAAAAATACACTGTTTTGGCTAAAGCTCTTTTTGGCCTTTCAGTATCCCGGGGTGGGGTGGGGGAGCAACAACACCTTTAGAACAAAATCCAGGTATTCTACTGCCCCTACCTCAACCTTTTTTGCCATGATGGGGAGAAGGGAGGATGTTTCATTGCAAGTCTCTTAATTTCTATATTTTTCCCATCCATGTATAGTGTTCAGTAACTTCAAAATAAACGCAGGTATACTACAGAAGCAAGAAGCTGTAGTCCTACAAAGTTGTACAAAATACTATGTACAAAATACTCTGAAACAGCCAGTGGAGTACAAGGATAGTCTGTACAAAAAGGAAGTTACCACTTACAGTATACATTGTTTCAGAATGCTATTATGAATAAGCAGCATTTTATTTTTTTTTAATATATACATTTTTTTGTATTATGCTCAAGAATTAGTTTGTTTTACTATCAGGAAGTTCCAGTTGCAGAACTGGGAGAGAGAGAGGGAAAAAGACCTTTAATTTTTAAGTGCATAATTGGAATAAGTACCTTGAAGAGATATTACCTCTCCTGAGATTTTAACTGACCAGACAGTCCAAAATCCATTAAAAGCTATACTGATTTGACTGTAGTTGCTATTGATGACAATAATTATTTTATTTTAAACAAAAGGATGACTTTTGCTTAAAATGATCCGGGTGTTTTTTCCCCCCCCTTCCAAAGCAGAGACAAGCTGAACTCATTTCAGGGGGAAAATAAGTTGGTAAAGATATTATATCAAGATTTAGACTGGTTTTATGCCTTCTGAATATTCTCATTAAGAAAAACCCAAAACCATTTAAGATGTTTATTATTGTCTAAGATGCTCCCCTCCTCAAAAAACAAAGTATGACTGTAAACCTCAACTGAATGCAATTTCTTGCTGTATCATAGAATTAATAAATTATAAGATAGTTTATAGATAATAACTGCATAGATAACAATGTGTTACACTAATACTATGCTATAAAATCTTTTTGAGTAATAGGTAATTTCAAATTTGTATGTTCTCAATGAAATAACACACTCACCATCTAGTGGATTTCCAGTCCTACTTTGTTGTTTACACTTGAATTTGGGGGTTGGTCTGTTTCCCATGTGCCTGGTGACAGGACAAGGGGGAATAGGCTAAAGTTGCACCAGGGGAGGTTTAGGTTGGATATTAGGAAGAACTTCTTTACTGAAAGGGTTGTTAGGCATTGGAATGGGCTGCCCAGGGAAGTGGTTGAGTCACCATCCCTGGAGGTCTTTAAGAGACGTTTAGATTTAGAGCTTAGTGATACGGTTTAGTAGAGGACTTGTTAGTGTTAGGTCAGAGGTTGGACTCCGTGATCTTGGAGGTCTCTTCCAACCTAGATGAATCTGTGATTCTATACTCACTTTCTCTGTACTTGATCTCTTCCTCTTTGCGTCGTTTTCTTTCTCTAGCAAGAGCCTCTGGACTACCCCAAACTTCAAGAGATCTGCACAGAGTAAAAGTACCTTAACAATTGCTCTACTTATGCAAGATACACTCGATAAAAAAACAGACCTGTAACTTCTTTATGGTTTAACTGCATTACAAATGACTTTCCTAAAAACAGAACATCACATCGTTCTTTCTGACAAAGACCCACATATTACTTTGCAGAACAAAAAAATGGGAGAGAGGATGCACGGGAGAAGTTTCTCATCTTTGGACACAAGAAACATACCCTCCAGTTTTATATATGCCATGTAATTGTTACAAAAATAAGGATATAAAATGTGTTCAAATAAAAAACAGAAAACATTATTGCCCTTTTACATTGTAAACCAGAGTTTTGAGAGTTCTCTCTCTCATATAATGCATTTTATTAAATGATCCAAACATTTCCTTCATAAAAATGACCTTACTTTGCCTCTACATCCGACCTCAGGTACACAGTGAAAGTTTCAGTGTCATCATGTGGGCTTCGTCGTTTAATCTTCCTCAGCTGGTCTAAATCACTGAGGAAAGCAGAGAAAGTTTAATGGAAAAAAATGCGTATTATTCTAATTCTACTTTTGTATCTGGGTGATCTTCCACGGTTTCATTATTAATTCACAGTACAAAAAAAAAAAAAAAAGAACTTGTTTTCTTGAGCCAAACAGGATAGATACAACACATAAAGCAAGCTGTCTATAGGAAGCTATTGAAAACCACTTTGTTTTCCACAGTCAGAAGTGCAAATCATGTCCTCATACCGTGAACTATCATACATGGAAGACAGAGCAATAAAACATTTCCAGTGAATGATCTGAATGTAATTGATCACATACAAGTACTCAATAAGAAGGCTAACAGATTAACACTTCTATATGAATACGGGAAGTCACATGACATGAAAAGTTAACAAATGCATCCTTAAAAACTACGCAAAACCAGGGCAAGCTGCAAAAGGTGGGAGATAAAACTACACTGGGGAGCAGATAATTCTCTGTGCTGATCTACATATTAGCTTCTAAATGAAACGTAGATGTGCATCTTTTTTTATTATTATTTAAAAACAGACAAAAAAAACACCACCGACAAAGAAAACAGCACACTCATTTCATTTCATTTTTAGCCCAACAAATAATCTAGTTTTAGTCATTTTTCTTTTTTTGGTCAATTCAGAAAAACTTTATTACTGCAAAGTATGCCAGTTCATAGAATCACAGAATGGTTTGGGTTGGACGGGACCTTAAAGACCATCCAGTCCCAATCCCCTGCCATGGGCAGGGACACCTCCCACCAGACCAGGCAGCCCAAAGCCCCATCCAGCCTGGCTTTGAACACCTCCAGGGATGGGACATCCACAGCTTCTCTGGGCAACCTGTGCCAGTGCCTCACCACCCTCACAGTGAAGAATTTCTTCCTAATGTCTAATCCAAATCTACACTCTTTCAGTTTAAAACTATTATCCCTTAGTCTATCACTACATTCCCTGATAAAGAGTCTCACACCAGCTTTCCTGTAGGCCCCTTTAGGTAGCAAAAGGCCACTCTAAGGTCTCCCTTCTTTTCTCCAGGCTGAACAACCCAGGCTGAGAGAGTTGCTCTCAGCCTCTCTTCATAGGAGAGGTGGTCCCCTATGAAGCTTTACCAGTCAAGGTTAAAAAAAAAAGGGGGGGGAGGGGATTCAAGCATAACATCATTGGATTTTCCATGGTTTGGTAACATGCTACACATGAAAGCTGGGGAAGAACAGTGACAGCAGAAAAAGTTATGAACAAAGTCACTAAGCCTTTAGATTTAATATGGGTCACACACAACATGCATCACGTCTGACAGGCAGCTCAACTGACACTACTCAGTAAGACTTCCTGGCAGGAACAACACATAGCAAAAAGACAGTAACTATGAATCAAGTGAAAATAGTTAGGTTGCAATGAACCAGGTTGTATTTTATCTCAAATTACAGACCTCATGTAACATGAAGTTTCTAGTGATTAGCTGCTCTAGAGGCAGACATTCCCTAGCTAGGTTTATGGCCATATAAATATAAGTAAATTAGTTTAAGAGGCTACTACAGAGATAATGCAAACTAAGTGCAAGCTCCCAACCACAGTTACACTTAGTAAACAAGAGCCACTTATGACTATGTATACTGTAAAAGCTTTGGGAAAAAGTTGCTGAGCTAAGTCGCTCTACAATCATTACTACTTTTGAAACACATACGAACAAATATTCACAATTTATATTTCAACTTAAATCCACCATACCTGGATTTGAGACAAAACTCATTTATTGCTCTGACTCCAGTGATGAAGTTATTCTGCGTGTATTTTGGTCCATACTCTCTTTTTTTAAGGACTGCTTTCACTTAAAAACAGAAATAGATGAACAAGTAAGTCACAGACAGAGACTAAAGTAGAAATTTCAAAGAGGTAATTCAGTCTGACAACAAATTGTGATAGCTCTAAGTGGATTTCTGAAAAACACTGCTTGTCAGCGAGGCACAAAACTTTCAAGAAGAGACAGAAACGCTCACAACTGTGTAAGTGCATAACAGTAAAATGATTCTACCTCCAAAAATGCTACTTGCAGGGTTGTAGTTCAGGGCCCTCAAACATCCCACATACTTAACTGTCAGCTATGCATCCAACTTTAATGTCAGGGATGGGCTTGGGCTGTTAAGACAGCATTCAAGTATGGCAGTTTGAAAAGCTTTGCTCTGGCAAATGAAATGACAAAGTACACTATTTCTTTCTTCCCCCCCACTATTTACCTGTAAAAGTTGGAATTGGTTAAGATTTTTAATCTTGCAGACCACAGAGAAAACTGAGATGGCTGCATATGCCACTTTGCTCAGCTATTATTGTCAAAATTAACACACTTAATATTAGATGTTTATAACAATTAAAAAATGTATATTCTACACATGCAAAGAACTATAAATGAAGAATACATACTGCATCACATTTTCATGCATAAGAAAGGATACCACACCTATTCAGAAATAGATAATAAACTCTGAAATAAATGGAATTTTAAATCTATGCCTTTATTTCCTACATGTCTGTAGGTACATATCTTTGTCTTATTTTCAAAAGAAAGTCATTATACGCTTATTTCTGAAAGAAGAGTTACAAGAAGAGTTACAGCTGCTGAAAGATACAGCATAAAGAACACATCTGAAAACAAAAAGATGAAGCTTTGCCGGTAAGAAGACTTACAAACACATGAATTTCTTGTGTATCAAAGGATCTCAGGATATCAGCCAATATTTTCTACAGCTAGTCCAAAACTTCTCATGAAATCATAGAATACTTACAGCAAGTTATTGCAACTAAATACTAAGAAAAAAAAATCCCACAATTTCACATTTTCTTATTTCTGTGCTTTGAAAGCTTAAAGGCAAAATATATTGTTTGACACTCTGTAGATACCAATATTTACCATAATAATATGATTTCTGTCATCCAGTTTGAATTGTGAACAATTGTGTTAAAGTACTTGAGTAATCACATTCATCATATGATGCTCCTGAGCAAAGACGACATCAAACTGGAGTTTTCATAAAACAGTCCATTATTTGCTAAGTTTAAAACTCGATGAACATTTTTTTAAACAGGAAGAATGCTTCCCTCCTTTTCTGATTTAAAACATGGATATACACCCAAAGTATTAAACCTAGTATAAAATAACTTGTGGATTTATCAAACACTAATGCACCTTGCAGAAACACAAGTAAGTTTCACTAAAATAAAACACTATGCAACAGTGTTAGAATGGTTGTAACCCAACAATCCTACCCCCTAGTTCAAATAATTACCTAAAATTGATGATGAAAGAGAGAAAAAGAAAAATCAACTTGGTATTTCCAATTGAAGGACAAAGTCCAATAAAAGATAATGTAAAAACAACATTATAAATAGCACAGTTTTTTTAGGATTAGCGTTCCTTTAAGAATAAGCTTCTACGTCACAACAGCACCTGAAGACTAGAATTCTACTTTACAGACAGAATCAAAATCTTTAACGTAATCATTCTTGGTTGTGTGTCTATAACACACAGAGACAAAACCCTCTTCTCACTAAAATATATATATATATATATATCAAATATATAAATTTCACAGTCTTAGTCTAATTTCTCCTGTCCACCTTGTATGTTCCCACTGCCTTCATGCACTAAGTGACAATAAACCCAAAGAAAGTAACGTAAGGGATGCAGACAAAAACACGTGGAGAATAGGAGACACCAACCTCACCCTGTTAGTGAGGAGCAGGAGGATTTGATGTTTGTTTAAACCATGGAAAAGGCAGGAAGGAATTTTGATAAAACCTATTGCATGCTAAGTCAGTTTCAGTGCAGAGATATTTATTTTAAAGGAGTTCAAAGAGAAACGGCAATTTCTGTTTTGATAAAGTTCCTTCCATTCATAGGAGACTAGTAGTGATCAAAAGCACAAGAACTTACAGCCTAACTCTCACAATAACATAATAAAAAACAAATAAAGATAAGAGTGAAACCAAGCATGATAAGTTACCAACATGAAAGAAAGTATGCTCTTGTTTATATTGTTTCAAAACATAAGTGGATAAAAAACAGAAGCCTATGTTTATTACAGGCACAAACAGGGACACTACAGGACCCAGATGAGGCTGTTCATGTGGTCAAAATATATTTAGAAACAACACTGATTAGATTAACTCAGCAATAAGAAGGAACAGAGGAAGACTTAGAACAAGGACTAACTAAGTGAAGCTCAAGTTTTCAGCTTAGCCCCATTAAATCTGAGATGGTGAATGGACTTGCCTAAAGAGATGCAAGAACAGACTGTCATAACAGATGAGTAAACAAGTTTGTCTTTTCCTGACAAACACATCAGCTGAAATGAAGTAATTAAAAAAAGAGTGAATAGTTAGAACAAACCTATACCCATTTTTTTCGGGAGTCATTTTAAAAAAAGCAGGCAACAAACAAAGCTGGCATACAAACACTTATAAAAAATGTTATTCAGACAACTTTTTACACAATTGAACAGAAACCAGTTACCCTACACACTTCTTTTCTGACTACTCATCAACAGCAACAAAGTTTTGATACGTAAAGTATTTCTTTACCTTTTACTTGGATTGGCTCTTTAAGGAAAGACTGCTTTTGATCTGCATTGCTGGTACCTTGTCCTGTAAAATAAAAATAAAGCTCATGGCAAATATGAAAATACCTTCTTTTCTTTTCAGCAAAGAGTTTCTTTGACATTAGAATATAGCTTAATATTGCTTTCCATGATGATACTAAAAAAAATTTGCTGGATTTCCAACATTTAAAACTCTTAAAATATGAAACATGAATAGTAAAAAAATAAGTAACAACAAAAGACATTTAACATGGTACTGAAACTTCTAGCAGCTTCAAAAGAAGTCCAAACATGCAATGTATAACAGAACATATCCTGAATTTTTAAACTATTTTAACAGTGTACTTATAATTTGGGGCAAATTTTATGCAAAATTTAGACTAATAAACATAAAGAATTCTACACAGCTTATGATTGCTCATCAGCCAAGTCTCATAGAGCTTTCAAGCTGTAATTCAATTTTAAGGGACTGAAACTATTTAACCTAGAAAAACCTCACTCTTTAAAATAAAGAATATTTAAACTACAACCCACAATTCTTATGTCACAAATTTGAGTTATATTTAGCACAAAGTATTTTAGCTGTTTTGGAAATCTGACGATATGACTCTAGAAGAATTCAATAAAATATTATTTACAACACTGTGAAGTGAATTTTAATATCTGAAAATTAATAAATTTTGGTAATTTATTTTAAAGCAGTAACTTGGTAAAAAGTGGTATTTGGTAATTTATTTTAACATGAAGTTTTTAAGTAGAAATTTGAAGTACAACATGATAATTTGGACAAATACTGCATCCTTTTCTCATACAACTTGACAGAGCTTTCAGTACAAAAACCTTACGATTTTAATACCTTGAACCAACAAACACCTTCTTTTGTGCCCTAACACTATAGGTTGGCCACATATCAACAGTCATCAACAAAATTGAAAGGGACGTTAAAAAAATGAAGATTTTTTCCAAGCAGGTTAGCGTTAATTAATGAGCTAGCTTAACATGATACTCAAATTGTGCAAAGGTCAGATATTCTTGAAGCTTGGACTCCGTAACTATCTTTTCATCAGGCAATTAGTTATCGCCCTTACAGCAACTGAGGAGTAAGGCTAATAGCAATCCAAGTATACTTGCTTAGGAAACTAAGGGTAAGGAAAACACTTTCAAATGTACAAAACTGATCTTATTACACAAGAAATAACGTTAGACCCCCTATATGAAGCACGGATATAACAATATGTATCCCAAAACAAGCCTCAAAGCAATTATCCTTCTACACATACTATCTCCAGGGGGCAGTTAGCAGGTGCACTTGCCAGCCACCACCCTCAAGAAAAAGGGAGTTGTCAAGGTGGCCACTTGGTGCAGTTCCACTTAAGGCTTATACATGATTTATGGCCACGAGACCACGAAGGACAGTATCTCTCCTCCAGCCACTGCAGAGACAATGAGCAGGATCAGCTTGAGGATCCATCTGAACTCCAGCTCCGGAAAACAAGAGAACAACTCATTTTTACCAAAGCAGGCCTAAACATCATTAATGCCAACACAAGAGAGGGAGTAATCAGACAGGGATGGGAGATGGTGGGAACACTCCTTCAGACAACAGTCACCAATTATACAAGTTTAAAGCAATCACAAAAGCAATGGCGCTAGACTATTTGCACGTGTCCGAATTTCAACAATACCAGCAGCTGTACATTAAGAACTCAGAAAATACCAACAACCACAACTGACTCTACAGCCTTTTGTGGTATTTAGGCAGATATCTTCTGCAAGATTCTCACCCTCTAGCAGCCACCTGCAGCTTAAGACTTTCCAAGAAACATAAATGGTCTGAAGTTCTGTCCTCTTCTAAAATCCAATTATAAACTTCAGAAACCATATCTAGTTGTTATGCTTCGAGCAACATCCAAGATCTGTTGTACTTCCAAACATCAGAAAAATAATACTTTCAGCTGACTACACTTACTAGCTTTTAAAGACTAGCTTTTTAAAGGCTGCTGCAAAGCCTCAGGAATTTACAAGTTACTAAAGTAAGAACTTAGACCTGCCAACATGACAACTAAAGAGAATAAAATGTTATTGAGTAAACCACTTAACGTTAGACAAAAGCAGACCAAGCTTTTATTTTAAAAAGCATCTGTAATCTCTTGAGCATGCTAGTCTTTCAAAGATGCATCTATGCAGTCCTACACTCAATAAGCACAAAAAAAAATAGAGGATGCTAGGACGGAGCAAGGACAAGACAGTTCTAAATTTCTTAAACACCTAACTAGCATAAGATTGACAAGAACATGATTGGCTGCAAAGATGGTCAAGTTATGTCCATTATATCAAGTGTTTAATGCGAATGCTGCAGGTGTGACAGCTGTCACATCAGAAAGCTCTAGCAGGAGAAACAGCTCAACCTCCTTTCAGCAGTCACCTAAAGCCTGATCCAGAGAAGTCAAAGTGCTCAGTATTCACCCTCATTATATCTTTATCGCTAGTTCATTTAACACAACAAACCTGCGATAGTACAACAAAAATTCAAGCACGCAATCAAAGTGGCAAAAGAAAAAAGATGCATTCCCTTTATCCCTTATACTATCTAATACCTGCTGACATCCACACATTTTTCTCATCACAACTAAGTTTGATTAACTCTAAACATAAATCCTTTAAATAATGGAATAACAAAGGAACAAATTTCAGAATTCCTTACCACTTGTGCATTTGAAATTAATATACAGATGCCAAGAAGCAGAAAATACTAAGAATTCTGCAGCTGTAACGTCACACAGTGGAATTTAAAAAGTATCAATTGTTACACAATTTTTTTTTTTATTTTTTTTTTTTTTTTACTTTTTTTTACATTTATACAAAAGTTTTCTTTATTTTAGTCCAGTATTACCTGTTCCGACTTTGTGCACAGTTTCTTCAGAGGTTGGTACATTTTTATCTTCTGATCCAAGATCTTTCTTCTGACCATTGGAGGTATAAACTCTCACTTGACTCATCAACTGCACAGGCAGACGATTGCATGGTAAAATACATGGCAGACTCACACTTTTCATTGAAGCTTGCCATCCTAACAGGGGGAAGGAAAATAAGGCTTTTCAGATTATCATTTTGAAAGGAAAATGGAGGGAAAGTGGCCCAGAAACACCAACACAGGTTACAGAATGTTAGTGTTTAAGTACTGACCCGTACTTATTTTACCCGTGTTTAGGATTTACAAAACAGGCACACAAACACAGTACACTTCCATTGCCTCCCTTTAAACATCCACTTTTAAAATCCCATCTAATGCCAGTTTTTTTCCCCTTTATACAACCTGCTACATACCTCTAGATGATCTTAAGGAAAAAAAAAAAAACTTAAGCTATTTGATTAAGATTGGGTTACTGATATATTAAGTACTCTTCTAGTCATACTGCCTCAAGATCTTCAAATAAAATTATAAGTGAACAAACACAAACCACTACAGAACTATTAGCCAGTGTTGCCATTTCATTTCACTCTGTACAAACTATGTTACCTATTAATAAAACGTGTAACACACATGGTTCAATTTCAGAGCACATGCTAAAGAAGTCACCCACAAAAGTACGTTATGGTGTACAAAGCCCTTTAATGCAGAATAATGTGAAATTCTACAGTCTTTGCAATAGACAAATTACAATATAAGTGTATAAAAAGTCAAATGAGAGGTCACCCTGGGGAAGTAGTTTCAATTTTAAAAGGCCAAAAGCAGAGTTGGATGCACTACAGACCAACCTGTGCTAGCGAGCAGCTTGCTTTGGGCAGTACAAACGCTTCTGCAGACACTCAGTATAACTCCTCCAACCTGACATGCCGCAGGCAAACTATTTGCTTTGGAAAGCATACATTAAATGAATAACAAATTAAATATATATATCAAGCAATGCTGGTAAATCAAGTCATACAAAGTATGACTAATCATGCATGAATAACGCACTACTCAACAAAATAGCCACATTTCAGATAACTGTGGATCTCATGAAGGTACAAAGAACTTTCCTTTTACTTTTATCCTTTATATTGTGGCATTTACATGCGTGCATGCACTGACTTGAACCTTCCAGAAAAACAATTTCACCAAAAAAAAAGTCAAATACGCTTTTATTAACTCTAAACTGTTGCCAATGCGGCAATAGCCCAGGAAATCACCTGGATGCCACCCAGGGAACTCACAAAGACTGCAGTGAACACCTGCCACAAGGTGAGCACTGCTGTTCCCTAAGCATTGGTGCCAACGTAGCACTTCGTTAAAGGAAGGTTATCGGCATGTCTAGCTGACGCTTTTCCTATTACTCTACACAGGCAAAAGAAACAAATAAAGAAAAGAAAAGCCGGTGCTGCGATGCAACCTAAGTGCCTTTATGAGATCTGCGCAGAATTTTAATTTCAGGGGCTCTGTGGCCTGCAGGAGAGGCGTGTGCCCGCTTCGCGGACCCCCATAAACCCCACAAAGCAGGGCTTTATTTCACCTAACTCTTGAAAATTTGGGCTCTCACCCCCAGCCCAGGCCCGGCGAGGGCTGGCGCTGCCGGGTGGGGGCAGGAGGCCCAGGCAGGGCGCGACTTTCCCACCACAGCAGCCCCAGAGCGCTGCGGGGAGGCTCGGCCGGGAGCTGCGGGCCCGGCCCGAGGAGGGAAGGGGTCCCCGGGGCCGTGCCGTGCGGGACTCACCGTGGCAGGCTCGGCGGAGCGGCGCCGCCTGGCCCCGCAGGTACAGCCCGTAGAGGCTGCGGCAGCCCCGCCGCTGGGCGGCCAGCGCCGGCATCATGGCGGCGACCTCGGGCGGAGCGCGGCCGCTCCCCGCCGCACGCCAGCGGCCGCACAAGGGCCGGCGATTCGCATCGGAGAAACCGGCGGCGGCGGCCTCCTTCCCCTCCTTCTCCTCCTCCTCTTCCTCCGGAGCCCGGTCGGAGGCGGCAGCAGGCGGACGTGCGGCGGGGCCCGGGGCCGCCGCTGACTCACCCGGCGCCCCCGCCGCGCCTGCGCCGAGCTGCCGCCGGCTTCCCCTCAGCGCCCGGCCCGGCCTCCCCTCAGCGCCGCGGTTCACCCCGGCGGGGTTTGGCCCTTCCCGCTGAGCCGGGCTCCCCAAAACGCCCTTCGGGGTGCTGCTGGCCGAGGGTCCGAGCTGTGCTGAGGCGGCCAGGGGTGCGGGCTGGGGCAGAGTGACAGCCCAGGAGCGCTACTTCCTACCCTCATAGGAAAGAGATAACAAGGGAGCGTGCAGGACGTGCGGTGGATTTGTTTGCAGACGCAACATTAAACACGTGTGCTAAAGCTGTTTACAGGATTTCCGTGTGAAGTTTGCAAGATTTCTATGTGAAGTTTACAGGATTTCTATGCGAAAACGGTCATCTCTACCCCTAGCTCTGTCTTAAAACACACCTCCCGGGTCGGTGCTAATAAAGCACAATCTAATAAAAAACCTGCTTCTTTCCCCAAAGAGAGGGCCCAGCGGCTGGCCGGCCAGCAGGTGATGACGGTGTCTGCCTGCGCCACCTCCTGCTGCTGCTCTCAGCCGGATTTTGGCTCCAGAGCCGTGAATATTCTTAATGTAAGCATATAATTAGTCTCACCGGCACCACATTACACACACTCGTAAAAAGCGTTTTGGCAACTTGAAGATTTTCCAAGATAGCTTAGGTAATCGTTTATATGACTCTGACAAACTGTCTCCGGCTTCCTTGTCTTCATTTGCACGCTGGGAGGAACATGGAAACTCACCAGGAGTCAGTTGGCTTGGCAGGGAGTTTTGATAATTAATGTACGCGATAATCCACAAAGCATTTGACCACTTAGGAGAATTATTATGATGCCTGTCTTTAACATACCCAATTAGATTTTCAACTAAATTTACTGGCACATAACTTCTTTAACAGTCAAAAAGTGATTGGTATTGCCAATGTACATTTTCCTATAAACTCAGTGGAAGCAGATTGAAGTAAAATACTTCATGAAATAATTAACTTAACACCCATCTTCCCAGTAGCCCAATCACAGCCATACCAGGTGAATCAGGAGCAACTGATGCTGTATCATTACCTACCAGCTGTACAGCAATTGAGTTAAATACTAAATTAACTGCAAGTTGTAAAGTTACAAAGGTGGAGTCAATTCACCAATTTAGTCAGTATGCCACATTCAACCAATGTATGTTTTGCTGGCTGCTTGTTATTTTGGCAAGAGCCTAACAGAAAAAAAAAAACAACACATGAGGTTAATTTTTTAAAAAAAAAAGTTTCCTATCCAGAAACAAATGGGATTAGTAAACTATTTCATATTCTTTTATCCAACTGAATTTACCTTGTATGTTTTTGTTGTTATGAATATGGATCAGGAAGGAAAATAACAAAGCTAGAATAGCATAGACAATAGATATTACTGGTATTTACCAGAATTTACATGATCAAGGGCTCCCAGTGAACCTATACTGATGAATGTACCTCCAAATGATAGGAACTGTTTACATGTTTTCATACATCTAAACTGTATTAAACAAGTTTAACCTATGACAAAAGATTAGATACAGCCATAGTGACTGGATGAGGTATTGGTTCTCACTGAGGGGCAACATTTTCTTTCAGTATAGTCAGAATTGCATCCTAAGGTTTCCACAAAGAATAAGTTATTCAGTGGCTATTTTAAGCCCTTATGCTATGAAGTCAAGCCAGTTTAAGAAAAAAAAAATTCATTCGATTTACTACATTTTGAACTGATAAAAAATATTTAAAATCTCTTCAGAGATCCCCATTATGAGAGGAGAAAGCGGAAGGCAGATCATTTCCCTTAATAAACCTTTGCAGGATTTTCCATTCATTAAGTGATGTTGCAGAACAGTTGTATATTAGTGAATCTGACGGAGGCCATTGGAGCCATTGGAGAACTCCTTTTCCAAGGTTATATGCTGCACCAATTCCTTGCTTGTACATGGGCTTCTGTGCCTTCTGAGCACCTGGTGAGGAGACAGAGCAGGTTACTGGCTGCACCACACGGCCACCTGGAAATACCTGTGGACACATTTGGGGCTGATCCTGCCCAGCAGTGCCACTGAAGAGGCTATTTACCCTTCTCCCTTTGCTGACATAAATATCACATGAAGATTTTGATATATTGCTCATTACAAGAGGAAGGCTGGCTACCATAAGAGGGTCATTTCCTCAGGCTTTTTTAACAGAAAAAAAGTTTTAAAAACGGAAAACACAAAATAATATTAGAACCATGTTGAATAAAGCACATTACCTTTTCAGTAAAGACTTCTACAGATTTTAAGTTGCTTTACAGCATTACAAAGTCATTCACAAAGTACAGGGACTGCATAGTACAACCCTTTTAAGATTTAGAACCCAACGAGAAGCTTGCAAAATTTAGCTGTAAGCAACTTTAAATAAAGGCAGATGACTGAACCGAAATACAGACCTTGGGAAACTATTTCTTCTGCATTCCTGTTCGTTTAAAAGAAGTTGATAAGTGACTGAATTACTGAAGCTACAACGTGACCTTGCGCTGAAATTCTCCAATGTTACTGCTTAGCAAAAAAAAAAAAGAGTCTGTGATTTGGTAAAGTCTAATATACAGAGAAGGATTTTAGCGTTCTTTATTTGAGAAGTGATGCAACAAAGGCAGTTGGAATATTTCCAACTCTGAAATTCATTAACAATTTCAAGTACACTGGAAGGGATTTGCATGACCTCAGAACAGCCACAAGAGCTGAGGTAAGAACTTAATATAGTTTAAGAAATTGCCGTGGTATTCCCATAACATTGATATGTTAAATGAAAAACACACAGGCAGTGTTTTTAAAAGGAAGAGACTGTTTTGATTTTGTACCTTATGATCCTACTCATATTTTGTTAACACCAAAGGTGTACTGATAGGTTTTTGTGTCTGTGTGTTTTGTTGGTTTTTTTTGTTTTTGTTTTTTAATGTATGAATACAGAAAGGGGTCGATCCAGTGATCCCAGACAGCCTTTAAGTTCTCTGTGTAACATATTTAAATTAATGGAAAAAAATATTTTGTGGCAGATTGGTGCATGGGGGAAATGGCTCTTCTGAAGCAGAAAATGAAGAATCTACAACTCCACTCCAAGTCCTGTACTACTCCAGGTCTGTAAGTATTTCATTGCCACTAGGTCAAAGATCAAAATAAACTAGAAGTATGTATTTTTAGTTTCCTGCATGTGGACAGGAGTTTGTAATTATTCACATGCAGTTCATTCACCTAAACACCAGCAGTCAGCTTCTTGAACTTCATCTAGCTGCAATCACCAGTCCTTTTGCACCCAGCAAAAATCGAGAGGTCCCTAACACTGCTCCTGGGTCATCCTGCTGCTGGAGAGGCTCTCAGTCCCCTCACACCACAGGATGACCTCCTCATCATTTCCTTGGGCCTCCAGGTGCCACAGGCCTGATTTTCTGAGAGGCAAAGTGGGAGTCAGTACTGCACAACTGGTGGAAACGGGAGTACAGGAAGAGTAGGGCGGGGGTGGAAACGGAGTTCCAGAAGAAAGGAGAGCAGAAAGCAACAGGAGATAGGACAGGGAAAGAAAGGAAGGAATATCAAAATAGGAGAAAGATGAGATAAGGGATGGAGACTGACAGCAAGCATGGAGGCAGATGTATCATTTGGTCCTTTACTTAGTGCATAAGACATCAGGACAGCACAGGTGCGTCTCCATAGTTTGGGAAGCCTCCATTGCCACTGTTGTTGGTACACACTGGAAAACTGGGCAGTGGTGCACCCCTACCCTGGTCAGGCCCTCAGAGCCCTATCAGAGACTGGGGCTCACCAGGAGTGAGCCTGGATCAGATCTTCCAGAGGAGGTGTTGTAGTAAATGATAATAGGTGGATTTGCATTAAAAACCAAGAATTTAACATGTCAACACAGACACTTCTTTTAATACTCTTTAAATATAGTTTTTATAAAGGAAAGTATTACACTTCTAAAGAACTTGCTCTCCCACTGGTGAATGGGGTCACTTGCATGCCTAAACAAGAATCAGTGGGACTTATACTGGGGTGCACGCAGCTATAATCAAATCAGGGAAAAGGGAAAGATTCACACAGCTGTGCACCAATAATCATGCCAAGTATATCCAGAAGTGTGCACTGAGTGGTTATCTGAGAAAATGGGGGTGGGAAGATCACTGTTCCTGTATCAGTAATCCCACACCTACACACATCGGTAACTACACACGTAGGTAAGACTCCGATTGTAAAGCAGCAATAGCCTAGCAGAATCCCCATTCCTTATTGCTTACTGTAATTACTGTGCTTTACTGTCAAATCCTTGCAGACAAAGGTTTTAGAATCTTAGAATATTATGGGATGCTCTTAGATCATAGGGCCTTTTAGCTTCCTAACAATTGTGTCTAACTAATCAGTCACAAGCCAAAATGTTTAAGTCATAACCATAAGTTCATTTTTCCTTTGATTTCATTTCTAACGCATAAGGAATGCAGATACTTGTGAAACCAGAGTGCAATGACTCATGAAAATAACATTCCTGAGAAACAGGAGGAAAAAGTTTTAGTGTAGCCAATAGACCTGAGGTGCACATTAACGTGTTTTGCTTCACGGATGCAAGGCAACCACTAGAGGTCAGTTGTTTGGAATAAAGTCAGCACACGAAAGAACAATTCCATTGCACTTCAGCTGACCGAATCAGTCAGGTAAAATTTCCAGCCATTCTGGAAGAGAACTTACCTCCATCCTAAAGCAGAAAACTAGTTTAAAATTACAAAACAAACAGTGCTAGGTATATAATACTCACTCTGTTGAGGTAGCTACTCTTATCTGAATAGTTACATGCAGACATGCATAAGACAGGAAAAAGCTTCCAGTATCATCAGCCCTAGTCTCCTGTTACTGCACATCATACCATCTTGCATGAACAAATAAAACACCAGCTTAAAAGCAAAATTGCTCTTTTGCCCCCCAAAAAATTTTAAGAAAAAAATTGGTTTAAGGAATACAAAGACAGCTTGTCTAATGCTTTTGAATATCCAAAGACATTAAAAACTCCTACACAGAGCAAGTATCTTTACAGAAATATTTCCCTTACAAAGGTGTAATGTTCTGCAAAGAGAAGGCTGGCAGAGGCTTTTTTTAATCAAACAGCAAAGTGCATGAACATATTTAAATGAGAAAGATAAAAATACTACATGTTTTATCTATTAAGTTACTTATCTGCTACTGTAAGTATATATACACAACATCAATCTGCAGCACATAAACATCGGGGCAGAGGTAAGCAAGCTGTTTGGCTGCAAAGAGCAATGGTAAAAAATGAAAGAATTAGAAGTGTGAGTAGAACCACCGGACACTTCAGAAATGCATGCTAAACTGATGCTTGAAGCTATTAACTATACTATCTAAGCTTTCAAAATTCCTCTGTATTATACACTTCCAGCAGTGTTATAATGCCCATGGACACACTAGAATTCAGAAGTGTGTTTTAAATCAACTCCAGATTCCCACGTGCTATTACAAAAAACTGCTACGCCCTAGCTAATGACAGCTTTGGTCAGACCCTAGCTTAAGCTGCTATAGTGGAAAGAAATTATGTTGAAAATGACTGACAGGCAAACATTTCAAAACACAGTTTGGTCAGATTTTCTAGACAAAATATGTGAATCTAAATAATGCAAATTCCGAAATGTTAAAGTGGATCTGTTCTGTACCTGTCTTTGCACACTGAAGCAAACATATACCAGGACAAAAACCTTTGGATGTGCACATACATCTTCGTCTACATCACCAATATAAAAAGGTAACAAAGCAACAAGAAAATAGAAAAGCTTAAAAAAGCCAAGAAGCCCAGCAGTAATATAGGCCACAGTAAAACTTTATTTCTCTGCTTTTCCACTACAGGAGCCTCAAACAATGGACAGGAACGCAATCCCACAGCAGCTTTTTCCATTTTAAGCAGACCAAAATCGGCCCGCCTGCTCTCGTACAACATGGCAATCTGAAGATGCTATTCCAATGGTATTTCAATACAGAATAAATTAGCCCATCTACAGCTAGAAACCTTAAGTACTGTCCAGAGGATACCAATGTCATAAAACCATGAATGGTAATTTGGGGTTTGTGAAAGCTAGAGCACTCCACAGGACTTCCATACCTCTATTACACAGAACTGAGTTCTTCCCTGTTTTCATTTTTCTCTTCTCCTCCTACCTTCATGAAAGCTAGAGCTGACATTGCTTTAACCCTTGCTGGTAATCTAGCCTACACCATCATCATCTCTCATTTTCAGCTTGATTTTCCTATGAAATATCTTGACCAACTGATGCACCACCTTCATCCAACAAGCTCTTGATGTTCACTTCCGCACCAACATGCAGATTCATAGAAACACACATCACAAATGAAAATACCATGATCCTCACTTATTCTCAGGGAAACCAGTTTCCTCTTCCCAGGTAGGAATCTAGACTGCTCTAACACTTGCCTCACAAGCAAGGTATCAGGGTCAAGCACAGGGAACTCTGGATAAAGGGTGATGAATTCCCATTAACCATTGTTCTCTTTTAAAAGCAAGATCTTCTGTGACTCCTTAGAATATAATCTACACTGGTGTTTCTCCAGAACTAGCCTAGATAAAATAAAACCTATATGATCTGAGCTGGGGTTGAACAGAAGTCAGCCGTTTAACATGCCATCACAAATGAGCTAAGTCTAGCCCACAAGAGGGTAACAGTCACATTTTTAACTATACTGGCTCATGATTTTGCTTACTTTTTACAAAAGATATTATTCAACAGATAAAAATTCCAAGTAATCAAGTGTTAGCTGAGACCAGATTTCAGATCAGCAGTTGCTCTTATTTAGCTACGTGTCTATGATGATATCACACAAGTAATCTATCTGAAGATTCACAGAACAAGACAGGACTCCTGCCAAAACACAAACATACAGTTAAGTTGCTCTAACACCTGCACTGAAATATAGCAGTAGACTGAGCACATAGGTAAGTTTTCACAGAAGTTGGTGTTACATATAACAAGTGTAAAGCAGAATGGTTCTAGTGACCGAAAAAACAGGGATCAGCTTTTCATTTTGATATGCAGCTTGACATTTTTCTCCAGAAAATTAAATAAACTGCAGAAACTCACTACATCCTGCTCTGTTCTAAACAAAACAAAACACCCAACACACCTAAAACATTTGGCATGTAAAGCTTTTGGTCAGGATCTCAAACACAAATCTAAACTAAAACTACAAATGCAGTTTTGCAATGTAACATCGGTAGTATTTTAAATCCAGAAAAAAACTATACAATTTGATTTCAACATCAACAAAACCATAGCTGTATCAATACAGAAAACAATTTAATTTGTTTTGAAATAAATATTTGACATACAAAGCATATACAGTGAAAAAGGGTCACAATAAATTATAAATGGAGTTACTTGCTCATTCGCTGAGAAAAGCCCTTGGTATTTCCAATTTCATACCATCAAATTTATCATTCTTGCTGATTTAAGCACAGCACTAAACAAATATGGATCCCAGTGCTTTCTTTCACAGGTACTGGCATGGATAATTTACTGCAGTGATCCAATTTGAAAATCAGTAGGGACCAGTAAATCGCTGCATAAAAGAAAGAGCGAATGAGGTGCTTTTTCCTTAGTGTCAGCAGCCTGCTATTATTATGTTTATTAGATTTTCTTGAAAGGGCTTCACATTTTCTCAAATATGCAGGAGAACTATATTTCCCCTCTGAGCCTTACATTAGCATTTTGTGCCTCAGTCCTTGAATACAAGTAAAAGATGATTTTTTCAATTCATTTTAGAAGTTTGTGCCATCTGGATGGCACCAAACTAAGCAATGAAACTCCCTTACCTGTACAATATCTGCTATTATCACAGACATAGCTTTTGCAGAAAAGTTAATAAGTAATGCTGACAGTTTATAAAAAGGTTATTTTTGAATCCACATTTAAGATTAAATTCAATTACATTATCCATACTGATAATGCATCTTTGCAATAAAGGATTGCTTAAGGATCTATCCTTAAAAGATGATTTAAAACTCAAGGCCTGATTTTTCCTGTGATTTTTTTTAAAGAAACTTACACCCTGTTAAAAGTTACATTACAAAGATACCGATCTATTTTTGTATAAATAATTTTAGCCATAAATACGTACACTGCAGCAATTAAAAGTTATAGACAACTGCAACAGATCAGCATACCCCATTAATATCTGGCACAGAAAAGTCCTCGTGATCTCATTCTGTCACATGTTTCTTCCCTCAGCAGAAGGAAAACACCAGGGGCCAAACCTAGCTCTTGCACATAGGAAGCAATTTTTGACAATAGAAGCTGTTCTAGCTCAATCGTCTTTACCACCCTTAATCCGAGCCCTGCAAGGTATGGTACCTTTTGGAAACAGGACCAAGTCATACATGATACAGAAACAAATCAGTCTCCCCAGTGTTTATCCAATTTTTTTTTCCCCTGCTCTGCCAGAGCTCTTGTATTGCCTCAGACAAGCGAACTTTCCTCCCACATCTCAGTTCCTGTCTGTAAAATGAGCAAGAACTCTACTTCCTTATTAACAAGGGATCTGTACAGCAAATGTTGCAAGGTGCCTAACGATAAAAAGGTCCAACACAGTTAGCAGTTCAAAAAACGTCAGAACAAATACTGGTTCATGACTATAATAAAGTTCATTAACATGGAACTTAAAATATTGACAAATATTGCTCCCTTTGAACATCCATCATGGAACAGTTAGCATTTCTATTATGAATGGAACAAAACATAAGACTGACAGCACAAAGATGATGATGAAAGATTAAAATTAAAAGACAACAGAGGAAAGGATGGATGCACTAGGGGATTACTTTGTAAGGAATTTCAACTGGCAATAGCTGCTCCCAACAGCCCCAATTGGTCCTGATGCTTTATTTATCTACAGCTGAGAACAGACAAGTGTTATGCTGGAATATCACTTCTACAGTAGGCTTGTGTGCAGCAACAGGTGGGTCTGCCCACAGACTTATCCGACTTATTGACTCATGAAATCTTAAGACGATAAAAGCAATGACCGGTGTGATTTATACTAGTGGAAACAATTACTGTATCAGGTAGGCAACCTTTCACTAGGACAAAAATTCTTCTGCTTTGTATTTGGGGGACACAAACATTTTACAGTCAGTTGGAAAATTTCTGTGACTTCTGTTACAGCCTTCGCATCACAGCTAGCTGTTCACAGCAAAGCAACACAAAAAAAAATTCTCAAGCTGCTCGAGCTGTCAGGACATAACCAGCATTTCACATGCTAATTTAGTTGTTAGTACAGAAACAGTCACAGTTATAATGAAACAGGCACAAGGACAACATGTTTTTGCTAGCACTGAGAAAACTTGGTCTTATCACTTAGGCAGCATAAGGCTACAGTAAATAAAATCAAAGTTGATGCAGAGTGCAGGTCAGTCGCCCAATTTATTCTGCTTTTAAGTTCTTCTTATCCCATTGTTCCATATTTTTGTGGCACATCAGTCAGGTAAGTTTTACCAAGCCACAAGCAAAATCCAGGCCTCAATTTTGTCAAGCAGCTCTTGACAAAGCCAATAATATAATACTAGACAAATCAGCTTCCATTTATGAAAATATTCCTCCTCAGTCCATTTTTAGTACTACTTAAAGAAAAACTGCACAAAAGATTCCATATCCACATTTAAACTCTTACTTCATGACACTGTCTTCCAACTCTCTACTTACTGCAATCTCATTCACTTATTCCTTTTAAACATCCTTGCCCATTCAGAGTTGGATCTGACTTAACATCCTTCAGTTACAGTTGCAATACCTCATATCCAATTTACACTAATTTAATAGTGATTGCATACACTTAAAGGAACAGTAGACCACACTTGTAACAGCAGTCTTAGACCACAAGAACTGGCTCAGATGAAACATGTCGCTCTCCTTACAGAAATTAACAAAGCATTTATTTGCCTTCCATCCCCAGTATGGGGGACCATCTTAGACAACCAATTTAAAAATCAGCAGAGGGCTGAACGGAACCCGATGTCACCACTCAAACATATTATGTAACATGAAAGAGGCTCTAGAACAGTGCTGAAGAGTTGAAATGGTCAGAAATAGGTCTAGATTTCTGTTCGGATACCATTATTACAGTGCTTATTCATAGGTTAAGTTTTGAAATAAAGTGTCATAAAGTTTTGCATTTTAGAAGGCAAAAATTTCCGATAAGATGATTTAGAGGTGCACAAGATGCTGACTATGTCTCATGTCAGGAGCCCAGGTGGGAATAAGAACACATCCACATACACACACGGGACTGCATTCTGCTCAACTTCCAGGTTCAAGTATCAACATGTTCTGTTAAACAGAAAATAAGCTTGAAGAGCATAGCAAATTACATTTAACACTCCTTTATTTGTAGTAGAAAATTTAGTTTTTATAAAATCCTCAAGTTACAGGATATACATATAGTGAAACTTGTTGCAAGTCTTAGCAGCTGTAGAGCAGTACTGCATGCAATTGCTTCTGCAGTATGCAAGTGTTCTATAAATAGCTAATCATGTTCAGAGAGCAAGATGAAAATTCAAAGAGTATCATATTCAATTACCAAAAAACAGGTCTTTATCAGTACCAAGAGGTTGAGCAAAAAATGAAATAAGGGTATAAATACACATCTCTGAACTAGCACACTAATACAACTGAAAAGGCTGAACGATATCCACATCACAAAAGATAACTCAATAGTTACAGAAAAATACTTTGCGTCAAGACTGTTTGCAGAAGTGTTTCATGTAAGACTCCTCTGACCCAGGGAGAATAGTGAAGCACAGTACTTTACTATTTTTACAAAAGGCCAATGAATCCCATTCAACTGTATGTAATTAGAATATTAACATAAGCTACAGAAGATTAGGCAAATACTTTGCCTTGGATTTATGGAAAGGCATTGTATTTGGACAGATAATATTCTTTTTCCATGACCTACCTTCCAGCTGTTGGGTGAATGCATAATCAGCACTCAATTTAATATTCACTTCTGTACTTATGACTGATCTGAAGGCAGCATCATAAAATGGATTTAGGCCAAAAAATCCCACAGCCATTTGTTTCAATAGCTGCCTGAATAGGTGCAATCCTTTATGCAAATTTCCCATCATGATGAGTCTCAGAAACTGGAAGAACAATTTATACAGAGCTAGCTACAGATTAATTTTCTAAAGAGTAGACATGCTTGAATTACCACAGTCTCACATTTGTGTAGACACAAGAACACATCCGCAATGATTCTCCAAAAGTTACTACATTTACATTGATTAGTTCACTTAAGAGATGGTTAAAAGTTTAAGCATTACATCTTTGTCTGAAAAGCCTCCAGGTCAGCAATTTGGCTTGGTAAAACATCTCGTTATGACAAGAGAGCTGAGTTTTCCGTGGTCAGAGTCTTGAGATTTCTCCCAACAACCTAATGCAAAAGTACCACAAGGTAAAAGCTTGGAAGGGTTATCTTTAAGTAACATTAACAGAAATAGGCTCTCCTTCAGAAAGAGTGTTAACTATGCCAGCGTGATGGTCTTTAATTCGTTTTGTTAAATTCAAAGTGGGCCGTATTTTTACACCGAATATAGTAATTTAGACAAAGTAATTCTACAGATATTTTTAGTAAGCAGAAGAATACTGTCCAAAGTGTACTGCATAGGTGTGTGCACCAGTGCTACCTACTGGAGACGTCCTACTGTAGCAATGCTTCCAGTCAACATAAACCTACGAAGCACAGACTTAAAAATTTTTAATCAATGCCCAACAACTCATGATTTCTAGAAAACAACTCTGTAAGACTGGGCATGTTTTAGATATAATGCAGCTACTTCCCCCACACACACCAATTAGCAATATAGCACAGTAATTTTAAGTTTCCATGACTTGCTTTTGATATGCTAAATTTTATATTATCTCCAAGAAAAGCATATACACGTTTTTATACAGCCTGGAGTAAGATCAGTGTAAAACCAGGAATTTATAATCATCAGCAGAAGTGCCAGCTGCTCATAATGTTCACAATAGATGAGTGTCTGAAATTCGGCTATGCAGCAGTTGGTGCCAATCTGCTTATAAAGGAAATGCTGCTGAGACATAGTCTTCTTACAAAAACAGGGCATGAGGGCTTCATTATTAGGTGTTCAACAACAATTCTCAGCTCGGTGAACAGAGTCCTGAAACAAAGAGATTTAGTCATACTTAAACATAGTATTAAAATGCTATAGCATTCACCAGAACTAATATCTAAATGACTAAATCTAATCTGAACTCTAACTCTAATTTATCTAAATAAGTGACTACGGTCACTTATTTTAAATTTATTTAGAAAAAAAACACATCACTGCTAGTCAGTGAGTTCTAAACATCAACTCAGTGTTGCAGCATCTTGCAAGAGCTTCAGAATTCTTGTCCTTTAAACATTAATATTTTAAATCAACTTTAACTCAGCCACTTCCATTGGAGGACATGGAAACAGCAGAAAAATAAAATCCCACATTCAAGGAAAAAAAAAAACAGCCACACTGGGGGAAGGCAGGAGAGAAGAGTGGTGCTTTTTCAGAAGTACCATAAGAATTTGGGAGGCAATGGAAGTGGTGTGTTAGTGCTGCTTCTCACGAGAATGCAAGAACCCTGCACTCTAGGACCAACTCTTAAACGGACGGACCTGAGAAATAAAACTTGTAACACTATCCTCACTTAAAACTACAGAAATACCATCAAAACAACTGGGAGAACAGTTTCTTTGGACAACCTAGTCTAGTGGGAGGTGTCCCTGCCCCAGCAGGGAGGTTGAAACAAGATGATCCTTAAAGGTCTCTTACAAGCCAAAACATTCTCTGATTCTATGAAGTTATTCTTAGTGCATAACTTACGTTCATAGACTTGTTAAAAAATACACATAAGAGTGAACAATTGATTTCTTACAAAATAGTAGGCAATAGGAGGCAATCAAGCTTATGATTCTCAGACCTGTCTTGGCATACCACAGCAGCCAAAGCTGCTTCCTTGGTACTTTATCAAGCCTTTTTCTAATCAGGCAGTGATCAGACTAGAAAAGTACGTTCATGAAATCTTACATTATGCAAAGCTCATCATGAGAAAAATCCCAAGAAAGCACTGACCTGAGCAAACCCTCAGATATATTCAGAGTCTCAAAGTTAAAAGCAATGGAAGCTGGTCAAGCCAATGCTAATCAATAAGGCTTTATTTCAATTATAATAAAGCTAATTTACAAATCTAAAGGAGGTAATTAACATGTTTTAGATCATACGTGTTTAAGATCTTTTATTTCTTCAGTTGATGTATATCAAACAAGTTTGTAAGCATCTGTTCTCACGTATGGTTAGTCCTAGATAGGCATGGAACCTAAAAATAAGGATGTCTGTCCGATAAGTGGTTGCAGAACAATGAAAAAGACTTCCTTCTTCCAAACTTTCTTCTCCCAAAGCACAGTTTTAATTATGCAAGCATGTTCTGAAAACTCCTATTCAATGATGGTACTACACTCCAGAAAAGTTCAGCTACATAAAATAAGCATGACCTTGAATCAGGTGTGGTAGGGTTTTGGCATTTTTTTTTTTAAAGCTATCCAAGGCATATTCTATATTCTACAGTTACCATTTGCACATTTACTATTAAAGAGTTATGCATCTATCACAAAGAAAAACTTCTGAATGCCTGAACACTACCCCGTTAAATACTAACTTCCAAAATCAATTTAATGCTTACCGACAGTATGGATTTCGCCGAGAGGAGTAGCGTAATGTTAGAAACCTATAGTAAATGAATGGCTGGAGCAGACTCCCCTGACCACTGAAAGAGAACAGAGAGGCAGAGCTTAATACCGGTTTTAAAAAGGTCAGGATTTCCCATAATAAAAGCAAGAAAATTATTTCAGCGCAAAAAAGCCTGGCTAGGGCCATATTTATTCAGACAATCTAGATCTGACAACAAAATACACACATAACCATTCCTTTACAAAGGCAAAAGACTTATAGAAATGAAGTATTACAGTTTTCACATTTGTTTTATATTTAAATGTTCTATCCACCTCACTTCTGGTGACTAAGACTAACCAAAGTGACAGTGAGGCCAGTCTAGTATTAAGAAAACTCATGCTGGACAAGCATGGACATTGGCTGACAGTAGTAGTCCTGTTACAGTGAGCTCTTCCAGCCCTAAGCATAGCACTTTTAGAGTCTGGACCATATTTATACTCTTTTTTTTTTTTTAAAGAATTCAGAAAACAATGGAAACTATATGTTTTGAGATATAAAAGTTAAACATATCAAACTGTTTTAGTTACTCTGAAATGAGGTCTTTATACCTTACAAAGCTGCTGTTCCATGCATGTGACAGTACTACAAACCATTCACAAAATACAGAAATACCTTGAGTTTAATTGACTGAAGCTTCTTTATATAATGTAATATTAAAATTCTGCATCAAATTGTACACTACATCACAGCACCAGTAGCTAGCTCCTTCAAATATGAACAGTATCTTTAGCCAGAATATAAAAAATAAAGTGAAAAGGGAAATGGGCTATGAGGGCAGGGGAGAAGTGTTTCATCTGTATAATATTTACCAGCAATTTAATATGCTTAGCAGTTTGAAGAACAAACTTTCACTATAGTTGCATTTAACCTTTATACTATTTTAACATTTGGTATATGATCTCTTAAAAGCTTCAGTATCTATTACATAGCTTATCAAGTAGCTACACTTCACATGCTAAATTCTCCATAGAGAAAAAAACAAACAGATCTCCCCAAAATTGTAAAGCACTCTTTGTATCCAGTATCTAAACACTCAAGTATCTGTCAGTTGGTAAGTTGCCTTAAAGTGAAATAGAATCCATCAGGGCTGAAGCACTGAAGGGTTCAGCTGACATATCATAAGACACAGACAAATTATGTTTCTGTCAACTTCCAGGAAAATAAAGCCTCCCTTCTACTGCCTTTGAGACCACTCAGGACAAATGCTCTCACTGTGCTATGGCATGCATAGAACAAAGGGCATTAATCACTCTCCAAATATTAAAAGGCAGTAACTCAAACTTCAGTGATTTTCAGGTCATTATATCTTTGTACATGTTGGAATCCTACTGAAGTTGCAATCTTAAGAGCCCTAAAATGAATTCAACAGGCTGCACATAGACACAGCGGGCAAAAATAATGAATTAGAAAGAAGCAAAGGTCTCTGGTGAGAAGTAACATGGGAGAAGACATAACCCACTCCTACTTGTATGCTTCTAGCACAATGAAATTCTACGCCACTTAAACTTCTGGGATCCAATAACCAAAAATAAGAGTAAACAGACACCTTCAGTGAGGCTGAAGATCAATATTCTATTACACTGACCAAAATTATACTTACTGAACTACATAGGTAAGCTTAAGTTATAGATGTGGAAAAGCTGGGATTCAATCCAACAATGTCACTCATGCTATGAAACTGAGTTTTTTTTTTTCCCATGCCCATCTATATCAGAATGAGTGCTGTTTGATTTCACAATACATCAACTGCAACATCAAAGAATCAAATAAACTAAGTTCAAGCCTTGATCAGATATACCACAAACTGAGATCCTTGTAACCCACAGAGAATTCACTGCAAAATATACTTGTGTAGAAAGTTTCTAAATCTAAAAGTATTTATGATGATTCTTACCTGAAGAGCATAAAAACTGTAGCTGGCATCAGAAAAATTTCATTGCAAGCAATGAATTTTAGAATATTCTGCTGATTAGCATTCAGTTTCTCTAAAAGATTTCTCAGAAAGGGCAGACTATTTGAACCTCGTGCCTTTAAAGAAGAAAAAAGTGCCAGAAAACATACAAGTTATACTGATCTTCTCTAGCAGAAGAAATCAAAATATTAACATTTACCATTTATGACTCATTTCAGCATTTTAAGCCTAGATCCTTTAAAGGGATTGAGATTAGTATTGCAAAGAAAACCACTGACGGCATAGAACCCCTATTAGGATAATCATTAACAATCTCAGCAATCATAGCAGCATGAAGTTCAATTAAAAACGTAAAGCATTGCAAATCCCTCATCCACCCGTTTTAGGTTCAACTACATAGAGCTAGCCACCAGCCTTGTTCTTATTCTGTGCACTAGGATGAAGTGCCTATGGCAGCAATATGGCCTAGTAAGGAAAACTGGAAGTTGGAGTTAAATAAAGCTGTTGAAGACTGAATACTGAGCAGCAGGTTCACCTGACAAATACTACTGAGCTTCCTAGCCTCACCCTGAAGTTTGGTATTTTACGACTGATACAGAACGTTCAACTTCATAGCATATAGTTTACCCTGAAAAGACATTCAGAAGTTTAGACTCCACTGTTACACAGTAGTTGCTTCCTTCAAAGAAAACCATTTGAAGAAAAATAATTAGCATCAACTCCAGTATATTATTATCAAGTCATAACAGGAGAAAAACAAACCAGAAGACTTTTCAAATTCTGTGCTGAGATTCCATACTGCAATTTCACTAACTCCTCTAAAAGAGCTGAAGGAAACCACAACTACAACTCCCAAACCTGCTTATAATCCCCAAACACACCAACAGTATTAATTATATATCATATCATACTTACATCAAGAACCTTCTTTGTGTATGTGGCAGCGTGAAGCAAAGAGAATAGCAGAACTGGGAAAATACTCACTGAAGCAAGCGATAAGGAAAATTAAAGGCTGCAGAAGTGCATAATTTCTCCACGATATTATGCTAACACACAAGTGATGGCTCTTTGTAAGAGGTTGGTTGGAATGAGTAATACTTGATTAAGACACGTCTATGTCTAAGACTGTATTTATAGCTGTGCCTTTTTCTTCTTACATCTTTTCTTTGCTATGCATTTTTATCAGCTTTAAAATCACTGTGTATGCACATATGCGAAAGTACAGCTTGCACTATTATACACCGTGCGTTTCCATTGAACTGTATTCTTTCTACATGAAAGACACATAAGGCTACTACTTAAAATCTATCATATATATGTAGTCACATTTTTATAAACAGAGGCTGTAAAATGCATTTCATCACCAAAGAACATGCAGCTGCCAGCAGTTCAGATCTTAGAGAGCAAGAACACAGACATTCCTCTGCCAGAGTAGGACATTAAGCGTACACATACAAAACGGCACAAAGAAGAGCTACTTCTTAAATGTCAGCTTTGAAGAGCCACAGGAGTAAGTCCTTTTTGCAGTCTTCATCTGCCTAATAATGTATCTGAAAGACCTATTATGGAAAAATTGCATCTTTACATGCCCTACTTGTAGTAGAGTTGTACATGAACCCTGTACTGGTAATAAACGAAAGCTATCAACTTCTCTTAAAGGATCACGTGAGACTAGTCATAAAATATACTGAACTTAAGTCTCAGGAAAAGAAAATACTAGAAGTCAAACTGCTGGCTCCTAGTGCACTAGTTACAGAGGTGATTAACCTGAATATGGATCAACAACATAAGCCTCTCCTATTTTACATGGAGTATGTTCTATGAAAAGCAAACATTCTAGTTTAAATTAGTTTTCCCAAATCATAGAACAGGTGATGAAAAGAATCCAGTTTTTAAGATATTTAAAAACATTACCAGGATGACACAAGCAAAGGATACTTGTAACAGGGTAGGAATTCACAAAGATCAGAGAGTACAACAGGTAGTGGCAGCTGTCCTCCAGCAAAGCCTGGGCCAGAAATGCCCTGCTAAGCTGAAAGTGCGGGAGCCTTTGGTGTAGTCGGAGAGCACTAGTAAAAGCATTTGCCAGCAAGGCACGCTGATAGAAGCTTGCTGCTTCATGCAACCTGCAAATCATCAGAGGAGATGTTACCATAAGAACCAAGCCCCTGCTCAGAAGTCTTTCACCCTTGAGAATTGCATCACAATTGCACAATACCTGAAGTACTTCTATTATCGTACATAAGAACTAGTAAGAAAATAAACTCAAAAATTGATAATACTGACTTCCTGACAATGCCAAAGCTAAAATAACTCAATTCTGTTAACTACACAAAAAAAAACGTGGCAAATACTTTATAATTCTTCAACACATTTTCTAAACACATCAACAAGTGTTTTAAGCCAATCTTTAACAAAAGCTGTACTTATAAACCAACCCAGTAAACTAAGTATAAATTTATCCTTACATGAAAACCACTCTATGCAAATGGAGCACGTTTACTTCGTAAATTTTTAAATATTGTTTTTCAATATTAAAGTACATACCCTAGAAGAGGCAGGACAAATAAAGCCGAGCAGTAAACCGTGAACAAGCGGGAAATCCACATTGCTGTATCCAGCTTGTTAGCCATCAGAAATTGCTACATTAGAAGAAAACAAAATGATAAAGAAAACCAACTCCCACAGAAGATGGGATTTCAATATTTGCATATATTGAACGTTCTTCCTTCAGTGTTAAGTTGCAACTCTTTCAACAACCTTGAATCAAATTGTAGCTTGAAGCAAAGGGCTTATTTTCATCCTGTGTGATATTTGATTTATATAACTTTACTAACCAGATAAAAAATAATTAGGCCGCCTCAGAATCAAAAGGCTCCTTTGCATTCTACAACAAATACTGCGTTAAGATCTTCCATGGAGGTAGGGCTTCTATACATACCAACCTCACTGAGCAGTCAACTTCAAAAACTTATCATGCAAGGTCTTTAAGCCTGACTGACTCCTGTATCTGTTGCTCCAAGGCTCATTATAAATATGCACTTCATGCAACTGGGCCTAGAAACACCACCCTCCTTACAGAGAGGAAAAAAGATGGAGTGACTTAAAACTAGCATAACTACATCAGAAGCAATGGCAGCGTTTTAAGCTACGTAATCCTGGCTTCCAAAAAAACAGGAGCTCTCAATAACGTAGAAGCTCTCTTGTTAAGCTCTTCTAACCACAGTCCTCTTCACGCCTTTAGATGGTCCCAGTACCAGAAGGGCCCTAATGAAAAAATAGCATATTGAAGCAATTACACGCCTAAGAAAAGTGTCAAAACGTCGCCTTTTTTCCACCTGCGTTCCTCCCAGCTCGCCTATCACTGCTTCACTGCTTCCACCTTTTGCGTGCTTCATTTTGTGCTTGAGCTTGCCAGGAGCTCCCCATTCACACCAGGAAACCCCTCCCAAACGTGAGCCAGCTTTGGAAGCCAGCCCCTTTTAGGCAGACGACCACAAATTAACCCCAACTGCAGCTGCAGCTATCGTCCCGCACCGCCTCGCACACCAACCACGCAGCCACTTCCACGCGAGGCGAGCTTAAACCCGGCCACCCCCGAGCAGCCGCACGCCACCAGCACGCTCCCACCGAGGCAGCCCACAGAGGGGGCCGGGGCCGGGCCTGCCCCGCGGCCTGCCGTGCCCTGGCCGGGGGCTGCTGCTTACCACGGCCCCGCCGCCGGCTCCGCCTTGCATGGGCCCGTTCTGCGTGGAGTCCGCCATGGCCGCGCCTGCGGGGAGAGAAGCGCCTCAGACGCGGCCCTCAGGGCTCAGGGCTCGGCCCCCGGCCCCGCCGCCGCCCGCCCGGGACCCACCGCGATGGCCACAGCCGAGCGCTCCCCGCACGCCGCCCGTCCCGTCCCGTCGCAGCCCTCCCCCGGATGCGGCCTGATGTCACTTCCAGCGGGCTGCCGGGCCTGCCGGGGAATGTAGGCCCCGTGACGTCACGCTGCCCGCCTCGTGACGTCACAAGGCACTGCTATGAGGTGGGGGGGGGCTGTGGCCGTCGCCATGTGTAGCCCCTCACACGCCCTGCGCCTCCCTGTGGGGCTGGGTGGGGCGGGTGTCCCCACAGAGACACAGGCAGTGCCCCAAGCACAACATGGCGAGATGTCACCACAGGCCTACAGTACGTGGAGGTGGTGGCATCGAGCTGCTAAGGCCCACGCAGTGACATCCCCACATCCGTGACACCAGCACAGCAGCAGGCGTTCATCGCCTCACACTAACATGGGATGGGCGTGTGGGTTCTCCCTCTCACCCTCCTCCTCAAGGGTCACGTCTCCTGCGTGTCCCTGTGTCACGCAGCGCAGCCGTGCCATTCCCTCAGCCGCCTGTTCCCACCAGGCCTGGCATTCGTTTCTCCACCCTGTGTGGTCCATAGAGGGATGGCCTCAAGTTGTGCCAGGGGAGGTTCAGGTTGCAAATGAGGAGACATTTCTTCTCAGAAAGAGCAGTCAGGCACTGGAACGGGCTGCCCAGGTAGATGGTGGCATCAGCATCCCTGGGGGTGTTCAAGGAAAGGTTGGACGTGGTGCTTAGGGACATGGTTTAGTGGGTGATACTGGTGGTAGGGTGATGGTTGGACCAGATGATTTTAAAGGTCTTTTCCAACCTTAGTGATTCCATGATTCTAAATAGACCACACACCATACAGACCACACTCCCCATCAGCTCCCAGCGGAGTGGTAAGCAGCAACAACGTTAATGCTCGCTGCAATGCTGCTCCAGGGAGTCTTTTACCCACTGAGGGCCTAACTGGCTTTTCAAATCCATTTAGCAAGATGCAGCACTAACACGCAGCCCAGCACTATGCCTTAGTGATGTAAATGGGAATCATGAGGCCGCAGAGCCTAGGCGGACGTGCCCCGGTCCTGCATTACTAACAGGGTCACATCGCACAGCAGTGATGCAACCTGCAAATTAACTGTCACACTGCCTCAGGCTGTAACCGTGTGTTTTGATGTCATTGGTTCCCTGTCGTGTAAAAAGGCGAAAAGGGAGCTTCTTCAAAGCTGTATGTGCCCCAACATTCATGCTGCGAGCAGTACCAAATTAAAATGCAGCAGCTTTGAAGTGAGTTTCAAAAATCATTAATCTTTAAAGCTAAAGAGCTTTAATCAAGGACAAGCATATCTGAAATGTTGATGTGAGGACTGAGCTGGATAGCACAAAGCACAAGTCTCCTACTCACTCTGTAACATGTAGCATACCCCATTTGCAAGTTCTTGGAAAGGATTAATGCTCCATTCATTAATCTGTCCCTTGTCTTAATATTGATTTTTTTTTTACTTGATCTGTGCCAGATAGCCACGCAAACACGATTCTGTACCTGGTTAGAGGTCTGTGAATCAAGTATTACTCTGTTGAAGTGGCTTCTAGTAAAATAAGCCACAGCAAGGACCTCAAGAATGCCTATGCCCATGCCTTCGCCTTTTAGCCTCTGTAGCCTCCTGTGGTTTGAACTCCAGGGTTTCTCGCAAGGATGTGCCACAGGTTCCCCCTCCTGGTGACATGGATTCCAGAAACACAAGCCACCTGCTCAAATTTCTAATCATTCCCAGATGCTTTTAATTACTCTTTAGCAGCAAAAAGACATATTTTTTTGTGACCGAGGCTGTTGGAATCAACATCCGCAATCAGCCTCATTTCTGGTTTGTGATAATTAAACTTGAAGATTGATTGGAAAAGGCTCGAGAAAGCATCAGAATGTGTAATGAAATGTATTGACAGGGAAGGAGTGAAGGAAGAGTCAGCTGATAGGGACTCTAATATCATAACAATTACAAGCAAGCTAAGGCTTTAGGCTAATTAACACGTTTCAAATTGAAGACGCAGAACCTGATTTTTCATTTAGTTTCCCAACCACTCATCTCATGCTAAAGTGGCTGCAAAGCAGGCGCAAGAACTACCTGCTATTTGGGGACCATTCTTCTGCAGGTGGAGGACACTCTGTGGGTAAACAGCACTGAGAATTAAAACAGTCAGTGTGTCTACTGGGTGTTCTCGAATGTGTAGTTAGAATACCAGCACACACTTATGTTAAACTGAAATTAAAGCTTTGAAAGGTGGCCCCTGTAAATTAACTGTTACGAGGTTATTTTCTCTGTTATAAAGGAAAATATTAACATACACAGATTTATTTAGGTAAAGCAACAAAATGGAAATACGTATCGAAGACCATCAGAAATTTAGCTCAACAAAACTTAAATGTCAAAAAGGGCAAAGGAAAAAAACACCTTCTGATGAGTCTTCAAGATTATATGCTTCTTAAATTGGCCTAGGATGACAAACCTATGTTGTAGTCAGGAATGCTTGTTTATTCCTTAGCATTTGTAACTTAAGAATGACTGAATGTATGCACATACAAAACATTCACTTCTGGAGTCTGTTTTGCTGTCTGTCTAGTGTCATTTTAGTCTCTTAACACTAAATTTTATGTTCTGTTTTTGCAAAAGTTGTCTTTCACAGATCGGCCTTAATTTAATTTAAATAGAATGCTATTCTGTTATTTATTCCTAAAATTTAATGGCTGCCATACTGAAAAATGGTGCCATACTGAAAAAAAAACTTAATTAGGAATTAGGAAATTTAACAGGAGATATCACACTTGTGTCTTTACAGCTGAGACGTTCCTTTTGTTTTGTACCAATTTTTCTTTTCCTGACTTTCCCCCTCACTTTCATTCTATGTCTGTCATTACTTCTTGTTCGATATTGTCTTTCTTGTTGAGCGATTTGGACCACAGCACTGTTCACTTCAACTTGAGAAAAGACATTAAGTTGTAGTTTCAAAAATTAAGTTTCAGCTATTGGCTTCTCCCTTTCCCAGTTCTTCTCTGCTACGATATTGCTGAATGAGCAGAGAAGAGAAGCAGAAATTGATTCCCATGTTATTAATGATTTGGTTTCCGACAGTTGTAAGGGGATTCTTTCGTACCGTCAAGGCACCCGTTTGCTTACTTCTGCTTCCACTGATGATTGATTGTTCAGATATGTAGAAGAGTACTGTTGTAATTGCCAAGGATTTATCTGTCTCATTAGCAATCCAGTCCCATTTCTTCTCCATGGCAGTCTGACATGATCAGCACAGACATATCTGAAATCACAACTAACACATCTCTCTGTTTCCCCCCAGCGCATTTATAAGCCTATATAGAATTATTGGCACTTAAGGTACCTAGGATCAGCTTTGTCTTAGCTTAAAAAATGATGGATGCTAGGAGATATATTTTGACGTTTCAGGCCCAAACATATACACCTACTTCCACTAACCCAATCTGAAGCCTCAGAGAAAAAAAAAATAATAATAATAAAGAATTTTGGCATGTCTGTAAAATAATTCCTATATTTAAGAAAATATGAATGGTTTGCATTGGTCAGCTCAAACTGAGACTCTGCAGACACTGCAAGTTTGCTAATGCTCACAACAACACTAAGATGTTGCACGGAGTCTTTAGGTCAAATGGATAGAGATTTGCGTGTATACATACAAGCAGTGGCATAGCTGGGCTGGAAAAGGAATCCACACACAGTTCCTCAGTCCCCTTTACCACTTTCCTTTGAGTCACTATGTGTTTCCAAATGCAATCATATACAAAACTCCACATGTAATTTGAAGGCTGTTTGAATATCTGAAGAAGAGGGAGGCTTTTATGGTGTTTCAAATTAATTACCGAGAACCTCATTACAGACACTATGGAAATATTTTATAAAGCATAATTGTTATTAAATGAATTCGGACAACCATAATAAAATAAATATTTTATAGAACTAATACTTTGCATTACAACTTTATAGGTTGTTTTAAAGTTGGAGTTTGTACTGTTTTTCTAATAGCGTCACAGCCAGCAGCATACAAACTTTTATGGTTTTCAGCAGCCCCAGTTCTCAATTATTTTAACAGAAGTTTGTGTATCGTTGTTTAGATGGCATTCAGCACCTTGCAGCACAGAGCACTTGAGGTTCAGAGGACGGTTTATCTATTTTGTACTTTTGGACTTGAAAGACGGTACTGTTGCTAGCATCTGTACACAGTTTTCATTTATTTCAAATAAAAGAGAGAACATTCTTGCAAGGTCGATAGGATTGCAGTTCCTCATGGCCAAACTAGCTCCATTATTTGTATCAGTAGTGTATAACGCAAAGCTAAAATAAGTTTTTATGCAAAGTTGTAATGAACAATTTGGTTCTTGTTAGTGGTTATCTCAAGCTGGCTGTCCAAATTTCAAGAACAATAAAGGACATTGGGTCAATGCCTGTTACATTTTTCAGAAAAAGAAACAGAAGTCTTCTGTCTCTCTCTACTAGATTGCTTTGTGATTTTTGCTTGATGGTCTGTAGCAATATCAAACATGGTCTTCTTTCTTTTCCCTCACAGCTGGAGTTTCCATTTACTCACCCTTCCAGGAAGGATTAGCCTTTTAATCATTAAGCGCCTGCCAAAGCAGTGAAAGAGAGAAACCACAACCTTTTTGAAGATGTGGAAAATAGGAAGACAGTCCTTCCATTTGCTTTCTGTGGTTTTGTAATTTGCAGGATTTTGGTATATCCCTACATTACTAGGAAGGGTGACACAGAAGCTGCAAGTGTAATCTTAAGATGGTACAAACAGCTATGATAACTCTCTATATATCTTTTTAAGAGTGGAGTTATGGCACAAGGCTTGCCATGTGGTTGAATCAGGGAGCAGTGTTGCCTGTGTATTTTATTTGTAATGTCCAGCCCACCAAGAGCATCAAAAATACTTGAAACTCAAGTATGGAAAGAAAGATGGGCAAGTGTTCTTTTAATAAATGCAAGGAAGATTTCAGAATTCTGCAGCAAGAGAACATATCAACAAATGGGGAAATACAGTGAATTATAGATGTGAGCTTTCAACTGCCTGTACTGACTGACTGCGAATGCTGCTGCAGGAAAAACTGACAAACATCCTCTTGCAAGCCTGAAGAAATATCTGAAGATGTAGTGATCAATGCTGAACTAAGTATTGGGTTAATTGATAAAAGGTTGCCCTTCCCCTGCTAACCATGGACTACAACAAGGCAATAAAAAGACAGAGCAAGGAGAACAAATCCCAAAAGTTGTGAACTTCCACAGTGAAAACTTCCATTCATGATGCAAGGAATGTTAGCTGAATGTATGCATAGAAATATGCAAAGAAAGATTCCCTTTCTGAAATACCACCCTCAGCAAAAACAATCAAAAAAACTGCAAGTTTGGCAACAGTAGCACTTGACATGGTACTGCACGAGTAACTAAAGACCAATATCACCATAATCTGTGGTCCAGTCATTTTCAGCAGATATATTCATGAACAGAGTTACATTTCTGCCACTCGTTCATCGTAAGCAGATTTTTGCAGATAAGTAAATAGGGTTGCAACCCATGTAAGCTGACTGATAGTGAACTACCAAGAAGTTTTCTGCTTTTATCTGAAGTCAACACAAGTCAAAGACTAGATCTCTTCCCTCAACATAAGTGTACCAGTCAGAAAGCCCAAAATCCCACCCTATTCACATACAAAACTTTTCTCACTACTAGAACAAATGTGGGGACTGCACAGGTTTTGTTCTCTGTACCTCCGAAGCTGCCTCTGGTTTCATCCACATATGTCCTTAGATTTTTTTCTCATGTCTGTCTGTATTATCTGCACTCTTTAGACTATTACAAAAGTACCTAGGAAGCAGGTGTTTTACAGGTGTATACAGAAATCCTTACTAAGACTAGAAGAGGCTTCAGAGAGAAGCTTTTGATTTTGGACAGTTTTTACTCAATCACATATGGTTTCCTAGCCAGTGTAAGTTCCACTAGTCTCATTTATTATATTATATAAATTCTTCTCAATGTTTTATCATGCATTGCCAACGTTGAATTTTCAAACATATGTTGGGGTGCAGATAAACTCTGCAATCAGTGACTTTCTATATTCTTTGAGAGATCCCATTCAGAAATTCATAGTGAAAGAAGACTGGATGGGTGATTAAGTGATAGGGATATGTGGAAATATTTTTAACATTTTATGTTGAATTGTTTAAGCACAGTGGATTGACATGTCTTCTGGAGATATGCTGTTGCATTTTTTTTATTTTTTTATTTAGGCGGTATATATTTACTCATTGGTGTTTATTCACCAAACATGAGTCAAATGCTCCGAGGGTTCCAGCTTATATAATGAATCCCTCTATTTTTTATTTTATCCCATATAATTTAATTAAATTAATCTAGGTTTACAATCATTGCCAAAAAATACATGCGTATTTTATCCAACTGTTTTATTGTGGCTACTGGTAATCGATAAGAGCTCAGAACTTAGAAAAGATAAAGAATACATAGAAAAACAATCAGGTTAATTAGATTTGTCCTTCCAAACAGTCATAGGTAAAGTCCATCCATTTAAATCTGATCTAATCATGTGCTGAAGTGGCGTGAAATTGAATGAAACCAAGCTGTCCATATCCCAGAAATGTTCTTTGTGAGATATAACAATCCTCAAGGATACCAATTAGTCAGATAGCCTACCAATAAGTCAAGGATAAGTTTCTCACTCAGTCATAATGCTTCTGATTTATATATAGACCATGGTGACCAGTAATGGAAGCTTATTCTTTGAGGCTCATAACTTCTTATTGAATTCAGCGTTGCATGTTATATCTTTTGCAGAAATGAGCTATCTTGCATTTCTTCTTTGGCAATCTTGGGTTGCTTGTATATAGGAGCTAGCAATTACTTTATTAGGAAGGTAAAATACAGGGGAATTAGGGTTCAAGAGAGATATCTGGCATTATAAAAAGGAGTATGTAAGCAAAATGAAGAGAGAAACATAGAGCAAGATTACAGTTTCTGAAATATAATGGTCAGCGGTATATCAGTCAGTGGCAAGTGGAACAGGCAGGAAGAGAAGCACAGGAAAGTCAGGGACTGACTGTAGAAAACCATCTATCCTTACTGTTTGCTTCTTGACAGAGGCTTAGTGAGGCTTTTGGTGAGTCATACCATTTATTCTTGATTATAGGAATTTTGTTGAGTTGCACACTTTTGAAAATTAAACAAGTGTCCTTAATCTCATTTTCCTAGTCAAAATATGTAACAAAGATCTTTAAAATTCTTCTTTGTCATAGATAAGATTGTCTTACATTACAGTTTGTCAAAGAACACTATGAATAATTCTCTTGCAAGATAACATATTCTGCATCTTTGTCTTAACTTTCACTAAAGTGAGGGCCTTTATTAAAAGCCTTGAAATAATAAAAATTCTGGCATGCTTTTCATGTGATTACTTCAGTGTCATTTGTCTACAGCAGGAAACAGCATGCAGATGAAAATTTTAAAAGAATTCTGATGGGAACAGGCATAAAGTTCCAGAAGTTCACATGACATGACAAAATTCACATTGCAATCACTAAATTGTTAATCAATATCCTGGGAAAGATGCCTAAAGAAGAAGGACCCCATCCAGTGTTCAATATAATTCCTCTGGTACTCCATCAGGGATAAAGAAGTGATGGGAAGATGTTCTCAACATATAATATCATGATGGGTGAGGCTGGAAAGATACAAAGATGTTTGACCATTGAGAGTCATTCACAATAAGGATTCTTAAGCTGCATTCTAGGATTGGGACTGGAAAAAATGCAAATGGGAAAAGAGGATTAAAATGGAGAAGTGTTATGTGCATGCTTATTTTAGCACAAATAGAAAAATTCATACAAACAGAGGTATTAAAAAAGATAAAGGAATATCAGTCAGGAGCAGGTTGAAGCATTGAGAAGAAAGCTGTAGTAGATAGTGTACTTAATGAAAGGAATATGTTTGAAGAACAGGAGAGGAACAACAAGCAATGAGAAAATAATTTACATGCAGCAGTATATTGCTTGGAGTGGAATCTGTATCCTTGGAGATTTTCACGACTCAGCTAGAAAAAGCCACAGGTGACTTGATCTGATGCTGGATATGGTCCTGCTTCAAGAGGAAAGATGGACCCCGGAGTCTGTTCCAATCAATATCTGTAGGACTTTGTGAAAAGTGGTGGTTTTAAGCAGCAGAAACAAAGAAACTGGAACAGCTAGTAAAGGGTATGATGTCCACCATTGTAAGGATAACAAATACACAATGGAAGAGCAGTCACAGTTATATGGGTAGTGAAAGATAAGAACTCTTCCAGATTCATAGAAATTAAAATGAAGTGATGAGTAGCAATGCAAGTTAATAACAGAGTAAGTATTCTCAGGAATTGCATCATTATGAAAAAAAATCTTGATTTCTAAGATACAGATAAAAGAATACGGGTTATTAATAACCATACAGTACAGCTATTCTTAGATGTCACAGCTCACAGCTTTCTTCATCAATACTGCATCAACAACCTGAGATATTACCTCTTTTAAATAATGCAAATATTATATGATAAACATATATTGAAAATAAACCTGGACTGAAGAATTGCAAGTTGTTGTGGTTTAAAATAAATTAAAGAATAATAATAAAAAATATATTTATCGAAGCTTTTTATTTTTAACAAAAATGTCCCTGGTTCTTCAGGGAAAGAGCTGATTTCGTGAGAGGACAGTAGAAGTGAATTGCTGTATATTAGGTAATACCAGGGCAGGTATGCAATTAGTTATGTTAATTCTGGTACAAAAATAAATAGGTATAAATTGCTAATAATTTATTTTGACTGGAAACAAGAAACCTCCTAACCAAACATTCAGAATCTGTAACAGCCTTCCAGTGAGAACAGTGGAAGCGAAGAATCTAAATACTCTTAAAATGAAGCTCTGTGAGTTTGTACAACAACCTGATGAGCTTGCCAACTCAGATGGGTCCTCCTGAGATGCAAAAGAGAAACTCTCTTTCAATCATTCTTTCAACTTTTCAGTTAATTATATCAATTTATTGGGAGGAGTGAAACAGCATCAGACATGACATTTTTATTGTTTTGGTTTAAATGAAGCTATGACCATATCCATAAAATGAAGAAAATTTCAGTGGTTAGTAAAATTCATCCTAGATCTCATCCTTTGAGATCTCCTGATATGTATTTTTTTTTTTTTCCTGAAAATAAATAGATAAATAAATACTGGTAAGCTGATATATTAATATTCTAAATATTGATTCATTTTTTCAGAACATAAGGAGTTTTTACTTGAACAGATAGAAATCAAATATTTTTGTGATTTTTTTTTAAATAACCTGAAACAAAAAATGTTGTACTCTGCAATTTCTATGGGAAAACAGTTTTGCAAGACAGCTGGTTAAAAGTATCTCTGATGTTCTGTGACTAAAATGAGAGAATTACACGTGGATCTCATAATCAAATGATTCAAATTTCTCTAAAAACTTGCCCCCAGCTTTGGATCTGGAAACAAAAGCCTCTTAGGAGTCTCTAAAATACGAGTCCAGGTAGCAAAAAGTCTGCCAGCGCTATCTCCAAGCATAAGGTAAAATATATTTCTGGCCTTCATTGGAATTTCCAGACACCAGTCTCTAGATTTCCATTGAATCTTTCCAAAGGTCAATCTCTGGCCTCATTTTGAATCTGTTTAGGACACCATCCAAGCCAAATGACTCAGCACCTTATTTATCAGCTGTAATCCCAAGATAAGCCTTTCCTCAGTACTACCTGATGCTTTGAACCAAAGATAGAGCTATGTTAACTACCTGGAATATGAACTAGCCTGAAATATGAACAGAGAACAGGTCGTGGGGCTTGCCTACTTTAAATCCACTACAAAGATATTTTTTTATTTTTTTTTTATTTTTTGTCCAGGACAGAGCATTATCCACCCAGTGAAGATGGTACCAACTTTCTGGAGTAGCCCACAGCCAAGATAAGGATGCTGTCAGAACTGTTGTGTTCAAAGCATGGAAACTATAACAGGTCTTACTGACACAATTAACTACAGTCCTACGTAAAACTCACTGCTTCAAGAATATTCTCCTGTGTACCTGCTTTTATGAAGACCTTAGCTTAAAAGAAGCAAATAAAGTGTGCTTTTGTTGGTGGTGGTGGTGGCAGTGGTGGTGATTTTGTTTTGCCCATAACAAAGATGAAGATTGGTAACATTTGCTAGCCTAATGACCTTACTGTCCTGTAGTGGCAGTGTACACTGCTAACAAATAAATGTGATCCAGTTCTTTTAAAACAGTTTTAAACCAGAGGCATCAATGACAAAATGTAATCGATTTTACCTGTGGTCACCAGCTCATGCAATACAATAAAACTTGTGTCAATCAAGTATTTATTTGTCTTAGCTTTTCATGGTGCTTATCGGAGGATTTATTGCTTAGCAATCAAACTGGAAAATAGTCATTCAAAAGTCAAACATAGATGAGTTAAAAGTGAATACAAGTAACATGATGTAGCTCTGTCTTCTAGCTGTAAGTTCTGATGAATGTTAAATTCATCAGATTAAATCATCAAATGAATGTATTTCTGTTCCTGAAGTCTTTTAACTTCTAATATGAATATTATTTAAAATAGACACTTGATTCAAGAAAAAATATTTAGCATAGGAAAATAAACGTCTTTTTGTCCTCTCTATTTGGTCAAATAGATGTCCATCACCAGGACACAAATGTCTTTTATATTAATCCTCAACAAGATGATATCCTGTGTTCCAGTGCATGGTCCACAGAAGAGATTGAACATTGCACGCCTGAAAAAAAAAAAAAAAAGAGTGGAAGGCCAAATAGTAGCTAAAGGGAAAGGCATAGTTGGTGCCTAAGTATTTTATGTTACACCAAAAGAACAAGTGGTTTCTCATCTCTTCTGAAGACACCATGCTTAACTCCACAAGAGATCGCTAGGTCACAAGCCAGATCTGTTTTCATCATCTCCCTGTGCCTACTGGAAATGTTTGTAATAGATTCTGTTGAAAAATAATCATATCATGTCATAATCATAATCATGTCTTCCTCCCATTGAATCTCAGAGAATAAACAAACTAAGGAGCATAACCTCAATGACAATGTAGAAAATCACTAGCAATCTTATTTCCAAAACATTTTTTGAAATTCAGGAATTATGAAGAATTTCTTGTTACATAGTAAATGGGTGAAGTAAAATGTGTGAATTCTCAGTTTCTGCAATTTTATCAGGGTCTTATTTAAGGGAAATTTAAGCATTGTAATCTGGTAATTTGTATTCCATCTATACTGGAATAATAATTTCCTATTTTTCCTTTCAAGTCAGTTTGTTCATGATAATCCAGATTTCTAGTTATTCAGAAACTGGATCGTGTCTGCTTATTGTTCTTGAAAACTAAATTGGGCACTACATCTATTTATTTTTATTTTTTTCTGTAAACACTTTCAGGTACACTTAGTTTTGTTGCTATGACCCCACTTACTCCAGCCTGGCTGCAAAACTGCAAGCAAACTCAAGCTGCAAAAGTCCAGGAAAAAAAAATAATAATAATAATCTGAGCAATTGTAGCATTCAACAGCCTCCATACACTCAACTGACGCCTTTAGAGGTAACAATAACACTAAAGCAATAACACTAAAATAATAACAATAAAGCAATAAAGCACAAATGACGATGATTACAAAATAGTAGTGTTAAGTTCTGTTCATCATTTACTGTATAATTATCTCCTAACATTTCATTGGCGACCCCCACATTAAGATTCTTCTTGTTTAATGTATAAACCAATGCTGGTGTCTAACACTGAAAAAAGGTCACTAGAAATGAATAGTGAATAATATTTGGGACAAGAAGCGTAGTTAGGAGAAGTATGTAATACATTGAAGGACTTTTTCAGTGGTGTTGGCATCATCATAGTATCTCTGGCATTTGCAGATGTACAATTGCATGATATCTTGAAGGAATGGTATTTCTCAAAGAACAGCGAAGTTTACTAGGAACCAGAAATAGTGCGGGGGGATTTCTTCTTACACTCTTAAGGGGACTTTCATGCTATTTATCTATTCTTTTGAAAATGGAACACTCATGCCATCTAATCACGACTTCCTCGGATGCTGAAAGACCAATAAAAGGGGCACATTGATACCCAGTGAATAGAAATACAGTATTGCATTTTGGATTTGATCTGTTCTGTGTGTTCTTTATATTCAACCCATAATATTCAAAGATTGTTTTCATGAACCTAGCTTATGCAGTTGCTAGTCATCTGATTTCATTCTGCTCTGTAGATCTGTGTGAATAATTTGTCTTTCCTATTTGAGTATTGAATATCAAGCTGTCTAGTTGGAGAAATACTTTAAACTGATGTCTGCCATATGTATTTGTCATACACAAATAGAGATAGCACTTCAATTTCTAGGTTGCTAAGAGCTTTTTCAGTAATGCTATCAGCTGAGATCAGTTTGAGTAAAGGCATTAACATCTGCTATCAAAATAGAGCTTTGTATTATGAACAATAAACTTCCTAAGGCTAATACCAAACAGTTAGGTGACTTGGGATTAATCTTTTGTTAGATCTCGCCTCTAGAGACCTACTGCGAAATCTTGTTTTAAAATCAAAAGTGAAAATCAGTTTAGTGGTTTCATACTTGTTCCATGTCGACATTTGTCTAGGTAACAAAATCACCAGACAATTCAGTGTGTTTAGCAGCCTAAAAGTAAAAGCAACTAGAGAAGACAGAATATGTTTCCAGCTAAAATACAGTTTGAGCTAAATTTTAAACTGCAGCAAGAATGCATGTGTGAGGGCTTTGGAGTTTGTTCCTTTTGTGCCACTGACTTACATCTTTAGATGAGCATAAGTGGCAGCAACCCTGTTACTTAGTATTACGACTGTTGATGAGGCTGGTGAAACAAATCCTTACAAAGTGCTTTGATGACCTTAATTCAAAGACTATATGCAGAGACCCTGTTTCTGCCTGTTAAGGGATGCTATGGACTCCTGAGTGCTCTGTGCGATCCATCCTGCATACTTGTCCATTATGCACAGCACCTGGACAAGGTGTGCTAGAAGGTACGTCCTTGGCAGTGTGATGTGCACCTTGGAGTAGGGTGGAGAGTATGAATACAAATGATATAGACTCATGTGATGATTCCACACCATCAGTTCTCATTGCACCAGAAATCCAGGGTAGTTATTATGACACTGAGGACATTTAGCCTGTTTAATAAAAAAAGATTCAGAAAGTGAATTTGAGCAGTCCTGATAGATCATCCACACTGCCAGCTCCTGCTTTACTCCTTGTCACCGCTTTAAGTTGCTCTGACTAACTTTCTCCAAAACAAATCTCTAAAGGAGCCAGAAAGTGCAAACACAAGTTGTATGGCCATTTGGCCTCAGCAATAACACCTAGTTCCCAGACCTCTTTTTTTATAGAATAACTAACCTGTGAGTTATCACCGAGACAGATAATACACAGCCACCTTCTGACTTACTCCAGGCAAACATGGCTCTTGCCCATTACTAAAACTAAGAAGCTGTAGGGGTAATGCAGACCCTGTATTCTGGCCCTTTTTCTCCATGTCCGTGTCATGTGCTAGGCTTGAAGTGGCTTTATAAACTGGACATTTTAACTGGGAAAATCAACTCTATGCAGTTCCTGCTGGTTTTGAAAGAAATTTCTCAGCATAAGGGAAATGTGCTCCTCAAATCCAATCTGTTGTTCTTGGTATCTCAATAATTAATGTAGTAATTAAGATGGTTTTGCTGCAAGATTTTAGTTATAAAAGTTTTAACCGAAGCAAAGGTTGTGCGTACACTAAGTTCTGATTCCATCAGAATGGAATTTGTTTCTCCTGGGTGTTTGACTGCAATGCAGGAAAATACTTAGTCCAGGGCTTTTACATAATAAGCTTTCAAGATCCGCTCAAAATGAGACAATCAGCATAAGAAGACTTACTCCTTATTGCAGGTAGTTATAAAGAGACTGTATGAGAAAATAAAAATTGACAAATAAATTAAAAATTATCAATAAAAATTGGTAAATAAAATGGGCCAGGGTCTGTTCTCTAGGCTTCTGGATAAGAAAATACCACTGCTGTCCATATATTCTGCCAGTACTATTTACTGGGAACAGTCCCAGGTACAACTTTTCCCCACAAATTAAGCTGGGAATGGGCCCCAGTCCTGCCAACGAGCACTGTAACAATCAAATAGGTATGGGCAAGTACAGGCCACTCGGATATAAAAATTATTCAAAATGTTATTCAAAACCAAATAAAAGCGCAGGCAATTAGAGTGTTTAGTCTTTAATCCTTACCATTAGTCTGGCTATCGCCGCACACAAAGACCAGCCATATCCTGCCATCAAGCTGTCCACAAGCTCTTTTTACCAGAGGAAGAAAAGACATACGACCAGATATATTTTCCTAGGATACCGCACAACGCACAGCTGTGTAATTGCATTATACCACAGGTCCTGACTGTAAGCAATGAGCATGGCAAGGCAGGGTTCTGGGCTAACCGTCCTAATGGGCTATTTCAGTTGTTTGTTTTCAATAAAAAACCTTCCGCATTACATGCCAAGATTTAGAGTCCTTGGAGAAAGTTGTTAATTTAGATGTATTAGTACTCTGTTCTAGCAGAGGCAGGCCTACGTAATACAGCAGGTTTTGAAATAAAGGTTGAATATTTCAGTCTTACATCCCAAATATTTGCATACTTTCATTAAAAATGTCTGTCTGTAGCATATTACAGAACACGGATGAGGTAAATGTGTGGAGAAAGTAGAAGAGCTCTGTATTTTAATAAAAAGTATGAGCGATTCACCTTTTCCATTTATTGTTGATATGATGATAATGACTGAATACAAAAGGGTTCATTTCTGTCCTGGGCGGTTAAGTGAATATTAGCCTGCAAATTGGGCATGTGCCATCTATTAAGTGCCATCTGCCTCTGTACAGAAGACCAGTGAGTGAATTATCAGCTTTTACCTGCCCCTGGCGGAGTCTGTGGAAACCGAGGTGAATTTAGGGGAAGGAACCTGCACGTAGGAGGCAACAGAACCGGATCATGGGGCTGTGAAGTGGGCATCCTCTGCCCGACCACCACACCCTGCCTCTTGGGAAAATAAGGGGAGAGTTGCCTAGTTTTGTACAACAATTAGCTGGGAGCTACGCACCAGGCTATTCTGGCCTGACAGCAGAGAGGAGATGCTTTGAAGCAGGATTTTATGCCAGCAGAGAAATGCAGTTACGTGTGTACTTCAGGTCTTCAGCAGATTTTGTGGAAGGCAGCGCATGTTCTGGGTCACACGGGTGGAAAGCTGCTATATGGTTTCTCTTCCTGTGCTATATTCAGCTGCTTATGGATCTCAGGCTCTCCAAGCCAGAGTAAAATGTGCTCATTTGCAGCTTGCTGCAGTGTCTCCATATGGAATTGCACAGTTTGTCTGTGCAACCCACATTTCAGCCAAATACTGCTTTTAGTGCAGAGTCATTGAGTGAAGAACAGCAAAATTCAGGAGCGTTCCTGAAAAAAAAAAAAAAAAAAGAAAAGAAAAAAGGAAAAAAAAAAGAAAAGAAAAAAAGAAAAAAAAAGGGAAAAAGAAAGAAATAGAAAGCAAGGCTTTTTTTTTGGGGGGGGGGGGGGGGGGAGCAGCA